>NC_081411.1:157124470-157724470 GCF_030272615.1 Cryptomeria japonica
AAATATGAAAGAACCTTAAATTGCCATTACAAACCCATAAACCATTAAATAGTGAAAATAGATATAAATTTGTAAATGTATCCCTATAAACACCACAACCATAACCAAAACAAAAAAAATTCTTACCCGCAAAAACTAAGTAGCTGGTGAGTTGCAAGTCTACAACATCTCTCAGATGATCAAACCGTTTCTTAATTTCATTCTTCTGATTAGTCAATGGATTTAGTTGCATGTACAAGTTTTCTATTTGAAGCCATTCGTTTCCCTATATTTGAGACATAATAAAATTCTTTTGAGTAGGAAATCGATTCAGGAGTTACGTGTGAAGAATCTGGCAAAGTAAATGATGATAATCAAACTCAAATTTTATCTGTCTTTATTAAAGACTTTTATCCTGATGGCTTTAAATTAAAGTTCTTTCTCTATTTTCTGGTGATCTCTAGAGAAGAGGTTGCTTTGCATCAACCTAGGATACATTTAACTTGTGTTGTATCTACGAAAATATGTATCCTAGGATGATGCAATGCAACCTCTGCTCCACCAATACCAGATAGAAGAGAAAGTATTATAATTTAAAGCCATCAGGATAAAATGCTTTCAAGACATATATTAGGTATAAAAGGAAGCCTACCCTGTCATTTGAAGGGGTCTACCTACAATTCAAGTGATCTCTTAATTATAAAATCAATTCAATTCCAAGTGAGTAGGCAATCAAACATTCATCAAGAATTGAAGGAGAAATCAAGTTAATAAAGATATTTAATAGAGGAGATATTTAATAAAGATAGTATCTTTTAAATTAAGAAATGGGCAGGAAATTAAGAATACAAACCTTCTATATTGCACACTTTAAGGTATATTAAAATCAGTTTAAAGTGTATTCATTTAGGGACCTTTCATATAATAATCTCAACTTACATATCATAAAAGGATCTTAAAATATTCATTGTTTATAATGATAAGAATTTGGTTGTTCCATACACCTTCCTTTACTATTTTAAAAATATCATCGACCAAAATATTGTGCAGTAGTAGTATGGAGTGCATTTCATCTATTTTATGCCTAAATATTTCATCATACCACTTTCTTTTCAAAGGTGATTGATTGATTGTGGTGTTTGGGTAATGCATTCCAAATAGATCTAGTTGCATACCATTTATCTGTCTTGATTAAAGACTTTTATCTTGATGGCATTAAATTAAACTTCTTTCTCTATTTTTTGGTAATCTCTGGAGCAGAGGTTGCTTTGCATCGACCTCGGATACATTTAACTTGTGTTGTATCTACAAAAATATGTATCCTAGGATGATGCAATGCAACCTCTGCTACACCAATACCAGATAGAAGAGAAAGTACTTTAATTTAAAGTCATTATGATAAAATGCTTTCAAGACTTATATTAGGTATAAAAGGAAGCCTACCTTGTCATTTGAAGGGGTCTACCTACAATTCAAGTGATCTCTTAATTATAAAATCAATTCAATTCCAAGTGAATAGGCAATTAAGCATTGAAGGAGAATTCAAGTTGGTGTAGGTGCATTTGGAAGACCAAAGGACTCAATGAAGCCATTAAAGACTTTTGAAGGTCTTAGGAGTGAAGAGCCAATCAATTATGATGTCTTAAGGGGGCAACCTTAAAAAACACACACTAAGCTTTGACTACTTAGGTTTGTTGTGGGCCCATTCCCTCCCTTGACGTCCCTTCCTGTTCGTTTCTGTTAAAAAGATAATCACCGTTAGCATTTGAATTCAAATAGTGTTCCCACATTTGAATGCATAGAAAAAAGAAAATGGCATAAGAAACTCTCATCTACCTCGCAGTTGTCATAGAATACCTCCCTGAGGAGATATTCTCATGTCCTTTCCTACTTTATGCTGTCGATGAAATACATAAGCGTCTTCACAATGCAGTCAATGCAACAAATAGATTTCCATTACGATCAGTTTTATTTGCCAACGTACTCTCTACCTATGCCAAAATGGGAGCTTTGGAATAGAGTATGGGCTTCCATCAAAGTAGAAGGTAAGGTCAATTAATATCAGATGCTTACAGTTGGAAATGCTCTGTTTGACATGTTTGGAAAATGTGGAAGTATAGACATGAAAGCGCATGAACTGTTTGGTGAGATGCATCAAAGAAACATGATCTAATAGAATGCTATGATTGCAAGATATGCACAAAATGTGTTTGAAATGGATTTAGAAACTTCCAACCAAATGTGATTAGTGAGTATAGATGTTGTAGTGCAACTGCCCAGGTACACATGCATGCAAAATGTGTAAGCTTAGATAAGGCACATGAACCATTTGACATAATGCTTCAAAGATCACCCAATATCCAATGATGGTTGGGAGAAAGAAAACATCAAATTTTTGAGAATCTTAAATATTTCTTTATTCATCACTATAAATCTATTATGAATTTAGTCTCAATATTGCAGAAATTTATTCTATTATGAATGTAATATTTAGGGATGTAATCTTTATATTTTTTTTTTAATTAGGAAAAGGTCCTAATAGAATCCCCAACTAATTAATCTAGAGAAAGATACCACTAAATAAAGAAATTCAATCCTCACCACTATGGTCTTGAAGGCTTTTAAGACATTTGGATTCCTATTTTGGCCCGCTTTTTCTTGACCCTATGATAAGATAGTAAACTAGTTTGAGAGAATCTATGTTGGTATTTTGGTATGGTTTTGTCATTGATGTCAACACCTGCTAAATACACCTACTTTGGAGATCTAGCAACATTCACCGGCAATCAGTAAACTGTTCAAACAATCACTGGTATATGGTTAACCGACAGGATATAATGTTCACTAGTACCTGCAATCACATGGAAGACACTTGGTAATGTCGAAGACATCATGTGGACACTTTTCCTTGAAGGAATATCATTGGTATATTCTTATTTGCATATTTGCTTTTACTGGCAAATAGGTCCAGGTTATCTAGGGTTACACCGGCAGGTTTATGTTTTCCAGATCAGCATGGCACGCTATGGAGATGATTTATTTTTGTTATAAAAGCATTAAGCCGACATGTTCAATCAGTTATTGCATCAGATATTGTATTATTTGTAAAATGTTTTATTGTAATATCTTGTAGAGCTGACCTACTAAAATTGGTCTTAGGGTATGGTATAAATGTAAGATATTATTTGTAAGATCAAGTGTGGAATGCGAAAAAGATTTAAGGAATGATATATGTGAGATCAAGCAGAGATATACATGAAGACATCATTTGAAGGTGAAGTTAGGTTTTTGTAGAAGCATATCAGCATTACACCGGTACTGAATCCAGCATATGAAGATGCTATTTTGTGTAGTACATTCTCATTGGATTTAACCATCCAACTGTAGTCAGTGTGACTCCCATTTGTGTTTGAGCAATGAGCTCTAGGCTATTGGCCTTTTTGCATGTGCAGACCCCTCTTTGTACACTTACTATCGGTAGTAGTATCATCTGATTGTGGGCAAGGTTTCCCACCGTGGTTTTTCCCCTTACAGAGTTTCCACGTACAAATATTTGTGTCATGTGTTGTGGTTGACTTTGTGCTTATGTTTCATGCATTAATTCTTACCGGTACATCATTTCCTGTTAACACTGTTTACCAACACATTTAACTGTCTTACCGGTATTAAGCATTAAGCTGGTTAATAAGATTTTGGTTTGAATTTATTAGACAACTGATTCACACCCCCCCCCCCTCTCAGTTGTCCCCAGGACCTACAATTGGTATTAGAGCCTAGTCCTCTTTTTTTGCAGAAGTTTAACAACTTGAGGAGATCCAATGTCTACTAATTATTTCAAAAAGGATAGTCCTAAACTTGATGGAACCAACTATGGAATATGGAAAATCAGAATCGAGACACATCTGAATTGCATTGGTAAAGACATCTGGGAAGTTACTAAGAATGGTTACAACTGTTGTAGCTGGTCAGCCTGCTCCTATTACTTTAGCTAAAGATGAAGAAAATGATTGCAAAGCAAGAGAAGCACTTTTGAGTGCATTATCAGATCAACAAATCATGGGATTATCAGATAGATCTACTGCAAAAGCTATTTGGGATCATTTGGAAACATTGAATGAAGGGGATTCCACAGTCAAAATTGCAAAACTTGAAAGCTTCCGAGTCAGGAATGAACATCTGAAAATGGAAGAAGATAAAAGAATTTCTGCTTTTATGGAAAGAGTAAATGAAATTGTTTTAGGTATCAAATGTTGTAGAGGAACCTTGAGTGAAGATGAGATTGTTTCAAAAATCTTAAGAGGTTTGCCACCGGCATATAAAATGAACGTTACTGCTATTAATGAGTTGAGAACAATGCCTAATACATCAGTAACTAGGGATACATTGATTGGAAAACTTTCAGCTTTTGAAATTGAGGAATTTGGTCCTGTTGCTACTATAAAAACTGATTTGGCCTTCAAAGCATCAACATCATCTGCTCCATCTTTTGACAAATCAGACTAGAGAGCCTTTTTATGCAAGAGAACTTGAAGAAACCAAGAAGGAGAATGAAGAGCTTGAAGAACTTGAAGCACTATTTGCAAGAAAAATGCCAAAAGATCCAATTGGAAGTAAGTATGAAGGTAAAGCACCCTTTAAATGTTTCAACTACAATAAGATTGGTCATATGGCTTCAAGATGCCCTGATAGACATGCTAGACTAAGAGAAGAAGCTAGAAGGACATACAAACCTAATCCTGAATATCAGAGATACAGATTTAAGAAAAACAAAGATAAATCTTGTTAAATTGTTGATGAAGGTGTGACTGATGATTCTGATGAGGATCCAGCAAACAACGGATGGGTCTTTGTTGCTATAACAAAAGATCAACTGGTACCTATTGCTCAACCGGTAGAACAAGCCCTAGCAGCTAAAGTTGAATCAAAGGATGAATGGATTATTGACTCAGGATGCTCACATCATATGACTGGAGACAAAGGCAAATTCTTGAACTTTCAAGAATACAATGGAGGTTTAGTAAGATTCAGAGATGACAAAGCCTATTCAATCAAAGGTAAGGGTTCAATATCTCTTGATGGTAAACATAACACTGACAATGTTTACTATGTTGAAGGATTAAAACATAATCTTTTAAGTGTTGGTCAATTAGTTGAGAAAGGTTTTCAGTTACAATTTAAAAATGGAAAATGCAAAATCATGAATAGAACTGGTTTGGAAATTGCAACCGGTAATCAGACTAGAGGTAATATCTTTCATTTGAATAACAGTGAAAAGGCATGCTTAATTGCACATATAGATGAAAGTTGGCTATGGCATAAAAGACTATGTCATGTAAATTTTGATTGCATGGTAAAAATCAGTACTTCTAAGGTAGTTAGAGATCTACCTAAAATTATGAAACCTCAGAATACAATTTGCAAGGAATGTCAATTTGGAAAACAAGTTAGAACTAGTTTCAAAAGTATTCCAGAAAAATCCAATAATGCTCTTGATTTAATTCACACTGATTTATATGGTCTGGCTAGAACTAAAAGTTTACAAGGTGATAGATATTTCATGCTAATTATTGATGATTATTCTAGAATGTGTTGGGTTACTTTTCTCAGGGAAAAATCAGAAGCACTTGGGAAGTTCAAACTATTAAAAGCAATGGTTGAAAATGAAACCAGTAAGAAAATTAAATGTTTAAGATCAGATCAAGGAGGAGAATTCATATCTAGAAATTTTAATACATTTTGTGAAGTAAATGGAATCAAAAGACAGTTATCAGCACCTCAGACACCACAACAGAATGGAGTTGTTGAAAGGAAAAATATAACTATTTTGGATGCAACAAGAAGTATGTTATCAGAAGCAAATCTACCACATGTGTTTTGGAGAGAGGCAGTAAGCACTGTTGTCTATACATTCAACAAAGTTCACATCAAAGGTGAAACCGGTAAGACCCCTCATGAACTATGGTTTGGTAATACTCCTACTCTTAAGTATTTCAGAATTTTTGGAAGTAAATGTTATATTAGAAGAGATGAGTATATTGGCAAGTTTGATCCTAGAAGAGATGAAGGAATATTTCTTGGTTATTCATCTAAGAGTAAAGCTTATAGATGCTTTAATAAAAGATTACAGAAAATTGTTGAGAGTACAAATGTAAAGATTGATGAACAATTTAGAGGAACTTCAAGGTATATAGACTCTGAACCGGTAACAGAAATTATGACAAATGAACCAACAGTAAATCCACTAGTATAGAATGATGATCCAGTTACTCCAGTATCATTAGAGGATACCATAGTAATTGAAGAACAACAATAGACTAAGACACCCCGGTATGTAAGACTGAATCATTATGAAGATCAGATAATTGGAAGCAAATTTAAAGGTGTCATGACAAGAGGAAGATTGGAAAATGAAGAAGTATGTCTTATTTCTCAAATTGAACCATTATCTATCAATGAGGCATGTGAAGATAAATTTTGGATTAAAGTTATGGAAGAACAATTAGGACAAATTGAGAAAAATAATACTTGGACATTAGTTCCCCGGCCTGAAAATAAAAATGTAATTGGAACCAAATGGGTATCTAGAAACAAACTCAATGAAGATGGTAAGGTTGTCATGAATAAAGCAAGACTAGTGTGTAAGGGATATTCTCAGAAAGAAGGAGTTGATTACAATGAAACCTTTGCACCGGTAGCCAGAATTGAGGCAGTTAGATTATTCTTGGCCTTTGCAACTCACAAGGATTACAAAGTTTATCAAATGGATATTAAATGTGCATTTTTGAATGGAGAGCTTGAAGAGGAAGTCTATATTGAACAACCTGATGGATTTTCTTTGACAGATAACAATGATATGGTTTGTAGATTAAGAAAAGCTCTGTATGGACTAAAACAAGCTCCAAGAGCCTGGTATGCAAGATTGGATAAGTATCTTTTAAAAATTGGTTTTACTAAAGGAAATGCAGATAGCAATTTATATTACAAAGTAACTAATGATGACATTTTAAATATGGAAGTATTTGTTGATGATATAATCTTTGGAGGAGAAGATGGATTATGCAAAGAATTTTCTCTTAAAATGCAGCATGAATTTGAAATGTCTATGATTGGAGAAATAAAATTCTTTTTAGGATTGCAGATTTTACAGACTGATAAAGGCATATTTTTGAGTCAATCTAAGTACTTGAAAGAACTACTCAAGAAATTTGGGATGGAGAACTCTAAACCGGTAAGCACACCTATGACTACAAATGACAAATTATCTCAAAGGGATGAATCTACACCTGTTAATCCAACTAGATACAAATCTATGATAGGAGGTTTACTGTATTTGACACAAACTAGACCTGATATTATGAATGCAGTATGTATAGTTTCTAGATTTCAGAGTAATCCCAAGGAAAATCAGCAGTAAAAAGGATTTTCCGGTACTTACAAGGCACAACAAATCTTGGATTATGGTATCCTAAAGATGAAAATTTTGATCTATATGCATTCACAGATGCAAATTGGGCAGGAGATGTGGATGATAGAAAGAGCACCACTGGAGGAGCATTCTTTCTTGGAAAGAGATTAGTTTCTTGGTTAAGTAAGAAACAGAGTTGTACATCTTTATCAACAGCAGAATCAGAATATGTTGCAGCAGCAACAAACTGTACACAGGTACTTTGGCTTAAGCAAATGTTGAAGACATAAAGGTAAAATGCAAGGAACCTATTACTATATATTGTGATAACACTATAGCAATTGATATATCTAAGAATCTAGTATTACATTCTAAAACAAAACATGTTTCTATCAAACTGAATTTTCTAAGGGAAAAAGTTGAAGAAAAGGAAATAAAACTGGTTTATGTGAATACTAAAGAACAACTTGCAGATATATTTACAAAACCTTTCCCTAAGGAAACTTTTGAGTATCTTAGAGATCAGCTCGGAGTCTTACCTCCACTGGTAGAGACTTAGACAGTTGATGATTGTCATCAACCGGCGGAATTAAATGGACAAATCTTTTATTTCGGTATTTGATGAGGAAGCTACTTCTCAGGGGGAGTAGTTGGTATATTGAACTAGTTGGTATTTTGTATAAACTTGACCTTTTTGTCACTTTGGCATTTGATGTCAAAGGGGGAGAGATATATGGAAAAACATTAAGGAAAAATATATGGAAAAATGCATTATCTTTTTGAGGAGAGATTGGTATTGTAAATAAATCTTTGTATAAACACATATTACTCCCAGGGGGAGAAGTGGTTTTTGTACTTGGCATTTCTATTTTGGCACTTTGATGGTTTTTCCATCTTGTGTTGCCATCAATGCCAAAGGGGGAGATTGTTGGTATTTTGGTATGGTTTTGTCATTGAAGTCAACACCTACTAAATACACCTACTTTGGAGATCTAGCAACATTCACCAGCAATCAGTAAACTGTTCAAACAATCACCGGTATATGGTTAATTGATAGGATATAATGTTCACCGGTACCTGCAATGACATGGAAGACACTTGGTAATGTCGAAGACATCATGTGGACACTTTTCCTTGAAGGAATATCATTGGTATATTCTTATTTGCATATTTGCTTTTACCGACAAATAGGTCCAGGTTATCTAGGGTTACACTGGTAGGTTTATCTTTTCCAGATCAGCATGGCACACTATGGAGATGATTTATTATTGTTATAAAAGCATTAAGCTGACATGTTCAATCGGTTATTGCATCGGATATTGTATTATTTTTAAAATGTTTTATTGTAATATCTTGTAGAGCCGACCTACTAAAATTGGTCTTAGGGTATGGTATAAATGTAAGATCTTATTTGTAAGATCAAGTGTGGAATGCGAAAAAAGATTTAAGGAAGGATATATGTGAGATCAAGCAAAGATATACATGAAGACATCATTTGAAGGTGAAGTTAGGTTTTTGTAGAAGCATATCAGCATTACACCGGTACTGAATCCAGCATATGAAGATGTTATTTTGTGCAGTACATTCTCATTGGATTTAACCATCCAACTATAGTCAGTGTGACTACCATTTGTGTTTGAGCAGTGAGCTCTAGGTTGTTGGCCTTTCTGCATGTGCAGACCCCTCTTTGTACACTTACTATCTATAGTAGTATCATCTGATTGTGGGTAAGGTTTCCCACCATGGTTTTTCCCCTTACAGGGTTTCCACGTACAAATATTTGTGTCATTTGTTGTGGTTGACTTTGTGCTTATGTTTCATGCACTAATTCTTACCAGTACAACATTTCCTGTTAACACTGTTTACCGACACATTTAACTATCTTACCGATATTAAGCATTAAGTTCGTTAATAAGATTTTGGTTTGAATTTATTAGACAACTGATTCACCCCCCCCCCCCCCTCTCAGTTGTCCCCAGGACCTACAATCTATTGGGTGGGAAATTGTGTATGGCTGCAATTATTTTCATGCATGGAAAGTGATTTAAAGTTTCGACCAATAGAGGATAAGTATTTCTTGAACCTTTGAGGACATGTGTAGAGCACCACATGGATGTTTCTCCATTATTGAACTCTTTGAATATGTAAGTAAATTATTTTTGGTTGATGACACAATAAGTGTGGTATTTGTCTTTTTGATATGTTGTGGATAATATTAATTAAATATGGAATTTTTTTGATGTTATATACACTATGTTTTGGATTGAATTTAGGTAAGCAAAGAGGTAATGGAAGAATAAAAGAGGTACACAAAGGAAGAAGAGTGAAATAAGTGGTTTGGGATGGAGGTTACAAGTATATATGATAATTTGTATGGATAATTTGTTGTCTATAAAGAGGCAAATAAGCTATCACAACTTCAACATGAATGAATGCCTCATCTACAGAAGCAAAAGGTACCTCTAATGGTTTCAAAATTTGTCAAAATAGTTATGATATACCAAATAATCAAGTGGAATGTCCTTTAGGTAACTAATATTAGCTTCAAACTATTTCTTTTATTTTCATCATATCCTTTCCATGTGCATTTCCCTTGGTTTTAGTCCCATTTTTTCTTTATTTTATTCAAAACAAAATTTATAAATGCCTCTACTTGTCTCACCATTCATTAATTGTTTGGGATTTTCATTCCATTCACCAAGGTTGGCATCTATTCTAAGACTCTGTGTCATGGCCAAGCTAAATGATTTGACTCTATTTTCTCTCCAATCTAGTCACCTAGTAGAATGTGAAATCTATCTCTTCCAAATTATTATTCTCTCCATCTTGTTAATGTCCATTTCATTAATGAATCCTTCCTCATAATTTTGGACAAGTGAGACAATGTTAGCTCAAGGAATATTTTCAATCCTCTTTCAAAATTCTTTCCCAAGTAATAATCTTGCATATTGGAAAATAAGTTACGCTTCTATTTTTCCAAGCTACTCTTCCTTATAATGTTTATATTTACTCTAAAGTGCTCATTGTGACTCATGTTTACTACTCTTCCTATTAGTCTCATTCCAATATCTCCTACAAAAATATGGAATGATTACATTTATATTTTATTTGTGTCTCCTAAATATCTACAAAATTTGGAACATTAATACAATTTTTTAATAATATTTAATTGTAAAAGAAAGGATTAAAATGGAACTAAACACTCTAAATAAATTAATCAGGGTTAAAGGGATAAACTAGGATCAATTCATGAAGGAAAGATCTGTTATCTCAAAATTAATAGATTCATGCAAGAAAAGAAATATTAAATCTAGAGATAAAATTCTTGAAAAATTTAGCTAGCTAAAAGTGAAAGAATGTTGTCAAGCTCTCATTTTCACACAGACTGGCAAAGGTTGTAGAGGATAAATCATTATTGAACTTACCCCTATCTCATATAACCCTATGTTGGCTAGGCCCCACAATAATTAGAAGATCCTAATTACTACTGTCCTAAACCTTGCATTGACCGTCACAATTTCATAGTGAGTTGAGTTAATTAGTCCATTAGTGAGATTGGGAAAGAGTTTGGTATTGAGTTAGGTGTTGGTGGAAGGTTTATGGAGGTACACTATCATCATAATTAATGTTAGAGAGTGTTGTGTGAAGAAGAATGGCCACGAAAGGAGTGATTGTCCTAAGTTCTTGAGACTATCACAAAAAGTGAGTGTTGCAGCAATGAATCTTCCTTTGACCTTTGTGTGTTTGGGAGGGTAAAGACCCATGGTGGTATATGTTGAGTGGCTGGGAGGGTAAAGACCCACATATCAACTATCTACTTTGACATCCTAGGATGGTGTCCACCTACTCTAAAACCTTGTGGGCACTCTTTGTCTAATACTAACATATACATAATATGTACCTCTCATATAACCCTATGTTGGATAGGCCCCACCATAATTAGAAGATCCGGATTACTAAAAACACTAAATTATCCCATAAAAGGTTATTGAGTCATAGAAGGCCTAGCCTGATAGCCCTATTGATAGGTAGATTGCTAGGAAAGTGCTCAAAAGGCCAATTTGCTCAAGTAGTTCAATTTGTTTCCCCAAACATTTGTTTAGTTTTTTGTATGTGTTTACACAATAAGTCTTGTGGTTATAGTGCCAAGTATTTCATGGTTGACTTGCCTAACAAACTTCCCTTTCGGTGTTGGCTCATACCCATGCTCAAATCTACTCAAATTACTCACTCCACCCAACTACTCATTCTCAACCCCTGCTCTTTTTGGCACTCAACACACTGTTTCAGAGAGTACCTAGGAGATTCCAACATGGACATGTGGGGGCTGCAAAGTTTTGTTCAAGGTTTGATAGTCAAACTTATTTTTAGACTCATAGCCTTTGGCTTGCTCAAATGCACCAAAAAAAGATCAAAATCTCCAACTAAGGTTATGCAATATCCAAGGTTCAATCTGATACTTATCCCACTATTTAGGATTTTTCTCTTAAGGTTTCACAAGCCCCCAACTCCTCCTTATAATCGGGTTTCAGCATTTTAACCAAAACTATCATTTGTGTGTTATGCAACCAACATGGCTACTAGCCCGTGGAGGCCTAATTGGCACTTTTTTGCTTACCTTGCCCAACGATGGGCTTCTTGACCATTGAGGATGATTTTGTTAGTGTTTATTATGTCTAATAAAAGAGATTTGTTTGGTTTTGGACTCCTTCAAAGTGGTTTAATGATTGTCCACCATTTTAGGCTTAAACATAGGGTTTCATGAGGGTTTGGGTGCTTCCACCATAGACTCTCTCCATCAAACTTGTTTCATTCTCCCATACTACTTAGAGACCTCTTCCATAGAAAATTAGAGCTTCCCCTACCTTTTTTGGACTAGTATTATGCCAAACACTTGGAAATCAATTCAAAAATCAGTAAAACTATCACTATGACAGTCAAATAACTGCCCCTTTACCAGTCATCAAACATTATACTTTGGGACCTGAAAAAAGAAGAGTTTTGAGTTGGAAAAACACCTCAATGAGGTCTTCAAACATATATTTATCTCCCATTACAATGCCTTCTCAATTACAAGGCTTGGATGATGCTTTTGAAGCATTCCATAAGAAAATTTACAACAAAATTCAGAAAAACAGTGAACTCACTGTTTTGTTTACAAAGTGAGAAAGATTAAATGGAACAAGCCATTATAACACATAAAGATGATGCTTCACACCCTTGGTCACATGTCCAGACCTCTTCCTCATTCATTTGTTCACTCCAAATTACTTTTGGGTGCAAATATTGAGTTTTTGTTCATGCTACTAGCCAAATAACCAATACTTGCCTAGTATTCGCTCAATTTCTTCTTCCAACCACACTTTTGGCACACAATAGAGAATATGTATAGTATATACATGAATTAAAACTTTACTAAATCTATTATGTGGGATCCCAGACCTGGATTAGTCAAGTGGTGACATTTTAGAGCTTCAAACCCTTGACAGGGCAACGAGCAGGCAAAAACTAAAAGATTTTTTTTGATAAACCAAAAATTGGTAAAAACCATAAAAAAAACAATGAAAAACCTTCATATAACCATGACACAAACTCCCATGAAATAAAAATATGGAAATAGTGCTCTGTACAAATTGTTAGAACAATTTTTGCTCAAAAAGCATGAAAAACAATCATATTTCATTAACTTCTTCTTGTTAATCCCAAGCCAACCTATTTACAATGTTTTAAGTGTCCTTATATAGGTACACTAAAACCATTTAAACCCTTATGGCATCCATATCTACCTTTTAGAGTGATTTTACAACTTTTCTCAGTTTTTGTCATCATGTTGCTTGACAACATTGGCAATTTTTTACTCTTTGTGCATTTTTGGCCTACAAGATAAATATCTCCCACCTAACCATTTGAGATGGTGTCAAATAATTAAATAGACCTACTCCAATTCCTTTCTAATATTTTTACAAGTTTTTTAACACATTTTCACTATAATGCCATTTTTGGCTTACAAGGCACTATGGGCCAAAACTGGAAAGGAGTAACATTATCTAAACCACTCTAAGATAAACCTAAACTATAATGAAACCTAAAACACACACTTGGACTCTTACAATAGTCATTTATTCAATTCTTGATCCCATCAGGATCAAACAAGCCAAAATTGTGAAGGTGCTCCTGCACCATACTTCCCCAAATTGAAAAAGTTCCAAGTCCTCTTGGAAATGATACCTGCAAAACAATAGGTTTCATCTTGACCCTTGGCATGTACTTGTCTTTGGCTTCATCATGCATGGCCCGATGAAAAGCTCCTTCCTTCATCTTCACTCTAGGCCTTGCTTCAAAAATTAACATCCACCATAGTTGTAGCTGCTCACAAGGTGTAGATGATACCATCAACTGCCATTCCAAAAAATTCTCAGTCCAAGAACAACTCCATGAATAGTTATGAGAAATATCAATGAACTTCATCTCAAATTGAGGAGAAGTGCTCATTTGTGGGGACCAATAGATGTGCTTGGTGTCATGCATAGGTAACCTAGGATAGAGCATTGCTCCCATAAAGGTCATGACACCTTCATAAAGACTAATACCAATCTGATAATGTTCATGCATGTAGACCTCTGTAGCAACATAATGATCAGTAACAACTATATCTGTATCATGCTTGTCAATAGGCTTCTCAAATGCATGTGACCCTTGTAGCATGTCTTCTTCTCATCTAATCTATTCAACAACTCCATCATTAGGATAAAGACCATTTTCTTCAGCGACATTGGTCTCTAACCCTTGCTCATCCTCAAGAACCTTTGCCATTCAAGGTTCATCTTCAACTCTTTGCTGCTCACTCTCCACTTCAGCATGCATCTGCTGCCCAAAGTCACTGAATGGACTATCTACCTCTTCAACTTCACCTTCTATGGTACTTGGGGTCACTTCTTCCACTAAACTTCCATTGTGTATTGCTGCACCATTTGCTTCTTCAACATCTTCCTTTCTCTTTTTCTCTAGTTCCTCTTTAAGCTCCCTCAATCTTGCTTCATTTTCTTCTAAATCCCTTCTTAAACTTCTCAACTCATCTCATTTCTTTTCTTCTTCTTCTCTCTTCGTTCTTTCAACTTCTTGCTTCCTCAACTCTTCTTCCTCTCTTTTCTTCTTTCCACCAAACATTAGTTCTTTCCACTTCTTGTAAGCACCTACTATCTCTTTCTCAGATTTTGTTAACTCCATCTTCACCCCTATATCCAAGACCTTTTGCTTTCTCTGATACCACTATGATAGGGAGATTGCTAGGAAAGTGCTCACAAATTGGTTTTAGGCTCATAGCCCTTAACTACTCAATCTCCAACCAAAGGTCAAAAACCTCCAAAAGAGGTTGCACACAACCCAAGGCACCAAATATCTCTTGGTTGACTATTTTTTAATGTTCTTGCAATGTTTCAAAAGCCGCCAACTCCTCCTTACAATCGGGTTTGGGCATTCTTTCAAAAACTATCACTTTTGTGTGTTATGCAACAAAACATGGCTACAAGCTCGTGGAGGCCTAATTGGCACTTTTTTGCTTACCCTGCCCAATGATGGGCTTCTTGACCATGGAGGATGATTTGGTTAGTGTGTATTAGGTCTAAGCAAAGAGATTTGTTTGGTTTTGGACTCCTTCAAAGTGGTTTACTATCCACCATTTTAGGTTTAAACATAGGGTTTCATGAGGGTTTGGGTGCTTCCACCATAGATTCTCTCCATCAAACTTGTTTCATCCTCCCATACTGCTTAGAGACCTCTACCATAGAAAATTAGAGCTTCCCCTACCTTTGTTGGACCAGAATTATGCCAAACACTTGGCAATCAATTCAAAAATCAGTAAAACTATCACTATGACAGTCAAATCACTGCCCCTTTACCAGTCAGCAAACATTATACTTTGGGACCTGCAAAAAGAAGAGTTTTGAGTTGGAAAAACACTTCAATGAGGTCTTCAAACATATATTTTTCTCCCATTACAACGCCTTCTCAGTTACAAGGCTTGGATGATGCTTTTGAAGCATTCCATAAGCAAATTTACAACAAAATTCGGAAAAATAGTGCTCTCACTGTTTTGTTTACAAAGTGAGAAAGATTAAATGGAACAAGCCATTATAACACATCAAGATGAAGCTTCAAAACCTTTTTCACATGTCTAGACCTCTTCCTCATTCATTTGTTCACTCCAAATTACGTTTGGGTGCAAATCTTGAGTTTTTGTTCATGCTACTAGCCAAATAACCAATACTTGCCTAGTATTCGCTCAAGTTCTTCTTCCAAGCACACTTTTGGCACACAATAGAGCATATTTATAGTATATACATGATTTCCAACCTGATGAAATCTATTATGTGGGATCCCAGACCTGGATTAGTCAAGTGGTGACATTTTAGAGCTTCAAACCCTTGACAGGGCAGTGAGCAGGCAAAAAGTAAAAGATTTTTTTGATAAACAAAAACACAGTAAAAACCCTAACACAAAGAATGAAAAACCATATAACCATGACACAAACTCCCATGAAAGAACAATATGGAAATAGTTCTCTGTACGGACTGTTAGAACAATTTTTGCTCAAAAAGCATGAAAAACAGTCATATTTCATTAACTTCTTCTTGTTAATACCAAGCCAACCTATTTACAATTTTTGAAGTGTCCTGATATAGGCAAACTCAAACCATTTAAACCCTTATGGCATCCATAACTACCTTGTAGAGTGATTTTACAACTTTTCTTACTTTTTGGCAAAATGTTGCTTGACAACATTGGCAATTTTTGACTCTTAGTGCATTTTTGGCCTACAAGACAAATATCTCCCACCTAACTATTCGAGATGGTGTCAAATCATTAAATAGACCTACTCCAATTCATTTCTAAGCTTGTTACAAGGTTTTTAACACATTTTCACTATACTACCATTTTTGGCTTACAAGGCACTATGGGCCAAAACTAGAAAGAAAACTTGAGTAACATTATCTAAACCATTCTAAGATAAACCTAAACTATAATGAAACCTAAAACACACACTTGGAATCTTACAATAGTCCTTTATTCAATTCTTGATCCCATCATGATCAAACAAGCAAAAATTGTGAAGGTGCTCCTACACCACCTATAGTCTCTCATACCTAAAATATCCTTGTGTCGATGATGGTAAAATGTGACTACCCTATGGCCCCTACTATGCTCTAGTAGACCTTTGTCCCTAATATTGATACCATTGGGTTTTTCTTTGTAAATCATATAGTAACTCTAAATTATCCTTTGAAGGATGGGGAGGCCTATGGACACTTTATTTCCTTCAACAAGGTTACAAACTTCTGTCATGCCTCTTGTGTCCTCCCATGTACCTCCTTTTCCATAAGAGACTTTTCCATAGCAACCCTAAAGTCATTTGGATTGTTCATGTGTAGGAAAACTAATATTTTGGGCTTTCCATCCCTAATGAAATAATTGACAAGTAACTTGTCTTGAATGTAATCTACAAACTATAAGAACTCCAAAAACTAACTCTCATGTTGATCCACTATGAAACCTTATTATGTAAATTGTGAAACTCATCTATGCATCTCTGTCAAAAATATTTTGAAATAGAACACACTTTGAAGCACTCCAAAATGGTATCTGGAGAGGGTTTCCAATGTGAGTTGGTGCATTTTATCCTCCCAGTACCACAAGGTGGAAGCAAGTCCTCTCAAAAATTGTATTGAAAATTATGCCTTTAGGTTGCTCACATATAGATGCAACCCAAAGCATAAGTCCAAGCTAATTAGTAAATAAGACTTATCCTCAACCCCATTTGTGGATCTTAAAAATGTAGAGGATCGGAGATGAAGCAACTCTTGAATATGATCCTTTGGCTCATGATATGTGCTTTCTATAGTCTATACCTCTTGTATTTATGCATGATGAGGCTAGGTAATGTGTATTGATCAATATTCTATCTCCTCTATATGTATTTCCTAAATTCAAGGCGAACTCCTAATAAGCTCCCAAGATGCAAGTATATGCTCCTCTACTACAAGTGGATCCTCATGGCTTGTAAGATTTGAGGTCCATATTTTGGCTACTCATCTTGGTGAAAACTCTCAAAGTGATATGACCCTTCCTTCCATTTCCTACATCCTATTTTCTAACCCACACCTCATAACCTTTACCTCACTTCCTATCATTATTACCTTCCATCTACCTTTCATATCCCCTATCTTAACCTCCTCCACTTTTCTACATCCTATCCTACACCTTAATGTCATACACACTTACTTTTACTTCACCTACCTAACCCCATTCCATCCTTCACATCCTTTTATCTCCCCCCATTCACTTTCCTACCTTCCAAACCCCTAACATATCCTAACTTACTCTTTCACCATTACATCCTTCATCACTTACCTCCCTATCTTATCCTAACCCACACCTCATAACCTTATCCCTCTCAGCTTCCATTTTATACCACCTTCCTAATGGTACACTTATGCTCCCCTCCAAAACACCGACAAAAAATAGCACTCGATCACTACACATTGCTCTCACAGTTCTGCAGCAGGGATTTTCTATCACTACCATATATACCAGCATCCATAATTAGGATAATTTTTACATAATGGCACTCAATCACGCATGTTTTGGTCAACCCTCCCCTTAATTAGGATATATTTTAAATATGGAAAGTAGTGTTAATATGTTTCAGGCTAACTATATTGTTTATTATTTAAAATGCAATGTTTAAATAATACATGATTGCAGGATTGTTCAATGGTTTAGGTCTTGTAAAAAATTCTTCTTTTAAATCGATCATATCATATTACAGAAACCTCTCACCATCTCTGCTATTGGCAATTAATCTAATAAATATATAATAAACTTTGAATCTAAATATTTGAATATGTATAACAATGAATTTGCTGATTATACCCTACCTTTTTCCTGCAGCGATCAAACCATTCCTACATCCTGCAAAGATTAAACCCATAGGGAACTATGTCCACCTCCCTCCTTTGTGTTCATCAGGGGATGGCCCCTACCTGCATGTTCCCTATTGTGATCCCCCTTGTGATCCCCTAATATGCCCTGAGACAACACAAACTAAGATACCTTGGGAGGGCCTTTAGGTAGGCACTCATTCACTTGACCGGGAAGGGACACTTACACAAATAGTTGTGGTTGAAGCCAGCGAAGATGGATGGAGATTCGATAGTGAGTGCCTGCCTCCACTTCCACCGAATTGTACTCCCTTGCCACTTCCAGCATGAGCTACAAAACTGATACTCCCTTCACTTCCAGCTTGAGCTGCAGAACCAGCTAGTTTCACACCAATGATCTTCCCTGCCATGATTAAACCCACAGGTTCACTACAAATGTGATACAAATGAGAGGTAGGATTTTGTAAAGAGGCGGGCTTTATGAAATGACTTGGTCCTTTTTTTTTTTTAAAGTAATGCACGTGTTCATCAGAATTTCGATGAACACGAGCACTTTTTAAAAAAAACCCAAATGTCATTGCCAATTCCTTCTCCGTCGAAACCAAATGTTGCATTATCGTCGGAATTCTGATGAAATCAGGCATTTTTTCAGACAAAAATCAAATTTTATCACAATATACCTTCTCCTTCGGAAACTTCCATTGGAATTTTAGGCCAAATGTATTAGTGACCCTAACTGGTACTGAGGGGGGGGTGGGGGTGAATCAATACAGACAAAAAATTTCTCAACAACTTATCAAGTTAAAACAATGATAACCAGTTGTCTTTATCACTGAACTTAACCATGGCAATACTGGTTAAACACAGTAAGACTTCAGACATCTAAACCAGTAAAATTGAATACTTCAAATATCATTCAACACTTAATAACTACTTCAACATTATACATATGCATGTGTTGTATCAGTAATACCATAACTATTAGCTTTGCATGCATAATCACCTAAACAAAGAATACTCAATCATCACATGAAAAATACACAACTCATAACACAAAGATTTTTCAAGTGGAAACCCAAATGGGAAAAATGATGGTGGGGATGAATATCCACAAGCTTGTTTTGAACTCTTTTGAAGTCCACTCTATTAAGATCCTAGTCTGGTTAAAGAATTTACAATAAGGTTCTGTTAGGAACCGATTCTATTAAAGATCACCCAGTTAAGGGATGGCTATATACCCTGTTAAAGGTTACCTCGCTAGAGGATTTAAAGAGCTCAATGAATTTGAGTCACCTGGTTAGAGGATTTACAACAAGCCTATTAAAGCTACCCAGTCAAGGGATTTTACTTTTGTTGAAATGGTTAGAAGTTAACAGGTAAAGCTTTGATCTGATAACAACACTACTTGCTAAGGTAGATCTTTTTCAGCTCCTCTCCCTTGCAATCATACTCTACACGTTTCACACTCTGGTTTGGCAAGTATCTCAACATGTAGACACAAATACAACATTTGCCAACAACAACAATATAAAAAATCATCGACCTTATAGACAAAAATTAGGTCGGTAACATAAACCCTAAACCCTAAGTATTTTAGGTTTACAATTTCAAGTGGTCCAAATATGACCATCCAAACACATTACATATAATTAAATGATCTAAATAGATCTCAATTCACTCTGCATCACCTGATCTTCACAACATCTGGAAAATGGTAACCCATCACATGCTCTTCATACACCGCTCAGAAAATCGTGCATTCTTGAGTTAGGCATTCAATGCATTCGATCACCATGCACAAAATCCTCAAGGAAATCCTTCACGCTCACACAGCTAACATGGCATCCTGATCCTTATCCTTAATTTTCACAAAACACCATCGGTTACACCGCATAGGCTATACCGGAAACCCAAAAACTGAACATAGACTACCAATCGGTAATTACACTTAGTGAACCCTGACACCGGTCCACTCCATCCCAGATGACCAAAATCACTTCCAATTTTCATATTAGTGTATCTGCTTGAGCACTTATTGACATCAATGACAACATACTTTGTCATCACTTCATCATATGCCAACAATCTCCCCCTTTGGAATTGATGGTAATACTCAGTGCATCATTGCTCAGTATCTGCACCATGCTCAATAACATATACCGATTGTCATATTCTGGTTCAAAGATCACAACCACCACCATCTGGACTAGTCAGTGTGTACTCTGCCATATATCTTCATCATTAGATATCTTTTCCCCCATACATCAAATATCTTCTCCTCCATATATCTTCTCCCCCTTTGACAACAATGCCAAAGTGGAGGCACAAGCTTCCAAGCTCCACTATGCTGCTCCCCCTATGGAGGAGCATCCTTCAACACATCAACCCTATAAGATTTGTCAATATAGTACCTGATTGATGTGGAGCACACAACTTTAGTTTACTTCAGGAAGGGGGAGAACCCCTAATTCACCTCTCAAATAGGTAAATGTAGTCTTTGGTAAGGGCTTAGTGAATATGTTTGCTGATTGCTCCTTACTGAAAACATGTTATAATACAACCTCTTTATTCTTAACCTTTTCTCTCAAGGAATGATACTTGAGTTCAATGTGTTTTGTCCTAGCATGAAATACCATATTTTTGGAAATATTGATTGCACTAGTATTATTACAAAAAATACTCACCGGTTCAGATATAGGTACTTTGAAGACATTTAGTATATGCTTCATCTAGATTGCTTGAGTGTAGTTCATAAATGTTGCCACACATTCTACTTTAGCTGTAGACTGGGAAACACAACTCTACTTCTTGCTCGTCTAGGAGACTAGTCTTCCACCAAGGAAGAATGCTCCACCGGTTGTGCTCTTCCGGTTGTCCACATTACCTACCCAATCTACATCGGTAAACACTTTGAGACCAAATTCGCCATTGTATGGATATCACAATCCATAGTCAACAGTCCCTTTCAGGTATCTAAGAATCCTCTTTACCATTACCAAGTAGGATTCTCTTGGACTCTTCTGAAAATGAGCTACTATGCCCACTGCATGAGCAATGTCTGGTCTACTGTGCACCACATAGTGCATCTTACCAATCATTGACCAGTACTCCTTCTCATTCACCAACATTGAGTCATCCTCCTTAATCAGTTTACAGCTGGTCACCATTGGCATTCCAACCGGTTTTCTCTCCTTAATGCCAAAGGTATTCAATACCTCTTTGATATACTTGGACTGGGTAATGAAGAATCCTTCTTTCATCTGCTGAATCTGTAGACCAATGAAGAAATTTATCTCTCCAATGAGAGACATTTCAAACTCTTTCTTCATTTCATCTACAAATGCATGACTTGTTTCATCATCTCCTCCAAAGATTATGTCATCTACAAATACTTCATAGATCAGTATCTTATCACTTTAAGATTTCAGGTATATGTTGTGTTACTACTTATCAAGTTGCCATTAGTTTTATATTCAAAGTCATACTATATATTCTAGTTGGTTAGCACTAACGAATCATGCAGTCAGTATGCATAGTCTAGTCGGTTACAAAAGAAAGCAGTCACAGAACGCAATATACACTGAGCTGTCTACCGAGAATCTTTTTGAGACTACCGAGCAGTTAAGTTAACACACTGAGTTGATACTCACTGAGTGAAATGTGTTACCAGATACATTGAACCTAGACATGCATATGAAAACATGTTACAAGATTGAGGCACATCTAACCATTATTACATTGGAAATTGCACTAGAAGATTGTGTATGATTGCGAGGTCAATCTAACCAATGAAATATTTTGTTTTGTTATTCATTCGAGGAATCTTGTTTGTAAGATCGAAGCAATGAATTAGATCACTGTTTTGAGAGATCTATTTATACAACATGTGAAAAGATAAAGGTGTGCATGTATGAATGAAGGAAGACTGTTACAGAGACACTGAGGTCACCGAGAAGGTTTTCAGAGAATAGTCGAAGAACAGAGTAAACAGAAGGGTTTACCGAGTTACAATATGGGTTACCGAGGTATGCTATAAGCAAGGTAATCTTAGTCTGAGCACATAGAATTTGCTATAACATTTCAGATGTAAAGTTGCAGATGTTTGTAATGATTTTAATGTAATATTGAGAAGTTGAAAGAGAAACCTTTAATAGGGTAAAAGACTCTAACCAATTCTATAAATTGTAAAGCCTCTAACCAGGTGCAACATTCAGATTAAATGTTGTAAAATCCTCTAGCAAGGTAGATCTAACTAATCTTGTTACTCCTAACAGGGTAAGCTATCAGAAATAGCTAAATGTAGCTCTAACCGAGCATTCTTTATTATTGCAGTAGTGAAGTTGTGGGTGCCATCCCCACCGAAGTTTTTCTCTCTAACCAAGAGTTTCTGCATAACCAAAATATATGTGTTATGGAGTGAATCATGTATGATTGTTATCTGTATGTTTTAACTTTATTTTATGTTACTGCACTATTTTGTTTTTGCATAACAGTAAAGTTATTATTTAAGAATTTTTTTGGAGTACTAATTCACCTCTCCCCTCTCAGTACATTAGCTTTCCATATTGGGCCTAACAATTGGTATCAGAGCTTGAATCTTGGAAAAGGGTTTAACTACCTAAAGAGAAAGGTATTATCAATGGAAGGATATAAACAATCTCGGAGGATTGTGTATCTGCAAGCTGAACTAGATCATGCAAATCAAGTGATTGCAGACATGCAAAGGCAAATGCAAAAATCTCTGAAAGTAAGAAGAAGATTATCTAATGACTTGCAGGATTCTCAAGAGTTAGTGGAACAAATTGAGACATCATCTGAGAATAGTATATCTGAAGAGATTGAAGAAATGATTGGAGTATTGAAAGAAAAGAACAAAGCATTGACTGATCAACTAAAAGCAATGAAAAGAGAACATGAACATTTCAGTACACAGATGACTGAAAATCTAGATGCATTGAGGAGAGCAGAGGATAAAGCAAGAGATCTACAAAGAGAGAAACAACAACTTGAAGTCTTATTATCTGATAAGAATGATGAAATCATAAGGTTAACTAGGATTCAACAAAATATGACAGATCAACTAGGTTATGCACATCATGAAGCAATTCTAAAGAATGATGAAAATCAAGCATTGAAACTTGAAGTATCAAGGTTGACCGATAAACTTGAAACAGAGAAGAAATCCAAAGAAACATTGAAGAAGAGTTATGAAGCATCAAAGATGTTGGATGAGCAACTAAATACAAGAAGACCCAACAAAGATGCAAGACTCGGTTACAAAGGAAAAGAATCAACCAAGAAAGGAATTCATACTACCGAGAGAGGAGAATCATCAAAGAAAGCTAGAAATAAGAATAACATTAAAAGGAAGAAGCCTATTTGCTACTACTATGCAAATCAAGGTCATACTGCCAACATATGCCAGATCAGAAAAGGTAAGCAACTGAATATCACTAAGTCCAATGGTTATTGTTACAATTGCAATAAATATGGTCACACATCTAATCAATGTAGGAAAAAGTTTGTTAACAACTATCAGAAGGCAAAATTCAAAGGGTTTTGTAGAAACTGCAATAGATATGGACATAGTACCGAAAAGTGTTGGTCTAAGCAAAAGAACTACATGCGGTGTGCTCACCGAGCAAATGCTAGAGGTTACTGAACTCACACAAATTCTTACCGACAATATGCAACAGTACCATGGGATTACAATACAAGGATATGGTGCGAATGTTGTGGAAGATATGGACATATTAGTGCCAATTGTTTTATAAGATTTGGAATGAACAACCGAAGATCATGGAGAAATCCTGGTATGGCATGTTTTCATTGTCACAAAGCTAGACATTTAGCTGGAGATTGTAGAGATCAACCTGGAAGAGACACTGAAGAGATAAAAGAAAAATTTAAGACAATTTGGAAAAAGAAGGAAATCATGTCAGATGAAGAAAGCACCTTACCTACCAAGTTAGGTGCACCTATTCCAAATCAATCAGAAAAGGTATGAAGGGACTGCATTCTCTAAAGGTTAAATCATAATAGTTCCTATTCTATTATGTACTAAATTTAAAATCTGCATAGTTAAGATGCCTTTGTAGGTTTGAAATTCTATCAAAAGTACTTTACAGGAAAGTCTAGTCGGTGAATACAGGAAGCCTGTCAAGTCAGTAAATGAAGGAAATTTGGTTACTTGGTTAAAACAAGAAAAGGATTAAATCGGTTAAAGGTAAATTGAGTGCATTTAATATCTTGACCTAACCTACACAGAGCTCGATAAGGTATTTTGTGTACTTAAAGGTATTTTCGTGGTCATTTTCATTCACCAAAGTTTTAAGAGAGTAGAGCAAAGCGAATCAAGGTGATCAAACTTCATTCTAAGCGAATTTCAAGGTATTTACATCAAATCTCATCGCATTGTTAAGATGGTTTCTGATCTTGTCAAATTGCTATTATCTACTGAGTGTGAAGTGTCAGTCGTTTGTAAACCGTCAAACCCTAAGGATAGTTTGCTAAGTTTTTACCTGAAATCTACAATGGTGCCCAAGATCCAAGATCCCATAGTTGTTAAGAATGTGGAGAAGCCCTCACTGAAATACACTTTGACTCCTAAAGTTGCCTCTGAACCGGATGACAAAACTGCATTTTCACTCATCCCGGATCGAGTCTTGTTAGTCGAAGATTTTAGATTCTTCACCAAATGCTGTGTTGAGGAACTCAGTCATGTTGAGATTAGTGACACATATGATGAACTTTGTACCGATGGCAAAATGGATAGCAAGTATGAGCATATCAAAATCAAGGGATTAACTAAAGCCCTAGCCTATCCCCATGTGTTCAAACCCCGGTGGGTTAAGTTTGTTTTAAGCAGAGTTCATGATGATTTTATGTGGCTAGAGGAGCAACCATTCAAAATCACCAAGGAAATCATTCATGTGATCACTGGGTATCCTATCTATGATCATGCACGAGCACAAAAAATGATATCACAGAAGGAGTTAATTAGTCTAACTAGAGTAGAATCTGATTACCAAGAACTGAAACTGAATAATGTCACTGATGTAGAACTTAAGTTTGCAATTAGAGTAATTGGTTATTGTTTCTTCCAATCAACAAGGGAAAATAGTGTACCATGTGCAACAGTTGACTTAGCCTACAAAATAGTGAAAAAGGGAATGAAAGTAGATTTATGTGAAGTGCTACTAAAGAACTTGTTTGAGAACCTGAACACAATTAGGAAGCCGAAGAAGAACAACTCGAAAAATACACTGAAGTTTGGTTCACTTCTTCTATGCATGTTTTTGTACTTTGAGAAGTTCTTTCTCTTAGTTGGTAAAGTAGTTTGGGAGCTACACCGACCTATCACCCATCAAATCAATGATTTTATCAAGAAGTTGGGAGATAATTTTAAAGATATCATGGATGACTACTTCAGCAAATTTCAAGAGAAGATGCATAATAGGTACCGGATTCCACCACAGCTGGTAGAGAAATATAAGGGTGATATATGTTTTGAGGTAGACACTGATTACAGTTATGTGAATGTTGTTGAACCAAGGACTCAATCTTTGCCATCAATGGGTTATGAGATTGACTATGATATCACACAATAGCAGATTGATGCCTATCTTTCATTACCAAGGCATGCTATTGAACTAAGGTATGGAACTTATGAAGAAGTGAAAGAAAAGGTGAAAATGAGCATTGTAGTACCTAAAGCTACTAGAAAGGATACAAAGATGATAAAGGTTTTATTTGAGAAATTCAAAGAAGAATCCTCCTCTACACCTGTCAAAGGAACTCTTGCCATTACCGAAGAGGAATCAGAAGCTCAAGAGGTAGCAATAACATTGAGTACCAAGTTGCCTAAGGGTAAAGTGTTGAAAAGAAAGAGAACAGACACTACAAAGGCCCTACCTCCTCCACCAACAAAGAGACCTAACACTAGAGCATCAGCTACATCACCGAGTAAGAAACAAAAGAGTGTTACTATTCCCAAGGTAACCAAGACCTATAAGAAATCTACTCGGAGACTCATTCTGGCAAAAGAGTCTAGTGATACAAAATCTGATGATGCAAACAAATTTCAGATTGTAAAAAGAAAGAAGGTAAATATTCATAGTGTTGAAAACATTTGTGCCAATCTTAAAGAATATGTTGAATTTTAGGATTTAGATATGTCAAGCATGAGACTAGGAATAATGATGAGAAGCGACAAATTGAAGAAGTTGTTATTTGCACACTTCTAAAGTTTCGGCTAGCTCCATTATAACTAGTAAAGTCACTTCTGAGTGAATTATACTTACATATTGATAAAAAATGGAAATATGCAATGGACTTAGAGAAACAAATAAGAGAAAGAAGTCTAGTCCATCTATTTCCTGATATGTCTATAGCAGAAATAAAGGAGCATTTGACAACATACAATTCTAAATTTCTTGTCAAACAGAGAGCCTTAAAATTGATGAATGGGCTATACATTGATGTAGAAAATGAGACAAAAGCTAAGTGGTTGAAAATCTTCAAAATAAAGGATGTCGGTGAACAATCTCAAGTTGAAATTGTTGATGTCACCGAGCAAGATCTTGATGTCACCGAGCAAGGTCCTGATGCTACCAAGCAAGACCCGGTTGACACTATTCAAATAGATGAAGATATCATGGATGCAGAAGCACCGGAGTAGGAAATGATAGAAGGCACTACCTATGCCAAACTTGTATCTAGTGAATCTGTGATAGTACAAGTTCAACCTTATCTGCCGGTCAAGCCACCTGTCTCTACCGAAGCTCCTAAGGATACAAAACAAGGAACCGAAGGTCACAAGTCTGAAGCAGCAGAAGATACAACTAAAGGTTAGACATCTCAAGCACCGTCAAGCACTGAAAATGTTACAGCTGAGACCCCTAGTACTGAGACACCCAAGGACACCACAACGGCTACAGGAACCGAGCAAAGTGTTGCATCTACCGAGAAACCTACTGAGGGTCAACAAGCCTCACAAGCACTTGTCTTAGTACAACCGACCAAAGGTAAAGAGAAGAAGGTGAGAAATCATAGTTTCAAAGTTCATTTGACTAAACCGATAATGTTGCCCAATGTGGATATCTCAAAATTAAAAGGGCAAGCACTTATTGATTTCAGTGAACTATGCAAAGCAACGGCTGAACAAGAAAAACAATTGGCCATTCAAAAGAAGAATAAAGTACTATAGAAGGTAAAGACACTACTAACAGATATGCTACCTTCAGCAATAGTGTCAACCAATGTAGCCATCCACACTCAATTGGATGAAATCCTTACTCAAATAGAAACAATAGGAGTTGATGCATCTGAGTACTTGGGCAAGCTAAAAGATAAAGAGCTTACTACAAAGATGATTAAAGAGGTACAAAAAGCTCTCGCTATTGGAAAGGTTAAGCTTGTCAAATTCATTGCTAAGTTGTCCCCTCAACTCAAGAATATTCTTTATTTATTTCAAAAACTTTATACATTTGCCTTATTCATTAAAGATATCAAGAATAAAACTGATGCAATTGAGAAAGAGATTAGCGATCTCTCAACTAAGTTGACCACAGAGCCCAATTCTGTTTAGAATTTTTACACCAAGCTTCAACAACTTATGGCTCAACAGTTAGAACTCAGAAATGAAGAGAATAAGATCAAGATGGATATAATGACCTTCCAGACATTATTCCATCCTCGTCTCTCATTAGGTCAAGAATAGATCAATAGAGCTACATGCCTATCAACTTCAAAAGAGGGAAGCACTCTTGATGGCTTAATATCACTATTGGCTGATATTCAAGCTCAAAATTCTTTAATGGAAAGTGTAAAGGATGCACTCTCGGTCACACTCACCGACGCCCAAAACAAGTATAAATATATTTTTGATCAGTTACCGCCTCGAGATGGAAATTAAGTTTTTGATGTTTGTCAAAAAGGAGGAGTGATACTACATAGGGGGAGTAATACTAGATAAAGGGGTAGTAATACTATATTCAGGGAGTGATACAATTTTGGTTATACAGTTTTGAGTATTGTATACAACGGGAGTATACCGAGCAAAGTATACAGAGTATGCATAGCAAGCAAAGCACTCAAGCACAGAACCGAGCATGCAAAATGAGAGTTATGGATAGTATAATGATAAGGGGAGTATATCTGCATATACTATTTCATTGACTATTGTATATATTGTCAAGTGTAGTCTTTTTGCAAAATATATAGATTTTTGAGTTATGACTTTGAAAGTAGTTTTTGTCAAACATCTCAACTAATGTCAAAAGGGGAGATTGTTACTACTTATCAAGTTGCCATTAGTTTTATATTTAAAGTCATACTATATATTCTAGTCGGTTAGCACTACCGAAACATGCAGTCGGTATAAACAGAGAAGTTGGTATGCACAGTCTAGTCGGTTACAGAAGAAAGCAGTCACAAAACACAGTATACACCGAGTTGTCTACCGAGTATCTTTTTGAGACTACCGAGCAGTTAAGTTAACACACCAAGTTAATATTCACTGAGTGAAACGTGTTACCAGATACATTGAACCTGGACATGCATATGAAAACTTGTAACAAGATCGAGGCACATCTAACCGTTATTACATTGGAAATTGCACTAGAAGATTGTGTATGATTGCGAGGTCAATCTAACCAATGAAATATTTTTCTAAGTTATTCATTTGAGGAATCTTGTTTGTAAGATCGAAGCAATGAATTAGACCACCATTTTAAGAGATCTATTTATTCAGCATGTGAAAAGAGAAATGTGTGCATGTATGAATGAAGGAAGACTGTTACAGAGACACTGAGGTCACCGAGAAGGTTTTTAGAGAATAGTCAAAGAATAGAGTAAACAGAAGGGTTTATCGAGTTACAATATGGGTTACCGAGGTATGCTATAAGCAAGGTAATCTTATTCTGACCATATAGAATCTGCTATAACATTTCAGATGTAAAGTTGTAGATGTTTGTAATGATTTTAATGTAATATTGAGAAGTTGAAAGAGAAACCTTTAACAGGGTAAAAGACTCTAACCAAGTCTATAAATTGTAAAGCCTCTAACTAGGTGCAACATTTAGATTAAATGTTGTAAAATCCTTTAGCAAGGTAGATCTAACTGATCTTGTTACTCCTAACAGGGTAAGCTATCAGAAATAGCTAATTGTAGCTCTAACCGAGCATTCTTTATTATTGCAGTAGTGAAGTTGTGGGTGCCATCCCCACCGCAATTTTTCTGTCTAACCAAGAGTTTCTGCGTAACCAAAATATATGTCTTATGGAGTGAATCATGTATGATTGTTATCTGTATGTTTTAACTTTATTTTATGTTACTGCACTATTCTATTTTTGCATAACAGTAAAGTTATTATTTAAGAAAAGTTTTTAGAGTACTGATTCACCCCTCCCCTCTTAGTACATTAGCTTTCCATATTGGGCCTAACATGTTGTTGTCCTCACTTGTTCTCTAAAATCCTATTTTCACAAGATGAGAGTGTAACTGTTCATACAATGCCCTTGGTGCCTATTTCAATCCATACATGGCCTTATGTAATCTACACACCATGTTACTATCTTTTGACAAATCAAATCCATCTGGTTGCTCAATATACACTTCATCTTCTAGGATTCCAGTCAGGAATGCAGACTTCACATCCATCTGGTATTCCTTAAATCTCTTGAATGCTGCAAATGTAAGTAGTATTCAGACACCTTCTAGTCTAGCCACTGGGGCAAATGTTTCTCCATAGTCTTCTCCCTCTTCCTGAGCATATCCCATGCATACAAGTCTTGCCTTGTTCCTTACCATTGTGCCTTCTTCATTCAACTTATTCCTACAGACCCATTTGGTACCTATTACATTCTTGTGTTTCAGTTTGGGTACCAAGGACCATGTTGCATTCTTTTCTGTCTAGTCCAGCTCCTTTTCCGTTTCCTTTATCCAGTCTTCATTGGTAAGTGCCTCTCTAGTGGTCTTAGGATCAAATTCAAAAATCATGCAAGAGTTTTATTTCACCTTTCTTCTTGTTAGTATCCCTGTATCTTTATCTCCTATGATCTGCTTCAGATCATGGTGTAGTTTCACATACCTAGGAATGACCCTAGCTGGTTCTTCTTGCTTTTCCTCTTCTTCTTCCACTTCATCTTCTTCTTCACCTGTTGCAGCTTCTATCGGTATAGGAACACTGAGGTCTTTTTGGTTTTTGCAACTTGTTTCCTTCTTAACCAGTTCCCAAAAGGCTACACCCGGTTCATCTTCCTCTTGCTTGCTGTAGGTTTCCTTTGGTTCCTCGGGGGATTCATCAACCCTGACATTGATACTCTCAACAATTTTCTGAGTCTTGTTGTTGTAGCATTTGAGAGCCTTACTTTTAGTGGAATGTCCCAAAAATATTCCTTCATCACATTTAGCATCAAACTTTCTTAGATGCTCACCTATCCTAATATAACACTTACTGCCAAACACTTTAAAAATAACTCACATTAGGAGTTCTCCCATTCCAGTACTCATAAGGGGTTTTATCTTTACCTTTCTTGATGAGTACCCAGTTCATAGTATAGACTGTAGTGCTCACCGCTTCTCTCCAATAAGTGTGAGATATCTTTCCTTGGATCAGCATAGTTCTGGCCGCTTCAACTACAGTCCAATTATTCCTTTCTTCTATGCCATTTTGTTGTGGTTTCCTTGGGGCAGACAACTGCCTCTTGATGTCGTTCTCTTCATAGTACTTGTTGAATTCATCATAAGTGAATTCACCTCCTTGATTGGTTCTAAGACATTTTATTCTTTTGTCACTCTCCTTATCAACTAATTCTCTAAAGGCTTTGAACTTTCCAAACACCTGAGACTTGTCTATCAAAAATGTGCCCCACATCATTCTTGAGTAGTCATCGGTAAGAATCATGAAGTACTGATCTCCCTGAATACTTCTTATTTTCATAGGACCACACAGATCGGTGTGCACAAGATCAAGTAAGTTCTCTACTAAAAAAGACTTACCTTTTAATGTTGAGGAAGACATCTTCCCAAGTTGACATTCTTTGTATAAAGCATTCTCTGGTTTGTTCAGCAAAGGTAATCCTCTTACTGTCTTGATCTTACTTGCCTTTACAATATTATCAAAATTCATATGATAAAGTCTCATATGCCATATACAACTGTCATCAAAATTTTCCATCAGGCACTGACTAATGTTGGCATTCAGCTGAAACAGGTTTCCTCTAGTCTACTTACTGGTGGCAATAAGTTCACCACTCTTTCCATTTATTCTGCAGACTCCACCTTTGAACTCCAGAATGAGTCCTTTATTTGTCAGCTGAGAAACACTTAAAAGGTTGTGCTTAAGGCCTTCCACCCAGTAGACATCATCCACACTTCTTTTTTCATACAATGAGATGGATCCTTTTCCTTTCACCATGCAAGGTACATCGTTGCCAAATCGGACAACACCTCCATCATATTCTTCCAGAGACAAAAAATTTCTCCGATCACCAGTAATGTGATGAGAACATCCACTATCAATGATCCACTCATTAGAGTTTTCAATGCGAGAGACAAGGGCTTTTTGATTAGACACCTCTTCCTTTATAGCTACAAACACTATGTCCTCATTCTCTTCATCCTCAGATTCTTCATTGGTAACACCTTCATCCACTGCAACAAGACAATTTCTCCTACCTCCTCCTTTATACTTTCTAAACCTTTCCAATTTATCCTTATAATCATTTTTAGGACATTTAACAACTATATGTCCTATCTAATTGCAAGAAAAAACATTTTAGAGGAAGCTTACCTCTATATTTTCTGGTGCCTTTTGGAAGTCTCTTGGCAAGAAGAGATTCACACTCCATCAAAATATCCTCATCATCCATTTCTCCATTTGGCCTGGATTCATAGATGGTGCTTACTTCTTTTCCTTTTCTGGTTGGTGAAATAGATGCTCTAAAGGCTAACTCAGTCTTCTGAACACTGCCATCATAGCTATTCAATTCATATGCAGTCAACTTTGCAATGATAGTCTAGAGATACCTTTGTCTTATCGATAGATCTTAACTCCTGAATAGCAACAACTCTGATTTCATAGACCGATAACAATGATCTCAAAACTTTACTGACAACAGTGGCATCATCAATTGTTCCACCAGTGCTCTTGATATCTCCAACCATAGTCTTGATCCTTATGCCATATGCCTGAATGGTCTCTCCTTCAACCATCCTCATGTCTTCAAATTTTCCTCTAAGGATTTCTTCCTTGGCTTGCTTCACATGCTCATCACCGCCATAAATGGTTTTCCAGTGTGTCTCGTACATCCTTAGGAGTGTCCTTATATTGTACATCAATGAACTCAACATCGGTCAGACTGCTAATAAGGGCTTCCATGACTTGACCATTTTCTTTAATATCTCTTTTCTGATCATTGGTTAGAGTGCCAGTTGGGATTACATAGGCATTCTCAACATAGCTCTAGTGTTGAGCACCCAAACTCTTGATATAAATCTCCTTTCCATCCTTCCATATTTTGAAGTTATCCCTATTGAACTCAGGACCTTCCCTCTTCATCATTAAAGAAGTATCTTTTGTCTCAAGTGGTTAAGCTTATATCACTGAGGACCTAGAGTCGCTCTAATACCAATTGATGAATAATGATGAACAATAAATACCCTAACTGGTACTAAGGAGGGGGGGGGGGTGAATCAATACAAACAAAAACTTTCTCAACAACTTATCAAGTTAAAACAATGATAGCCGGTTGTCTTCATCACTGAACTTAACCATGGCAATACCGGTTAAACACAGTAAGACTTCAAACATCTAAACCAGTAAAACTGAATACTTCAAATATCATTCAACACTTGATAACTAATTCACCAATATACATATGCATGTGTTGTATCAATAATACCATAACTATTAGCTCTGTATGCATAATCACTTAAACAAAGAATACTCAATCATCACATGAAAAATGCACAACTCATAACACACGGATTTTTCACATGGAAATCCAAATGGGAAAAACCACAGTGGGGATGAATACCCACAAGCTTGTTTTGAGCTCTTTTGAAGTCCGCTCTATTAGGAGCCTAGTCCAGTTATAGACTTTACAATAAGGTTATATTAGGAACCAATCCTATTAAAGATCCCCTGGTTAAGGGATGGCTATATACCCTGTTAAAGGCTGAAAAACCCTGTTAAAGGTTACCTCGCTAGAGGATTTAAAGAACTCAATGAATTTGAGTCACCTGGTTAAAGGATTTACAACAAGCCTATTAAAGCTACCCATTCAAGGGATTTTCCTTCTATTGAAATGGTTAGAAGTCAACCGGTAAAGCTTTGATCTGATAACAACACTACTTGCTAAGGCAGATCCTTTTCAGCTCCTCTCCTTTGCAATCAAACTCTGTAGGTTTCACACTCTTGTTTGACACGTATCTCAACATGCTGACACAAACACAACATTTGCCAACAACAACAATATCAAAACTCATTGACCTTATAGACAAAAATTAGGTTGGTAACGTAAACCCTAAACCCTAAGTATTTTAGGTTTACAATTTAAAGCAGTCCAACTCTGACCATCCAAACACATTACATAGAATGAAACAATCTAAACAGATCTCAAGTCACTCTGCATCTTCCGATCTTCACCGCATCTAGAAAATGGTAACCCATCACGCGCTCTTCATACACCGCTCAAAAAATCACGCATTCTCAAGGTAGGAATTCAATGCGTTCTATCTCCATGCGCAAAATCCTCAAGGAAATCCTTCACGTGCACATAGTTGATGTGGCATCCTGATCCTTATGCTTAACATTCACAAAACACCATTGATTACACTGCACAGGCCATACCGAAAACCCTAAAATTGAATAGAGATTACCAACCAGTAATTACACTTAGTGAACCTTGACACCAGTCCACTCCATCCCGGTTGACCAAAACCACTTCCAATCTTCATACTGGTGCACACCGATGTATCTACTTGAGCACTTATTGATATTAATGACAACATACTTTGTCACTGCTTCATCACATACATATACACATACACATACACATACACATGCACATGCACATGCACATGCACATACACATACACATACACATACACATATACATATACATATATATACATATACATATACATATACATATTGATGCTCTACAAAAAGGATTAGAAAATCTATTTGATGGCAACACACACAAGAGCACAAGAAACAAACGTTAGTGTTAGCAACAAAAGATTATCCTAAACAGGCATATCAAGAGAGATATTAAGCATGAAATAGAAAGCATATAAACATAGAATAAAATAGCTAATCAAGATGCTCATAGTTTCTCCTCCCTTGTTCCTCTCCTCTCCAAGTCCCAAATGAGTGTAGCTCTCAGCTTTTAGCACTAGCCATGGAAGCCATATGGAGATTCAAGATGGTTGAATATGATAAGCAAATGCTATGAAAGTGTAGATAGTGATGCTATGAGAAAGCTCTATGCTAATGCCAGTATAACAACAATACTCTAATGCTTTTTTTTTTGCTTGAGGAGAAGGGTTCTATTTATAGAAGAAATGGGGAAATGAAGGGTTAAGATTGAATGGTTTAATCAAGGGCCAAGTTTGAAAGTTGGGGATCCATGTGCACAATTGGCACCAATAAAATGGTGACAAGTGTCAACATAGGATTGGGTTGAGAGAAGAGGTTGGAGGCATTAAAGGCTTGAGAAGACCTCATGGTTATCTAGAGGCTAAGGGTCAAGTCCAAATTAAGATTACCCACTGGATTAAGAGTTAATCCAAGGATAAACCTTTGTGCAAATGTTTGAGAGATAATCATGGTCAAAGTATTAATGGCCTGATGAGACCTTTGGGTTGGGTAGAGGTTGAGTCAAAACAAATGTTTTAACCATGTGGGAGGGTTTGAGGTAACCATTAATGGTTATTGGAGACTTTGGGGATTAAGTGGTTGAAGGTTGAAAGCCTTCAATGGTTATCAAAGACTTTGAGCCATTTAGTGGTTGAAGGTTGAAAGCCTTCAATGGTTATCAAAGACTTTGAGGGTTTGAGAAGTGACTTCCCTTTTGCTTAGGAATGTGACAAAGTTTAGAGAAGGGGTTAGGTTATTTAGAAGTGATTAGATAATTCTAGAAGGGGTTTAGGAATGCAAGTGGATTTTGTAGGAAAATGCAACTGGGAGAAATTTTGGTATTTTCAATTAAAATAAAATCATTTATTTCAATTAAATGGTGTAATGTGCATTTGGATAAATATTCAAATAAATATTAATTTATTTAAATGAGAAAAAGGAAGATAAAGCATTAAAATGCTTGAAGACTTTGAGGGAAACCATTAAAGGCTTGAAGACTTTAAGAAAAACCATTAAAGTCTTAAGAAGACTATAGAAGGAAGCCATTAAGTTTGAAGACTTTAAGGGAAACCATTAAAGGCTTAAGAAGACTATAGAAGGAAGCCATCAAGTTTGAATACTTTAAGGGAAACCATTAAAGGTTTCAAGTGGGTGAGGATAAATAGGATTTTAAATGAATAATTTATTTAAAATAGTTGTGCAACTTGCTTTTGTAGGAAAATACAAGTGGGTGGAGGATAAAGGTGATTTAAATAAATTATTTATTTAAAATAATTGTGCAACTTGCATTTGTAGGAAAATACAAGTGGGTAGAGGATAAAGGTGATTTAAATAAATGTTAATTTATTTAAATGTGAGAGGTGGGATTTTGGGGGATTTAAATAAATATTAATTTATTTAAATGTGAGAGAAGATTTAATTAAACAAATATGATTTATTTATTTAATTAATGGTCTGAATTTGGTTAAGTGAATTAAATCAAATAAATTGAATAATTTATTTAATTAATAGGAGAAGAGGGTTAAGATGAATTAATTAAATATTAATTTAATTAATTCATTAATTGATGGTTAAATAATCAAATAAATACTAAGTATTCATTTCATTAAGTGGACAGATTTATGTGACTACATTTTCCCCTCTTTGAGACGGTGCAGTTTATCGCGTCGTTTGAAAGAAAGAAAAATAGGTGTGAAGAAATGCCCCATAAAATGTAAATTTAATGGGTGGTATGCCCCCTCGAGAGATGGGCCAAATTTTATTTTTTTTTGAAAAATCGGGCGATCTCTCGAAAAAGAATGAAAAGTGGAGGGGAGGTAGAATAGAAGAAATTAGAACTAATGATGAAAGAATGGGAGAAAATGGAGTGAATATGAAGAAACAACAAGCCAGTGGGTACCCTGAGGTCATGCAAGAGATACATAGCAGATGTAGTGTGGGGTTTGGATTGATGCTATACAATTGATCAAAATTGGTTGGACAATCTGGTGCAATCAGTTTAATTGCCCCAATCAAGTCAAAGTGTGACAGTTGATGTCAGTTGGTCACTTGGACATGATAAAGTCTGAGTAAGTGAATCAAAGTGACCTGATGTGACTTAGACAATTGATGTAATTGTCCGATGAAGTCAAGGTATCTGAAGCAAAATACTCATTGAGACTTAGACAATTGATGTAATTGTCCATTGGATTGTGTTTGATTGGTTGATCAATTGATAGTGTGTGCATGGGATGGATGATTGTGGTGAATCATAGCAGCCCCGTTGAGACTAGGTCATTATGATAAATGCCTGATGTAGTCTAGGATTACCATGATCGATTACCTATTGAGACCCGAAGATACTTGATCAGAGTATCTGTTGATAGTCTAGGTGTGTGGGAGTCGATGTATCTGTGCAGATAGAGTAACTTTCTTGACTTATTGGATGACTTAGGATAGGAAACACAATCCCTCCTATTTAGAGATGGATGGTGATGAACATGGCTTGATTAGGTTGATTGGGACACGATGTAGGGTATGTGATGGTGATTATCAAGATGGGGAGGGTGGGGAGGGGTTCAATGTTAGATAGAAGAAATGGAGGACCTATTACATTCCTATGGAAGAAGAGGAAAATAGAGTATCCATTGTCATTACTATATATGAATGATATGCAGCTATTTATGAATGTATGGATGGATGGAATGCAATATATACAAATGAGATGGAATGATGATCCATGGTGCTTTATTTTTCATCATTGAGCTTTAAAATGTTGTAAGAAAATACAAGCAACTTGACATAAAGATTCAAGATGACCAGAGTATTTCTTACATGGATTTTGATATAGCAAGTTAATACAAGCAACTTGATATAATGGATCAAGTTGACCAGAGTATTGCTTGCGGAACAGATAAGGATTATCTCTGTTCATGCATGACTTGGATCATCCTCCTTGATCTTAGGCTGATCATATCCTGAGACAAGTGCATACCATACTAAGAGATAAAAACCTTTATCCAGTTCGGATGAGGTAGGAAGAACCAAAGGAAGAGCATTGTACCTGCAAACAAATAGTATATACATAAAGAATAAAGAATAAGGATCCTTGGTAATGGTGCATGCCCATATGGTCGAGGTATACGCTGTAGTTAGCAAGCCGTAATGATCTATGACTGCATTTGGCATAAGATCACGTAGGTTGGTGAACTTCCCACGTAGACACCATTAGTACATGCCCCAAAACTTCATCAGAAATAATGCGCAAATGATACAAAACAATGCTGCAAGATCCTGATACAGATAAATGAATGATTGTACTCACAAATCAACCAAGTATTTGATAGCTTAACATAATTTTCTTGTCAAAGAAAACGTCACTTTTGTCTTTGTTTTGGTAAGGAAGGATGCATCCTTGTTGAAGACAGTTTGATTGTTGATGTTGATTGTGTGGTTGATTGGTAAATGGTCATTGTGTGAGTAGTTTGTCAATGTTTATTTTGGTATCTGCATGGATGGGTATGTACAAGGTGTTGCCATGTTTTTGTGTGATTTTTCAATGGTTTTGTCGATGTTTTTGGATTTTGAATTGTTTTGAATGTTTTTGGTATTTTTGCGAGATATTTTTGAATGTTTTTGGATTTTTGATGATTGTTTGAATGAAGAACTTAATGAATCATAAGACAATGTAGAATCCACTTCCATCAATAGGTTAAAGGCATTGCCCCCAGTTTTAGACATGACTATGAAAAAGTGGGATGCAAGATGTATGGAGTACTATCATAATTGCAGAGGAATAAAAAGCCATGGTTGATGGATGTATGTATGAAGTAGATGTGATCGCAACAAGTCTGAAAGACAATGGAGCCATAGCCTTTACGAGTGGCACCTGTTTGCCAGGTTTTCACCATCGTACTTACCCAAGGTGCCACCGGAGTGGTTGTTCACCGTTTGGATGCATGATTTTTCTTTACTTTTTTTGAATGTTTTTGTATTTTCTTCAGGACATTTTTCTAAATGTTTTTGGTATTTTCTGGTATGTAGGGGAGCCTAATGGTCTGTACAGCTTAGGTATAAAACCGTTTGAGGTGCATGCTATTGATTGGATCTGCAAGCGGTTCTCCTTCTGATGTAGCCAACTGATATGCCCCAGACCCAAACACAGCAGTGACAACATGTGGGCCCAGCCAGTTTGATTCAAACTTGCCTTGATGTTCTCGGTTTGGTTGGTTGCGAGGATTCTCTCGTAGAACAAGATCACCTACCTCAAATGTACGAGGTCTAACTCGGTGATTGTAGCTTCTGCTCATGCGCTGCTAATAGGCTTTGAGATGGTTGTATGCAGCTTGTCGCTTCTCATCAAGTAACTCTAAGTCTTGAAGACGTGAGACTCTGTAAGCTTCATCATCAATGAGATTGTGCAAGGAAACCCTTAGTGACGGTATCTCAACCTCAATAGGCAAGATAGCTTCTGCACCATAGACCAATGAATAAGGAGTTGCACCTGTAGGGGTTCGAATGCTAGCTCGATATGCCCATAGTGTCGGATTTAGTTGAACATGCTAGTCATGGCCAGCATCATTGACTGTCTTTTTGAGGATTCTTAATATGTTTTTATTGGATGCTTCGGCCTAACCATTGCCTTGTGGGTAATAGGGGGTGGAAAAGCAGTATTGGATATGAAATTTTTCACAAAGTTCACGGACATCCTGATTTTTGAAAGGGAGACCGTTATCTGTGATGATGGACATGGGCACACCATACCGGCAGATGATGTAGTTGAGGATGAATGAGGCAATCTGCTTGCCGGTGACTTGGGTAAGTGGAACAACTTCGATCCACTTTGTGAAATATTCGGTGGCGGTAATAATGAATTTATGGCCATTGGATGAAGATGGATGGATTTTACCCACAAGGTCAAGGCCCCATTGACAGAAAGGCCATGGTGTTGTGATTGGTTCCAGTTCCTGGGCTGGTGCATGTATCAGGTCGCCATGAACTTGACATTTCTTGCATTTTCTGACAAAGTAGCAGGAATCCTTTTCCATAGATGGCCAATAATATCCAGCTCGCATGAGTTTCTTGGCTAGTGACGGACCACTTGAATGAGTCCCGCAAATTCCTTCATGTACCTCTTCCAAAGCCTTTGTTATCTCACCTTGTTCCAAACATCGAAGGAGAGTACCATCAAGACCGTGTCGGTATAGGGTTTCGGCAATAATGGTATATCGAGCAGTTTGGCGAATGAAGGTTTTTCGTTGGTTATTTGATTGGTTGGGAGGAAGGGTGTGATCGCGGAGATAGGTGTAGAACTCACCGTACCATGGGGATTCACGACCGACAAGGCGACATATCATCTCGGATTTAGGGATATCATAAGCGGGGATCCAAAGCTGTTCGACCAAGAACTCATAACGTGTTGAATTCTGTGGAAGATCTAGGAGAGATGCAATGGTAGCCATAGCGTCAGTAGCTCGATTCTGATCTCTTGGTATCTGCTCAAAAGTGATAGTAGTAAATGATGTCTTTAGAGTGTCCACCATTTTCTTATATGGCATGAGTTTATCATCTTTGGTCTGATATTTATCAGTTGCTTGTCGAATGACTAGTTGTGAGTCACCATATACTTGTAGTTCTTGTAATTTCCATTGTACGGCTAACTTGAGTCCTGTGATCAAGGCCTCATACTCTGCTATGTTGTTTATGCATGGAAATGTGAGCCTGTAAGACTTCGGGATGCTATCACCCTGAGGTGTGATAAATAGAATGCCTACCCCCGAGCGGTGCCTAGTGTATGAACCATCAAAATATAGTTTCCATGGTTGTGTTGTTGTGATCATGAATATCTCTTCATCTGAAAAATTGGAAATGAGAGGATGATCGCCTATGAGTGGTGCATCAGCCAACTGATCTGCAATGACCTGCCCTTTGATAGCTTTACAGTCCACATACTCGATGTCAAATTCACTTAGAATCATCACCCATTTGGCTAAGCGACCTGTCAATGCTGCTTTGCTGAGTAAATACTTGAGTGGATCAATCTTTGCAATGAGTTGTACCTTGTGTGTCAATAGATAGTGCCTCAATTTTGTGGCTGCTAAGATCACTGCTAGGCAAGTTTGCTCAATAGGTGTGTAATTGAGTTCATAGCCAACTAGTGTGCGAGAGATGTAGTATACAACACACTCTTTGCCTTCTGCATTATGTTGTGCCAGTAATACACCTAATGCTGTACTTGTTGCCGAGATATAGAGTAACAATGGTCTACTTGGATCTGGTGGCATCAACAATGGTGGATTCATGAGATAGTCTTTAAGCGTCTGAAATGCTTGTTGGCATCGGGCATCCCACTGAAAGCGGATGTTCTTGTGTAGTAGATGTGTAAATGGGTGACACTTATCGGCCAATTGTGCAATGAATCTTCGGATGGATTGAAGTCATCCTTGTAGGGTCCTTAGCTGACTGATATTCTTTGGAGGTGGCATGTCCATGATTGCCTTAACCTTTGCTGGATCGACCTCAATACCTTTGCTTAAGACAATGTATCCTAGAAGTTTCCCGGAGGTTACTCCAAAGACACATTTCTTTGGGTTGAGTCGAACATGGTATTGTTCCAGTCTATCAAAGATTTTATCTAAGATGTGGAGATGTCCTTTTCTGGTGAGTGATTTTGCTAGTAACTCATCCACATAATCTTCCATCATGGTATGCATCATGTCATGGAAGATGGTGGTCATTGCTCTTTGATAGGTTGCTCCTGCATTCTTGAGGCTGAAAGGCATTACATTCCAGCAATATGTGCCCCATGGACATGTGAAGGCTATCTTATGTTGGTCCTTTGGTGTGATCTTTATTTGATTGTATCCTGAAAAGCCATCCATGAGTGAAAGCATGGCATGTCCTGCTGTCAGATCCACTATGATGTCGATATTTGGAAGGGGGAAGTCATCCTTAGGATAGGCCTTATTCAGATCTCTGAAGTCAGTACAAATGCGGATGCCCCCTTTTGGTTTGCCGACAGGCACAATATTGGAGATTCATTCTGCATAATCAATTGGTCTAATGAAACCAACATCTAGGAGTTTCTTGAGTTCTGTTTTGACTAGCACTGCAATTTGAGGATGCATCTTACGAAGCTTCTTCTTGATAGGTTTGGCTCCTTCTGCTACTGTGAGGTGATGCATGACTAAATGAGGATCAAGCCCAGGCATGTCTTCATATGACCATGCAAAGTTGATCTGACGCTTCTGGAAGAACTCTATAAATTTAGGTTGTTCCTCTAGAGTGAGAAGAGATGCCAGATGTATGAGATGAGGATTTTCAGGAGTCCCCACATTGTATTCTTTGGTTTCCTCGATGAGAATCGTTGATCGTTCCTGTTGTGTACTATCAGGGAGAATGTCAAACCCTTCATCCTCAGGCGCCTCAGAGAGGTTTTCACCATTGGATACGCTCTTTCTTTTTACTTTTGTCAGATCAAACAGTGCCACAGTGTGGTTTTCACTAGAAGATCCATGTTTTATTGTTATATTTTTGCAGCTGAAAGGTTTGGCATCCACCCCGAAGTATGCTACGCTATTAAGTTCAATGGCAAATCCAGCTTTGTGATCCCCGCTTGGTAGGTTATCCCTTAATTCCAAAAAGTCAATGATGGCCTCATTGTTTTGGAAGAGGTCAAGACATGGGGGATTTGGTTGGTTCCATTCGATGAGTTCAGGGTGGATAATGGGCATTACTTCATCGATTAGGTTAAGTGTGTTGGACGTATCAGTGAGGGTTAAGACGTTATGGTGAAGGTCGTTGATGGTACTTTCCCTGTCAGAATCAGGTGTAGGATGAGACGTAGGGTCTGTGGAAGATGTTTCCAGTTCAGGAACCCAAGTGGTCTTTATCTGTGCTTCTCCGTAAATAGGGATATCTTTGCGTGGTGGAGGTGGTGATGTGTCTTCCTCATCTGAAGTGTTAAGCTGTACCGAATCAAATTCCCATTCATGTGAGTCGGTCTCTGAATCACTTTCCAGTATCCGATTGCTATACCATACTGGGATGTCTTTTGAGTTAAACACTACAGGTGTGATTGGTTGATGTACCTTTGTAGTGATCGGTGCTACAGGAAGTTTGAATGGGATAAAAGAATCTAATATGGGGAGTATCAGTAGTGTTGACTCAGTGGCTTCTGCTGGAACTGCTGGTGCCATAGATGTTGTTGCGGGTTCTGATACAGTTGCTGCTGCTAATGGTACTGCTAATGGGATTACTGGTTCGATTGGTGGAATGATTGGTATTGGAAATAGTTGTGTTGGGGTTGTGAGCCTCAGTGGGGTAGTTGGGATGGTGCTTGAGGGTGCTTTGATTATGAAAGGCATCCGCTTTGCAGTAGGTGGACAAAATGGTTTGTTGGGTTTTCCTTTGAACTTGAGTTTAGGAAAGATCTCTTTTTCAAAGCCTAGGCCTGTATTACCTTTGGGCTTGAATTTCGGTAGTAGAGGTTCATGTTGTCCTTGTTTGCAATATCCCAAAGCACTCTGACCATCATACCCCATTCTTTGCATAATGAGGAGGCCTTTGCCATATTGATCTGTAGGAAGTGTAACTCGCGGTATATCAGTGGTGATGGGATCTTTATAGATCCATTCCACCAAGTCCTCATCTTGTGTTTCTTCCTCTTGACTCTTTCCAAGAACGAAAGGTGTCAAAGCACATGCTGGTATGTTTAGTGGTTGCTGGAGTAACTGCTGTGGTTTACCATGAGTTCTATGAGAAGTGGGCATTTGTCCTACACAAAAGAGTTGACTCAAGTTGTATTCCCTAGGACCCTCCTTTGCGGTCTTCATCTTAAGCTTTTCTTGCTTGGGTATAGTGGTGTTTGAACGGGCAAGAGAGGCGGGACTGATATATGATGTGGAAGAAATGGCTTCTCTATTATTAGGAACGGTAATCTCTGGTTGATGGTTGATATTATGGCAATATGCAAAGGGGTTTGCATCACCCAGGATTGTGATCTCTACACTGTTATGTGGGAACTTGATACATTGATGGTAGGTAGATGGAACAGCTTGCATGTCATGTATCCAAGGTCTTCCTAACAATAGATTATATGGCAGAGGAAGGTCCAGAACCTGACAAATGATGTGTTTTACCACGGGGCCCACTCGGATTGGTAGTACCACAGCTCCTTTGGATGAATGCTCTGCATCGTCATAGGCTTTGATTGTGATCTTCTGATGAGGATCCACTGATTCTACTACATATACCAATGTTGTGACCAACTGTAGTGTGCAAATATTTAGGCCTGCTCCATTATCGATCAAGACTCGCTTGATCCTATGCTGGTTAATGAATCCTTCGATGTGGAGTGAGGCATTATGTGGTTGTTGGAAGGAAGAGTTGTCACTTTCAGAAAAAGTGAGACAAGGTGATGACTTTAGACTTCCAACCATGGCTTGAAATTGGTCCGTATTTAGATTTGCGGGGACTGACGCTTCTTGGAGTGCTTGATCCAAGATAGTTTTATGAGATGGCGATAGACGCAAAAGCTCTAAAATGGATATAAGTGCAGGGGTTTTGTCTAATTGTTCCACAAGATTGTACTGCTTTGGGATGGAGGTGGTGCCTTGTGGAGCTACCTTGATGGTAACTTTGCCACGACGTGTAACAACAATGCAATTTGAGTTGGGATTTTTGAAGGTTATAGTTGCAACTTGTTCATTGGCATCATACAGATGATTTACAGTGTAATTATACGCAGCCTACGTATAATCAGTGGTATCAGTGCCTCGTCTGGAAGTGGAAGGATCCCTTTGATCTTGTGATGGAAGTGGATTTTTGAACATCAGATGATCATTATTGGTTGTTTTTGGGTTATGTCCTTCAATTTCAATTTCTCCTCGATCAATAAGATCCTGAATGAGATCTTTCAATCGGTGACAATTACTTGTCTTGTGCCCTCTTCCTTGATGGAATTCACAGTGTTCAGTATCTCTCCACCATGCCAGTTTGACCTGAGGCTCATAGTTTGATAGCTTAAGTAGAGTGACCAAATTTTGAGAAATGAGTTGTTGCAACACTGTTTCAATGGGTTCCCCTAAGGGAGTGTATGTGCATTTCTATTTTTGCTAACGAGGTCTAGGTTCATCATGAGATGTAATGCGACCTTGATTAGAAGGAACATTTGTGTTGTTTTGAGGTGGAGGATTTTGTCCTGCAAACCGAACCACAGGTTGTGCATTTTGGATAGTTCAAGCATCCATAACCCCATCGTTGACGATATTCTTGTTTTTGTTCTAGAAGTTTGGTTTATCGCTATTGAAGCGTGGGCGAGGACCATCTTTTGGTTCATTAAAGATTTTGATGAGTCCTTTCTTGATGAGTGCCCTTTCACATTTTAAACCCTTGCTAATCATATCATTAAAAGAGTCTGTGTCTTTGACATCTAGGTGAAATTCCATTTCTTCATTTAAGTTGGAAATGAATATTTCCACTAGTTCTCGTTCAGGTAACTGAAGAGAACGTCTGCTAGACATTTGGCACCATCGTTGTAGGAATACTGAGAATTGTTCACCTGGTTTTTGTTTGGTGTTGCACAGATCAGCCATAGTGATGTCGCGTTCAATGTTATGAGAGTAATGAGCTAGAAACTTCTGGATGAGTTCCTCAAAGGTTCTAATGCCACCTGGTAGTCGGGAAAACCATGATGTGGTTGTTCCTCCCAAGCTTTGGGGAAAAAGGCGCATTAGGTATCTGTCTTCATATGCTACTTCGAGACAAGCGAAATGAAATTCTTGGACATGATCGTGGGGATCCCCCTTTCCTCTATATTTTTCGAATTTGGGTGTTTCGAATCCTCAAGGAAATGGTGGCATGTAAAGATTCCTATCAAAAGGATAGGGACAGATGTCATTGAGTGAGAATTGGTTAGTCTTGACACCACTATGAAGCTGTTGGGCAAGATTCTTGACTTGTTGCCGCAACATCTCCATTTCATTTGGAGGAGGAGGTGGTGGGTTACCTCGAGGAATGTTATAACTGATGGGATCTCTACCTCTTTCCTCTTCATGGCAACTTTGTCTTTCTGATGCTTGTCTTAATTGGGCAAGATCAAAGTTAGAGGGGAGTTTTGCTCCTTCTTGAGCGAGTCTTAAGAAGTGAGCATCCGCATTGCTCCTAAGTATTTCGTCAAAAAGTTTGTTAAAGAGAGGGTTATGCTGAGCCCTTTCTATTGTTGCAGGAGTGGGAGTACTTGGGTTTTCGTCATCTGCATTTCTTCCAAGTGCTTCTTGAAATTCATTGAGATTTTCCTCTTCTTCTTCTTCCCTTTCTATTTATCGTTGCCTGGACTGTGATCGGGTTTGAGCCATTTTGCTTGCAAGCTGTTGTTGAAGTTGTGTGAAAATAATGATGAGTTTTTGATGAAATGAAAGGTTGATGGTTGGTGAATTGTGTTGCATGTGGATCTCTAGCACTTTTAAGGTGGATGTAACCAAAATTCCTTCTTTGAATTGCTTGTTTGTTTGATAAGTTTTGATGTGATATGGTGTAGAGAAATCTGAGATGTGTTACAGATTTAACTACCTAGTAATGAGAGGATTCACTCATGAACTAGTTTTAACCTGCGTAGATGTGTCTCTTAGGATGAGCTTATCCTAGATGTAGAAACAATCTAAAAAGTGATGTGATGCGTTTGATTCAAGCAATATCTAAAAAGAGAACTTGGAGCAAGAACCTCTTAATGTTTTGAGAGTTGGAATGGATTGATGATGAAGTGATGATGTATGAGTGAGATAATGGATGAAATGTTTTCAACTTCAATAAAAACTTTGTGTTACAAATGGGACAAACTCTACCTCTTCCCTTTCGGGTGTTGGTGGTATTTCTCGAGCTGTGTTGTATGTGATACAGACGTTTGGGAAGAAGTTGGGATTAATCTTTCCTCCTTGGTTTTTTGTGATAACTTAGAGCTCTATATTGCATAAAAGCTCTGCGGTTCAATGATTCGGAATCAAATTCGTTTGTTTTTCCTTGAAGGTAGAGACGCATGTGACGCAGGAAAACTCTATGGGAGACAAAGATTTGTCTATTGATATAGAAGAATTTCCTTCGTTTGATCAAAGCCTTTGAGCTTAATTGTCTTCTTTTCAAGTTGATATTTTGATGACGCTTCTTCTTTCGCAAGATGTGAAGAATGGTCATAAAAATTTGACTTTTTGTTGTTTGTACCTTGTTTTTGATGTTTTTGGTTGTTTTGACTGATGTTTGGTTGGATGAATACTTTGTTTTTGGGAAGTGATTTTCTGATTTTTCTTTGACAAGAAAACAAAGCAAGCACACAAACACAAGAATGTTGCCTAAAAGGCACAAATGAGTATGGGTCTAGATCAACCCAATCTTTGGACTTGTATATGACCCTTCCTTTAGATGTATTTTAAGGTGTATTTCCAAAGCCTGAAGTCGGCTCAATTTGTACTTGGTCTTTAAAACGAACACACTTCAAACACTTTTTATCCCTAAGGTCAAATGGCCAGTTGTGATAAATTTAGCCCACATCTTGATATTTCTTCGAGTTTGGTACTACATACCTTATGAATCCCACCTTGGCAGGTAAGGATGTGATATACTAAGTCTTGCACGAGCATAACAAATAGATGATCCCTATGATGGGGGAGTCACCACTTTTATCAAGCCACAAGTGACTTTTCAAAAAGCTATGTTTCTACTCAAGGAAATATGTATGGTGAGTATCTTGGGAGCAAAACCATCTATGCTCTTGCACTAAATTATATCACAAATATCCTCAATCAATAGAATGAGTGGGCTACTACTAAAAGGCATTTAGTCATGTTCGATGTTTTTGGACATAAGTTCATTCTGCAATGACTCACTTAAGAGCCTTGTAACTGGTGGTGGGGCCCATTTGTCCTTTCGGCCAGTTACACTATAGGAATAGCTATACCCAAGGCTACAACTTTCGCTCTCACCTGATTTCTATAGCAGCTCGAAGGATTTACCGCTCGAGGTCGTTCCCAAGAGTATCGATCCCTTGGCAAGCCTCTCTTAAAAAGATAAAATTTTGAGTGTTACTAACACTTTTCTCTTGCACCTAGGACCACGAAAGCCAAGGGAGAGGATAGTGTGTGTTAGAGGTAGGACCACTCGACTGATTTTTGTGCACAAGCGTGCCAAACACGAAAGACACTTGTTTTTTTTTAATCCACCATTGCAATGTGATCTAACTATTTGGAGATGTTGCTCCAACAATCATGGTGTTCTTTTTAATTTTCAAAGGCAATTGTTTGAGTAAACTAGAATTTGAAAATCCTGGTCAACTTAATGAAAAACACGTTTGCATGAAGTAAAATTGCTTTAAAAATGAGACAAGTTGATTGTGAATTTTATTTGCACCAAAAATGGAAGTGTGGATTGTGAGTTTTATCTTGATGCAAGAAATAAAATTTGCCTTGTTGATTTTAAGCACCAAAACGAAGTTTGTTTCCTAACTTGCAAAAAAATAAAGTTGTTTTTGTATAAGTTTGTGGTTCTTTTTACCTTGGAACAATGAAATTCTTTTTAAGAGCCCCAAACAAATGTGTGATTCTTTTGTTTAAAAGCCCAAATTTGAAATGTGAAGTTAATTTTAAACCAAAATAAAAAGTGAATTCATTTTTAAAACCAACTTCAAAAACAAGTTAGTAAAAAATATAAATCTACTTTTTAATCTAATTTAAATCTGCACAAAAGAGAAAAATAATTAGTAAAATCCGCCTATTTGGTGGGCTTCTACAAGCCTAATTTTTATTTTTATTTTTTGGTTTTTTTTTTTTTTGGTTACAAGGTGATTTGTACAATGTTTTGTTACAATAGCGCTAGTCTGCGTTTGAACAGAGGCACTATTTAACACAAACGCACTAAAAGAAAGGGAAAGACAGAGAAGGCAAAAGCACTGAAACAGGGTGAATAGCGCCAAAATAATGTCAAACGCACCAAAACAGTGTCAAAAGCGCAACCTGTGTGACATTTTCAACATTCAAACATGTTATTGGTTAAAAAAAAAAAAAAAAGTTGATCTTTTTGGTGTTTGGATTCACATTGGGTTCACCAAATGATGCTCTGCAAAAAGGATTAGAAAATTTGTTTGATGGCAACACACACAAGAGCACAAGAAACAAACGTTAGTGTTAGCAACAAAAGATTATCCTAAACAGGCATATCAAGAGAGATATTAAGCATGAAATAGAAAGCAGATAAACATAGAATAAAATAGCTAATCAAGATGCTCATAGTTGCTACTCCCTTGTTCCTCTCCTCTCCAAGTCCCAAATGAGTGTAGCTCTCAGCTTTTAGCACTAGCCATGGAAGCCATATGGAGATTCAAGATGGTTGAATATGATAAGCAAATGCTATGCAAGTGTAGATAGTGATGCTATGAGAAAGCTCTATGCTAATGCCAGTATAACAACAATACTCTAATGCTTTTTTTTTTTGCTTGAGGAGAAGGGTTCTATTTATAGAAGAAATGGGGAAATGAAGGGTTAAGATTGAATGGTTTAATCAAGGGCCAAGTTTGAAAGTTGGGGATCCATGTGCACAATTGGCACCAATAAAATGGTGACAAGTGTCAACATAGGATTGGGTTGAGAGAAGAGGTTGGAGGCATTAAAGGCTTGAGAAGACCTCATGGTTATCTAGAGGCTAAGGGTCAAGTCCAAATTAAGATTACCCAATGGATTAAGAGTTAATCCAAGGATAAACCTTTGTGCAAATGTTTAAGAGATAATCATGGTCAAAGCATTAATGGCCTGATGAGACCTTTGGGTTTGGTAGAGGTTGAGTCAAAACAAATGTTTTAACCATGTGGGAGGGTTTGAGGTAACCATTAATGGTTATTGGAGACTTTGGGGATTAAGTGGTTGAAGGTTGAAAGCCTTCAATGGTTATCAAAGACTTTGAGCCATTTAGTGGTTGAAGGTTGAAAGCCTTCAATGGTTATCAAAGACTTTGAGGGTTTGAGAAGTGACTTCTCTTTTGCTTAGGAATGTGACAAAGTTTAGAGAAGGGGTTAGGTTATTTAGAAGTGATTAGAAAATTCTAGAAGGGGTTTAGGAATGCAAGTGGATTTTGTAGGAAAATGCAACTGGGAGAAATTTTGGTATTTTCAATTAAAATAAAATCATTTATTTCAATAAATGGTGTAATGTGCTTTTGGATAAATATTCAAATAAATATTAATTTATTTAAATGAGAAAAAGGAAGATAAAGCATTAAAATGCTTGAAGACTTTGAGGGAAACCATTAAAGGCTTGAAGACTTTAAGAAAAACCATTAAAGTCTTAAGAAGACTATAGAAGGAAGCCATTAAGTTTGAAGACTTTAAGGGAAACCATTAAAGGCTTAAGAAGACTATAGAAGGAAGCCATCAAGTTTGAATACTTTAAGGGAAACCATTAAAGGTTTCAAGTGGGTGAGGATAAATAGGATTTTAAATAAATAATTTATTTAAAATAGTTGTGCAACTTGCTTTTGTAGGAAAATACAAGTGGGTGGAGGATAAAGGTGATTTAAATAAATCATTTATTTAAAATAATTGTGCAACTTGCATTTGTAGGAAAATACAAGTGGGTAGAGGATAAAGGTGATTTAAATAAATGTTAATTTATTTAAATGTGAGAGGTGGGATTTTGGGGGATTTAAATAAATATTAATTTATTTAAATGTGAGAGAAGATTTAATTAAACAAATATGATTTATTTATTTAATTAATGGTCTAAATTTGGTTAAGTGAATTAAATCAAATATATTGAATAATTTATTTAATTAATAGGAGAAGAGGGTTAAGATGAATTAATTAAATATTAATTTAATTAATTCATTAATTGATGGTTAAATAATCAAATAAATACTAAGTATTCATTTCATTAAGTGGACAGATTTATGTGACTACACATATACATACATATACACATACATACAATGGTGCAGGAACACCTAGTTGAGTCAAAAATCCATTTTTTGGTATTTTATGCTTTTATGTTTTTAAAGTCCTGTGCTAGGTTGTTTTTGTTGTTTTAGATTGTTTTGAGTCATTTGTAGTGGTTTTGATCTCATTTTGGGCTTGAGAGATCAACTTTTGCATTTCCGGCTTTGAGTTGACAATTTTTGGCCAAAATGTGAAAATGCCCAAAAAGGTCTCCTAATGGCTTCAAGAGAATTGAAACATGTTTGTTTAGTGTTTTTAATAATGTCTAAGTGGTTTAGACAAGTTCTTGAGGTTAGGTTGTGAAAAAAGCATCTTGGAGCAAGAAAAGTTGTCATTAGGCTTAATAAAGTTGTCAAAATTGTCATTTTCTTGAAAAATGTAATTTTTGAAGCCTCTTGTCTATACAAGGGCATGGAAACCAACTTGAAAAAATATATAAGGGCTCCCTTTGCCTTGGAAATGGCTGGTTATTGTACTTACAAGTGGAACTTAATAGAAATCAAGTGTTTTTTTGGTTTTTATGATTGTTTTTCTTCCATTTTGAGGGGCAGTCCATACTGTAGCTGTACAATCCATATTGTACCTTCTTGGAAGTTGGGATGTTGATTTAACAAATCTTCATATATAATTAGTTCATTGTTTTTTCATTTGTAAGGTGTTTGTACAAAAATAATTGGAAACTAGGTATCTGCTGCCCTGCCAAGGGTTTGGGGTTGTAAAATGTGTCAACTTGGTTGATCCAGGTCTGTGATCCCTCCAATGGATTCTGAAAGGTTGATCCTTGTGTATATATTGTACAATACTTTCCTTTTGTGTCAGAAGAATGGTTTGAAGATGCATTTGGGTGTGAACTAGGCAAGTTGGAGCAACTAGGCATTGTCATCCAAAAGCAATTTGGAATGAACAAATCAGTGAGGTAGTGAAATGGAAGTATGGACAAAGAGTTTATCATCACCTTGGTTTGTTGGCTTAAGCTTGTTTTGTTAAACATTTCTATTTTTGTAAGCAAACAGTGTGCTCACTGTTTTTGTAAAAGATAATTTGTACATGCTTGTTGGGATGCTTCTAAAAGCATTAACCATGGCTTGTATCTTGAAGGCAATGTAATAGGAGAAGTGAAAAATGTCTAAAGACCTCACAGAGGCACTTCCATTTCCAAAACTCTTCATACTTTCAGGGTCCAAATTGCAAATGCTACTGACTGGTAAAAGGCAGAGAAAAGGGGCAGTGTTAGTGACAGTTTGTTGTTTTACCACTTGCTTGCCAAGTGTTTGACATATTTGTTGCAGGGAAAAGGTAGGGGAAGATTATTAAAGATGTGGTGGAGGCTTGAAGAGGGGACTTGGAGTGTCCTTCAAACATTATTTTCTCCAAACCCTACAAAACCCTCAAATTATGTCATAAAAGATGGACAGACTTAAAACCACTCTAACAATGGGTTAAACCTCAAAAATCCTTGAGCTTACATCCCTAAAACATCATCCCAAACTTTCTTTGTGGTTAAAATGGCCATTGTTGACCAATGGGAGCAAAAAAGGGCCAATTAGGCCTCCACGAGCTAGTAGCCCTACTGCATAACACACAACTTTGATAGTTTTTGCAAATTTCATGTACCTGGTAGAAGATGAAACTTGGTGACTCATGAAATGTGATGAAAACATTCCAAGCAATCCACCAATTATATTTTGGGACTCATAGATGGTGTGCAGCCTCATTTGGGGTAGTTGAACCTTGTTAAGGAATTTGAGTAAGTTAAGGGCATTTGTGTTAGGCCTAATATGGAAAGCTAATGTACTAAGAGGGGAGGGGTGAATCAGTACTTCAAATCCTTTTAACAACAATATCTTTACTGTTATGCATAAACCAAAACCTGCTGCAACATAACATAAAGTTAAAACAAATAAATAACAATCATACAGGATTCACTCCATAACACATATATTTTGGTTACGCAAAAACTCTTGGTTAGAGAGAAAAAATGTGGTGGGGATGGCACCCACAACTTCACTACTGCAATAATAAAGAGTGCTCGGTTAGAGCTACATGTTTAGCTATTTCTGATAGCTTACCCTGTTAGGAGTATAAAGATATGTTAGATCTAGCCTGCTAAAGGATTTTACAACACTTTAACTAAATGTTGTACTTGGTTAGAGGCTTTACAATTTATAGACTTGGTTAGAGTCTTTTACCCTGTTAAAGGTTTCTCTTACAACTTCAAAATATTTCAATAAAATCTTTACAAATATCTGTAACTTTACATCTAGAATGTTATAGCAGATTCTATGTGCTCAAAATAAGATAACCTTTCTTATAGAATACCTCGGTAACCCATAAAGTAACTCGGTAAACCCTTTTGTTTACTTTGTTCTTTGACTGTTCTCTGAAATCCTTCTCGGTGACCTTTGTGTCTCTGTAATAGTCATAACACTTAGTGCTTTTTCATGTATCACACATGTCTTGCTTCATACACCTCTGTATATTTTTTTCTTTCATATTTTTAGCATTAATCCATGCTATATAAATAGATCTCTTATGTCGGTGATCTGATTCATTGCTTCGATCTTATAGACAAGATTTATCGAATGAATAACTATACAAAATATTTCATTGGATAAATGACCTTGAAATCATACACAATCTTTAAGTGCAATTTCCAATGTGATAACGGTTCTATGTTCCTTGATCATGTAACACGTTTTCATATGTGTGTCCAGGTTTAATGAATCTGGTAACACGTTTCACTCGGTGTATATCAACTCAGTGTATCATTATTTCTGCTCGGTAGACATGGAATGATACTCGGTAGATAGCTCGGTGCAACTAGGCTCTGTGAATACTTTCTTCTTTAATTGACTGTTCTTTTCATACCGACTGAATATTTCTATAGTATTAACCAACTAGAGTATATAGAATGACTTTGGATGTAAAACTAATAACAACTTGATAAGTAGTAACAATCTCCCCTTTTGACATTAGTTGAGATGTTTAACAAAACTACTTTCAAAGTCATAACTCAAAAATCTATATACTTACAAAATTTGACTAAACAAATAGTCTATACATTAGTCAATGAAATAGTATATTCAGATATACTCCCCTTATCAATATACTGTACAAAATTTTGATTTTGCATGCTCGGTGATCAATGTTCTATGATAACTGCTCGGTTCATGGCTCTGTCAAAATTGACTTTGTATTTGAGTACTCTGTTTTGCTTAGTATATACTCCCCCTATATACTACACTCCTTTTGTTTGATACTTTGATGCTTTGATACTATATCACTCCCCCTTTTTGACAAACATCAAAATTTAGTTACCATTTGGTGGTGGCAATTGGTCAAAAATGGATTTATACTTTGTCCTTGCGTCGGTGAGAGCGGCAGAGAGGGCATCCTTAACACTGTCCATGAGTGAATTATGAGCTGTAATGTCAGCTAACAGTGAAATGAGTCCATCTAATGTGCTTCCCTCTTGTTGAGTGGATAGGGATGTAGCCTTGTTAATCTATTCTTGGATGGAGGAAAGATGAGGAAGGAATAATGTCTATAGTGTCATTATGTCCATCCTTATCTTGTGTTCTTAATTCCTTAGTTCCAATTGTTGAGCCATGAGCTGTTGTAGCTTGATATAAAAATTCTGAATGAAATTACGCTCAGTGGTCAATTTATTAGAGAGATCGGTGATCTCTTTCTCAATCACTTCAGTTTTATTCTTGATATCTTTAATAAATAAAGAGAATGTACAGAGTTTCTAAAATAAATAAAGAATGTGTTTGAGTTGAGGGGTCAACTCAGTAATAAATTTGACAAGTTCAACTTTGCCAATGGCAATAGCTTTCTGTACTTCTTCAATCATTTTTGTAGTGAGCTCCTTGTCCTTTAATTGCTCAAATATTCTGATGCATCTACTCTAGATGTCTCTATCTTGGTTAGGAGTTCATCCAGTTGTATATGGATGGTTGCATCTGTTGTCACTGTAGCTTTAGGTAGCATGTCGGTTATGAGTGCTTTCACCTTCTGAAGTACTTTATTTTTCTTTTGAATAGCCATTTGCTTCTCTTGTTCTGCTTTGGCTTTGCATAGTTTACCGAAATCAATGAGTGCTTGCCCCTTTAATTTGGATATATCAACATTGGGCAACACTATTGGTTTTGACAAATCTACTTTGAAACTATTCTTTTTCATCTTCTTTTCTTTACCTTTCATCGATTAAACTAAGACAATGGCTTGTGAGGCTTGATGACCCTCGGTAGGTTGCTCGGTAGAGGCAACACTTTGGTTGGTTTCTTTAGCCTCTGTAGTGTCCTTTGGTGTCTCGGTTGCAACATTTTTAGTGCTAGAAGGTCCTTGTGAGGTCTATTCTTGAGAAGTACCTTCTCTTGCTATAGACTTGTGACCTTTGGTGCCTTGTTCCATATCCTAAGTGGCCTCGGTTGAGATAGGTTGATTGACTAGAGGATAGGGCTGAACTTGTTCCAAAATAGAATCACTGGATACAAGTTGGGCATAAGCATTCCCTTCTATCATTTCATGTTTAGGTGCCTCTGTGTCCATGATATCTTCATCTACTTGTATGGTGTTAGCAGGGTCTTGCTCGGTGACATCAGGATCTTGTTCGGTGACATCAACTATTTCAACTATAGCTTGCTCACTAGCATCCTTGATTCTAAAGATTTCCTGCCATTTTTCCTTGGTCTCTTTCTCTACTTCCAAATAAAGTCCATTCATCAATTTTAAAGCTTTTTGCTTGATTAGGAAGTTTTTTTGGTAGTTTGTCAGATTTTCTTTGATTTCATCTACTGACATGTCTGGAAAGAGATGTACCAGACTTCTTTCTCTAATCTTTTTTTCCGATTCCATTGCATATTTCCACCTGTTATCCATATACACATACAATTATTTTGGAAGAGAATTAGATACTTCCAATGGGACCAATCAAAATTTCAGAAGTGTGCAGATGACAGCTTCTTCTATTTGTCTCTTTTTGGCATCATTTCTGGATTCATACTTAACATATATGAATGATCCAAACCCACCATATTGCTTCAGATTAGCACAAAAAATTTCAACACTATGTACATTTACCTTCTTGCTCTTGACAATCTAAAATTTGCTTGCATCTTCAGATTCGGTGTCACTAGACTCTTTTGCCAAAATGAGTCTCTGAGTAGATTTCTTGTAAGTTTTTGTTACCTTGGGTGTGGCAACACTCTTTGTTTTCTTACTCGGTGATGCTGCAGATGCTCATGTGTTAGGTTGCTTTGCTGGAGGAGTCAGTGAGGCCTTTGATGTATCTTGTTTCTTTCTTTTTAGCACTTTTCCCTTAGGAAATTCGGTGCTCAGTTTTATAGCTACCTCTTGGGCTTCAGATTCCTCTTCGGTAATGGCTATAGTGCCTTTGGCAGGTGTGGAGGAAGAATCTTCTCCAAATTTCTCCGTTAAAGCCTTTATCATCTTTGTTGCCTTCCTTGTAGCTTTGGGTACTACAATGCTCATTTTTAGTTTTTCCTTCACTTCTTCATGTGTTCCATACCTCAGCTTGGTAGCATGCCTTGGTAATGTAAGAAATGCATCAATTTGCTGTTGTGTGATGTCAAAATCAATCTCGTAACCCATAGGTGGCAAAGATTGAGTTCTTGGTTCCACAACATTCACATAATAGTAATCAATGTCCACTTCAAAACATGTCATCTTTGTATTTCTCCACTAGCTTGGATGGAATCCGGTACCTATTATGCATCCTTTCCTGAAACTTACTGAAATAATCATCCATAATATCATTAAAATTATCACCTAGCTTCTTGATGAAGTCATTGATCTGATGGGTGATTGGTCGGTGTAACTCCCAAATAACTTTACCGACTAATGGAAAGAATTTTTCAAAATAGAAAAACATGCATATTAACAGTGATCCAAACTTTAGTGTATTGGCCGAATTGTTCTTCTTTGGCTTCCTTATGGTGTTCATATTCTCAAACAGGTTTTTTAGCAGCACCTCACATAAATCAATTTTCATGCCTTTCTTCACAATTTTATATGCTAAGTCTACTGCTGCATAGGGTACACTATTTTCCCTTGCTGATTGGAAGAAATAGTAACCTATTACTCTAATGGCAAATTTTAGTTCTATATTAGTGACATTGTTCCATTTCAGTCCTCTGCAATCTGATTCTAATCCGGTTAAACTAATCAATTCCTTCTGTGATATCATTTTCTAAACTTGGGCATGATCATAAATAGGGTAACCAGTGATCAAATGAATGATCTCCTTGGTGATCTCAAATGGTTTCTCTTCTAGCACATAAAGTCATCATGAACTCTGCTCAGAATAAACTTGACCCACTGGGGTTTGAATACACAGGGATAAGTTAGGGCTTCAGTCAATCCCTTGATCTTAATGTGCTCATACTTGCTATCCATTTTACCATCGGTGCACAATTCATCATATGTGTCTTTGATTTCAACGTGACCTAGTTCTTCAACTCGACATTTGGTGAAGAATCTCACATCCTCGACTAATAAAACTCTATCGGGGATGAGTGAAAATGCAGTTTTTTCATTTGGTTCAGATGCAATTTTGGGAGTTAAAGAGTATTTCAGTGAGGGATTTTCGATGTTCTCAATAATAACGGGATTCTGGATCTTAGGTGCCATTGCAGATTTCAGATAAGAATTAACAAAGGATCCTTAGGGTTTGATGATTTTCAAATGACAGATGCTTCACACTTAGCAGATAATAACAACTTGATATGATCTATAAACCAGCTTAACAATGCATTGAGATTGATGTAAATACCTTGAATTTTTCTTTGGAGGTGGTTTGATCACCTTTGATTTGCTTTGCTCTGCTTTCTTGAAAACTTGGTGAGTGAAAAATGACCGCATAAATGCTTTAAGTACACAATATACCTTATCGGGCTCCGTGCAAGTTAGGTTAAAAACATTAAATGCACTCGGTTCCACTAAATTTTCTTTCCTTTTTTGCGCTTTAACCGAGTAACCAGACTTCCTTCATTTACTGACTTGACAGGCTTCCTGTATTCACCGACTTGACAGTCTTCCTGTATAGTGCTCCAAAAGACTTTGATAGAATTTCAAACTTACGAATACATCTTAGCTATGCAGATTTTGAATTAAGTACATAACAAAATAGGAACTATTAAGATTTGACCTTTGAGAGAATGCAGTCCCTTCATACCTTTACCGATTAATTTGGAATAGGTGCACCTAACTCGGTAGGTAAGGTGCTTTCTTCATTTGACACAATTTCCTTCTTTTTCCAAATCATCTGTAATTTTTCTTTTATTTCCTCAGTGTCTCCTCTAGGTTGATCTCTACAATCTCTAGCCAAGTGTCCAACTTTGTGACAATGACAACATGTCATACCAAGATTTCTCCATGATCTTCGGTTGTTCATTCCAAACCTTATAAAGCATTTGGCACTTGTATGTCCATATCTTCCACAACATTCACACCATATCCTTGTATTGTAATCCCATGGTACTGCAGAATATTGTTGGTAAGGATCTGTGTGAGTTCGGTAACCTCCAGTATTTGCTCGGTGTGCAAACCATATGTAGTTCTTTTATTTAAGCCAAAACTTCTCGGTACTATGTCCATATCTATTGCAGTTTTTACAAAATCCTTTGAATTTTGCCTTCTGATAATTGTTAACAGACTTTGTGCTACATTGGTTAAATGTGTAACCATATTTATTGCAATTATAACAATAACCATTAGACTTAGTGACATTCGGTTGCTTACCTTTTCTGATTTGGCACATGTTAGCAGTATGACCTTGATTTCCACAATAGTTGCAAATAGGCTTCCTTATTTTGATGTGCTTCTTGTTTCCAGCTTGCTTTGATGATTCTCCTCTCTTGGTTGTATGAATTCCCTTCTCAGTAGAGTCTTTTCCTTTGTAACTATGTCCTGCTTCTTTGTTGGGTCTTCTTGTGTTTAACTACTCATCCAACATCTTTGATGCTTCATATATCTTCTTTAGTGTTTCCTTGGATTTCTTTTCTATTTCAAGTTTCAATGCTTTATTCTCATCATCTTTCAGATTTGCTTCATGATGTGTATAATGTAATTGATCTGACAGATTTTTTTGAATCCCAGTCAACCTTATGATTTCATCATTCTTTTTCTGTTTCTAGATCTCTTACTTTATCCTCAGTTGTCCTCAATGCATCAAGATTCTCAGTCATCTCTGTACTGAAATGTTCATGACTTCTTTTCATTGCTTTTAGCTGATCAGCCAGTGCTTTGTTTTTTTCTTTCAATACTCCAATCATTTCTTCAGTCTCTTTAGATATACTATTCTCAAATGAAGTCTCAATTTGTTCCACTAACTCTTGAGAGTCCTACAAATCATTAGATATTCTTCTTCTCACTTTCAATGATTTTTGTATTTTTTTTTGCATGTCTGCAATCACTTGATTAGCATGATCCAACTCTTCTTACAGATACACAATTCCCCAAGATTGTTTATAAGCTTCCATTGATAAGATCTTTCTCCTTAGGTTTTTAAACCTTTTTCCAAGATTCAAGCTCTGATACCAATTGTTAGGCCCAATATGGAAAGCTAATGTACTGAGAGGGGAGGGATGAATCAATACTTCAAATCCTTTTAACAACAATATCTTTACTATTATGCATAAACCAAAACCTGCTGCAACATAACATAAAGCTAAAACAAATAAATAACAGTCATACATGATTCACTCCATAACACATATATTTTGGTTATGCAGAAACTCTTGGTTAGTGAGAAAACTACAGTGGGGATGGCACCCACAACTTCACTACTGCAATAATAAAGAGTGCTCGGTTAGAGCTACATGTTTAGCTATTTATGATAGGTTACCCTGTTAGGAGTATCAAGATATGTTAGATCTAGCTTGCTAAAGGATTTTACAACACTTTAACTAAATGTTGTACCTGGTTAGAGGCTTTACAATTTATAGACTTGGTTAGAGTCTTTTACCCTGTTAAAGGTTTCTCTTACAACTTCAAAATATTTCAATAAAATCTTTACAAATATCTACAACTTTACATCTAGAATGTTATAGCAGATTCTATATGCTCAAAATAAGATTACCTTGCTTATAGCATACCTCGGTAACCCATAAAGTAACTCGGTAAACCCTTCTGTTTACTCTTCTCTTTGACTGTTCTCTGAAATCCTTCTCGGTGACCTCTGTGTCTCTGTAACAGTCATAACACATAGTGCTTTCTCATGTATCACACATGTCTTGCTTCATACACCTCTGTATATTTCTGTCTGTCACATTTTTATCCTTAATCCATGTTGTATAAATAGATCTCTTATGTCGGTGATCTAATTCATTGCTTCGATCTTATAGACATGATTTATCGAATGAATAATTATACAAAATATTTCATTGGATAAATGACCTTGAAATCATACACAATCTTTAAGTGCAATTTCCAATGTGATAACGGTTCTATGTTCCTCGATCTTGTAACACGTTTTCATATGTGTGTCCAGGTTCAATGAATTTGGTAACATGCTTCACTCGGTGTATATCAACTCGGTGTATCATTATTTTTGCTCGATAGACATCTCGGTGCATAATGGGCTCTGTGAATACTTACTTCTTTAACTGACTGTTCTGTTCATACCGACTGAATATTTCGGTAGTAGTAACCGACTAGAGTATATAGAATGACTTTGGATGTAAAACTAATGACAACTTGATAAGTAGTAACAATTTGACCTCAAAACAAGATCTTGAGCACCCAAAGGTGAGTAGTACCTCACTGCCCCTAGTTTTGCATGATGAAAGACCTTAGTTCACATTGCAACTAAAGGTTGAGGGCCCCAAGAGCCAAGCATGAGCAAGTATAGGTGGGAGGAACAAGCAATTTGAGTAGTTTTGGAGCATGGGAGTAAGCCATCACCATAAAGGGAGTTTTCTAGGCAAGTAGACCATGGAATCCTTGGCATTACAATAACAAGATAGGTTGAGTAAACATACACATCAGATCCTACAAGGTTTTGGCTAATACATTGACCCTTTTGAGCAAGTTATCCTTGTGAGCACTTCCGTACCAAGCTCCCTATCATAGTGGTATCAAAGCCAACAAAAGATTCAGGGGAAAGACACATTAGGCAAACATGGTGACCAATGCAGAATTGGCTAAGAAGGTAGAGGACCAAGAAGAGGAAAATAGGGCACTCAGAGAAAGACTAGATCAACTAGCAATGAAACTAGCTGAAGTAGCAGTCAAAACTGAAGAAGTCTAGGATAAGGTTGGTGATTAGGGTAAAATGATGGCAATAAAGGATGAAGTCCCCATGCCCAACCCTGTCATTGATCAAGAACCTTTCTTCAAAGCCTTGAGAACTATGAGTGGTAAGACCTTAGAAGGAGTGACTCTTTTTAGTGGGAAGATGGATCCAGATGCTCTAATAGAGTGGATTGAAGGGTTAGAAAACCATTTTGAGTGTGTTGGAGTGACTGAAGCACAAAAGGTCAAGGTGGAAAAGTCAAGGCTAAGAGGGGCAGCCTTAACATGGTGGAAGTTCATCCAAGAGGAAAGGGTGAAAGTAGGCAAGCAACCACTAGCCACATGGAAGGAAATGGTAGTCAAAATCAAGGAGACCTACCTTCCTGAAGACTATGAGATACAACTTCACAAGAAAAGACAAAACTTGAGACAAAAAGAGCTAGATGTTAGTAGCTACACTAAAGAGTTTCAGAAAATGTGCATGAGATCCAGAGTAGTGGAGGATGAGAGCATAAAAGTGGCAAGGTATTTGAATGGGTTAAGCTGGAACATCCAGGAAGAGATGAGCTTGTTATGCCCACAAAATGTACACAAGTGCTATCAATTGGCACTTAAAGTGGAAGAGAAAGGTAGAAGAAAGCAAGAATAAAAAAATAGAGGAAGAGGTAGAGGAAGAGATAGTAGAGGCCATAAAGGCAGTTTTGGGGGAAGAAACATAGATCAACAGTCCCAGGGAGAATCTAAGCTTATTGAGCAAAGTGGGGATTCTAAGAGAAAACCCAACTATAGGGGTAAGGGATCAAGCAACCTAAGTAGGGGTAGATCTAATGGACCAGAGAGAGGGTCCTACTTCTCAACCATGAAATGCTACAACTACCAAAAGTTAGGCCACCCTGCCTATAGATGCCCAGAAAAGCCTAGTTCATCCTATGGAGGTGAAAAGAGGGTAAATTATGTTCAGGGAGATGGATGTAGTACCAGAACTTCAGCATTGAATCACCTAGCTTCAGAAAATGGTGAGAGTTTAATGATCAAGAGAGTATTAATGAAGAAGCCACATAGTGCAGAGGCCTCACAGAGAAGAGCATTGTTTAGGATTAAGTGTAAAATCATGGGAAAGGTGTGTAAGGTGATCATAGATTCAAGATCCACAGATAACATCATATCAAAAGAAGCAGTAAGAAAATTGAAACTACCTAGGATACAACACAAGGAGCCATACAAAGTCACCTAGTTGAATAAGGGACAACATGTGTTGGCAAATGAGCAAGCTTGCGTAGATTTCCACATTGGGGGATATGTAGATAGAATCCTATGTGACATCCTTCCTATGGATGCTTGTCACTTGCTATTGGGTAGACCATGGCAATTTGACCGAAAAGCACAACATGATGGGGAAAGAAACTCCTATTCATTATAGAAAGATGGAGTAGCATATCAGATCCAATCCCTCATTGAAGAAGGGGTGAGCAGCAACAAAGTGCCTAACATCTTGTTAGTGAATAAGAAAGAGTTCATACAAACACTAGAAGAGGGTGAAGGAGTAGGATTTTCACTCATAGTGAAGCCTAAGGAAGAAAAGGTAGAAAAGAAAGTTGAGATACCATATGAAGTGCAGCAAATCCTTGATGACTTAGAACAAATAATCAGTGATGGTACACCTGTAGCCTTACCACCTCCTAGAGTCATTAGCCATCAAATCGACTTCATTCCTAGAGCCTCTTTGCCCAATAAGGTAGCCTACAAGATGACCCCTGAACAAAACAAAGAGGTAGCAAGACAAATGCAAGAACTCCTAGACCAAGGGTTGATTAGGAAGAGAATTAGTCCTTGTGCAGTACCTATAGTGTTAGCACCCAAGAAGGGTGGAACATGGAGACTTTGTACAGATTCCAGAGCCATAAATAAGATCACCATCAGATATAGATTTCCCATACCTAGGATAGAAGATTTGATGGATTGTTTGGGGGGTGCACAGTATTTCAATAAGATTGATTTGAAGAGTGGTTACCATTAGATAAGGATCAAAGAGGGGGATGAGTGGAAGACAACTTTCAAAATGAATGAGGGTCTCTATGAGTGGCTAGTCATGCCTTTTGGACTCTCTAATGCTCCCAGCACATTAATGAGACTCATGAATAAAGTATTACATGCTTTCATTGGAAAATTTGTTGTAATGTATTTAGATGACATTATTATTTTCAGCAAGACTAAGGAAGAACACTTACAACATTTAGCTATTATTTTGAAACAACTATCTGATGAACAACTAACCATAAATCTAGAAAAATGTGATTTCATGTAGCAAGAATTAGTCTATCTTGGCTTTGTTGTATCAGGAGGAAATATGAAAATGGATCACTCAAAGGTTGCAGCAATAACCAATTGGCCAACTCCTAAGACAGCTAGTGATGTCAGAAGCTTCCATGGTTTGGCTCAGTTTTACAGAAAATTTATCAGGGGATTCAGTGAGATTTGTGGTCCAATGTTGAACACCATCAAAGGGGGTGTCAAGGTAAAGTTTCAATGGGCAAGTGCAGAAAATAAGGGGTTTGAATTACTAAAAACTAAAGTAGCTACTCAACCAGTGCTCATTTTGCCTAGTTTTGATAAGCTTTTTACTATTGAATGTGATGCTAGTAATATTGTTGTAGGAGTTGTTTTAAGTCAAGAAAATAGACCTGTAGCATTCTTTAGTGAAAAGTTAAATGATGCAAAGAAAAAGTACTCATCCTATGATTTAGAAATTTATGCATTGGTACAAGCACTTAGGAAATGGAGACACTATCTTCTTCTTAAAGAGTTTGTTGTATAGACAGATAATCAGGCACTCAGTTTCTTGAACTCACTGGAAAAACTGAAGCATAGTCATGTTAAATGGTTAGAATATTTACAAGCTTACACTTTTACTCTTAAGCATAAGAAGGGTCAGTTGAATAATGTAGCAGATGCTTTGAGTAGAATATCCCTAACTATTCATGAGATTCAAGTTCAGAGTATTGGTATTGATAGTTTCAGGGACATGTATCCTACTGATAATGATTTTGTAGAAGCTTATAAAGTTTGTAAAGATTTTGAGAATAACTTCCATGGTACCTATGATGATTTCACTTTGCAGGATGGTTTGTTATTCAGGGGTGGATAGTTGTGTGTACCACAGGGTTATATGAAAGAGAACTTCATTCAAGAGAAGCACAATGGATACTTAAGTGGACATTTCGGTCTTAACAAGACCTTAGAACTGGTTCAAAGGTTCTATTATTGGCCTAAAATGCAGAGAGACATCAAGAGGTATGTTGAGCATTGCTTGGTATGTCAGAAAGAAAAAGGTAACTCCTCTAATGCTAGTTTATATCAGCCTCTCGCCATTCCACATAGGCCTTGGGATTGCATTAGCATGGATTTTGTAGTAGGACTACCTAGAATTCAAGTAGGATTTGATAGCATCTTTGTAGTAGTTGATAGATTCAGTAAGATGGCCCACTTTATTCCTTGCAAAACAACACATGATGGAAGTCATATTACCTATTTGTTTTTCAAAGAAGTTGTTAGAATTCATGGTTTGCCTACTAGCATTGTTTCAGATAGAGATGTGAAGTTTCTTGGTCATTTCTGGAAAACATTGTGGAAGAGATTGGGTATTGATCTCTCTTTTGGTTCAACTTATAATCCACAAACTGATGGCCAAACTGAAGTTGTGAACAGGTCTCTTGGAAACATGCTTAGGTGTTTGAAAAAGGAATATGGGCAGAGTTGGGATCAGCTCATTCATCAAGCAAAATATGTCTATAATGATGGTGTTAACCGCTCTACAGGTAAAAGTATATTTGAAGTTGTTTATGGTATGCATTGATGGGAATGGGTATGGGATAGAGTAGCCTAGTCTATGCTCTTTGATCCTTTCCTTGGATCACTAGGTTTTCTAACCACACCCTAGGGTCTCTAGGACTTCCCTTGCTTGTGTAATCCCCTAACCTTGCACAATCCACCCACCAACAACTTGCAATACTTCTCCTAAGGTCTCACCTACTCATGAGATTCAAAAGAGCCCTTATTTAGGCTAATAAGGGTTTGGCTTGTCCTACACCTTCTTAGGTCCTAGCAAGGATAGGATAGGTTTTAGAAATGGTTTTCCATCCATTCATGTGCCCCCAAGAGGTTTAGGCCTTCCTATTTGTTACTAATCTCACAATTTTGCTTCTTCCCTGCAAAATAGGGCTACAAGGAATGAGCACAATTAGGCCTCCATTCCAGACTTTTAGGGCTCTCTCTTGTAAACGATGACCCAAATTGTGAAACTCCCCAAAAGGACTGATGTTAAATTGGAAAAAGCTCAAAGATTTTCTAGGTTTTGGGACTCCAAGTGTCCGTACACTGCCCTAGGTGATTTTTGGGGTTTTTAAGGGTTTTAAAGAGGGTTTTTAGGCCTGCCAGGGTCACAATGATGATTTGGTGTTTCTACTACCTTTTCTAGATTGGAGGAAGCTCCTCCTTCTCACCAATGCTGCTCCACACAACCCTCTACAAATACTCCAAAGGGTGCATCCTCCTCTAACCTTCCTTTCTCTCACAAACCTCTACAACCTTAACCCTTCCTAGTTGGGCACTATCCAGTCTCACCTAGGAGTGGGTCTTTGGATGGCTTCCCTACATCTTCAAGGGCTCTTCTTGCTCTGAGGTAATGTATAGGGTCTATACTCCTATTCCCCATGGTTTCATGGTGATTCCACAATGGAGATAGGATTTGTCAACCCATTGACACAAAATAGTCCAAAACTGGACAATGAAAGAGTGTTTTACAAAATATTTACAAAAGACTCAAAAATCTGCACAACACACTAAAACTAATTTCTCAAAATGGAAGAGTAAACACAACACAAGCTCTCAACATAGTTTAGTCTACAAAACAATCCATTATCACTATCTGATGCTCTGTTTGTGCCGACTGGCAACAAAATCATAGTCACAATCAAGGTCTCTTTTCTTGGGCCATACAAAAACTAACATCCAACCCATCATTTTAGGGTTTGTAACTATATATAGAATCCTTTCCTTGGTCTGTGTGCCAAAAATAGGGTTCTCCACACTAATCTAAGGTTTTTGACCTATTAGGTGGAAAAGTTGCTTGACAACTTTGAAAAGTTGTCATGCAACTTTTGCAACTTTTGCAAAGTTGCTTTTCTTGACTCCTAGGCCTACATTGGGCTATCCTATGGACACCACCATGCTAAAAGGACCCCAAACTCATAAATGGCACACATAACCTCTCCTCCACAAGAAATCTCAACCAAGACTTGAGAACCTAGGACCTAAATAAGACCAATGAGCTCATGGCTCTTATTACATTTACAATGGCTTCTCAAAGAAGCAAAACACCAACAAAAACCAAAAGGAGGAAAACCTTAGAAGGGTGCTCTTGCACCATGCATCCAAGGGGTATAATGGAGTTGAGGGATATCACTAACTTACAGGATAAGAGTGGGACAACATATGACATGGCTCACTCCATGAAGGAGGTTCATGAGCAAGCGAGACAAGCTCTCCAAGACACCTCTAAAAAAGTTAAGGCAAGAGTGGATGCTACAAAGAGAGATGTTCAGTTTGCCATTGGTGATTATGTGATGGTTCACTTGAATAAGGAAAGGCTACAAAAGGGAGTCCCAAGAAAGCTTTAGATGAGGAGGATAGGCCATTGCAAGATCTTGGCTAAGTATAGGTCTAATGCTTATAAAGTTGATTTGCCTACTAATGTTTCTTTGTCCCCCATTTTTAATGTTTTGTAGATATGATTGCTTTCAAAGGGCAACCACATGAGGAGGTTCAAAGAGTTTTAGATGTTTCCAACTCCCTTTTTGATCTATCTCTCCCTTCTCTTTCTTTTCCCCATGTTGAACAGGTTCTAGACTCCAGAGTTCTCAAAAAGACAAGGAATCACACCTACATGGAGCATCTCATCAAGTGGAAGGATCAGCCTATCTTAGAGGCCACTTGGATACCTGAAGTTGACTTTCAGCAAGTTGACATTTCTTCTTCTTTCCTGCCTCAAGGTGTCACATGACTTCTTTATTTTTGGGGGAGTATGGTGCAGGAGCACCTAGTTGAGTCAAAACTCCATTTTTGGGTATTTTATGCTTTTATATTTGTAAATTCTTGTGCTAGGTTATTTTTGTTGTTTTAGGTTGTTTTGAGTCATTTGTAGTGGTTTTGATCTCATTTTGGGCTTGAGAGATCAACTTTTGCATTTCCGGCTTTGAGTTGACAATTTTTGGCCAAAATGTGAAAATGGCCAAAAAGGTCTCCTAATGGCTTCAAGAGAATTGAAACATGTTTTTTTAGTGTTTTTAATAATGTCTAAGTGGTTTAGACAAGTTGTTGAGGTTAGGTTGTAAAAAATGCATCTTGGAGCAAGAAAAGTTGTCATTAGGCTTAAGAAAGTTGTCAAAATTGTCATTTTCTTGAAAAATGTAATTTTTGAAGCCTCTTATCCATACAAGGGCATGGAAAAAAACTTGAGAAACTATATTAGGCCTCCCTTTGCCTTGGAAAGGGTTGGTGATTGTACTTACAAGTGGAACTTAATAGAAATCAAGTGTTTTTTTTGTTTTTATGACTGTTTTTCTTCCTTTTTGAGGGACAGTCCATACTGTAGCTGTACAATCTATACTGTACCTACTTGGAAGTTGGTATTCTGATGTATCAAATCTTCCTATGTAATTATTTCATTTCTTTTTTATTTGCAAGGTGTTTGTACAAAAATAATTGGAAACTAGGTATCTGCTACCCTGCCAAGGGTTTGGGGTTGTAAAACGTGTCAACTTGGTTGATCCAGGTCTGGGATCCGTCTAATGGATTCTACCAAGTTGATCCTTGTGTATATAATGTAAATTAATTTCTTTTTGTGTCAGAAGAATGGTTTGAAGATGCATTTGGGTGTGAACTAGGCAAGTTGGAGCAACTAGGCTAGTTCATGTTTCAAAATTCAAGATTGTCATCCAAAAGCAATTTGGAATGAACAAATCAATGAGGCAATGAAATGGAAGTATGGAAAGATAGTTGATCATCACCTTGGTTGGTTGGCTTAAGCTTGTTTTGTTAAACATTTCTATTTTTGTAAGCAAACAGTGTGCTCACTGTTTTTGTAAAAGACAATTTGTACATGCTTGTTGGGATGCTTCTAAAAGCATTAACCATGCCTTGTATCTTGAAGGAAATGTAATAGGAGAAGTGAAAAATACCTAAAGACCTCATAGAGGTACTTCCATTTCCAAAAATCTTCATACTTGCAGGGTCCAAAGGGCAAATGCTGCTGACTAGTAAAAGGCAAAGAAAAGGGGCAATGACAGTGACAGTTTGTTGTTTTACCACTTGCTTGCCAAGTGTTTGACATATTTCTTGCAGGGAAAAGGCAGGGAAAGATTCTTAAAGATGTGGTAGAGGTTCCAAACTTTGGTGGAGGCTTGAAGAGGGGAGTCAAAGTGTCCTTCAAACATTACTTGCTCCAAACCCTACAAAACCCTCAAATTATGCCATAAAAGATGGACAGAATTAAAACCACTCTAACAATGGGTTAAACCTCAAAAATCCTTGAGCTTAAATTCATAGAAAATCATCCCAAACTTTCTTTGTGGTTAAAATGGCCATCGTTGACCAGTGGGAGCAAAAAAGGGCCAATTAGGCCTCCACGGTCTAGTAGCCATGCTGCATAACACACAACTTTGACAGTTTTTGCAAATTTCACGTACCTGGTAGAAGATGAAACTTGGTGACTCATGAAATGTGATGGAAACATTCCAAGAAATCCACCAATTGTATTTTGGGACTCCTAGATGGTGTGCAACCTCATTTGGGGTAGTTGAGCCTTGTTAAGGACTTTGAGTAAGTTAAGGGCATTTGACCTCAAAACAAGATGTTGAGCACCCAAAGGTGAGTAGTACCTCACTGCCCCTACTTCTGCATGTTGAAAGACCTTAGTTCACATTGAAACTAAAGGTTGAGGGCCCCAAGAGCCAAGCATGAGCAAGTATAGGTGGGAGGAACAAGCAATTTGAGTAGTTTTGTAGCATGGGAGTAAGCCATCACCATAAAGGGAGTTTGCTACGCAAGTAGACCATGGAATCCTTGGCATTACAATAACAAGATAGGTTGAGTAAACATACACATCAGATCCTACAAGGTTTTGGCTAATACATGGACCCTTTTGAGCAAGTTAGCCTTGTGAGCACTTCCCTACCAAGCTCCCTATCATACACACACACACATATATATATGTATATATATTTACAACATGTTATCAAGACACTCATATATATATATATGTATATATATATGTATATATATATATGTATGTATATATATATATATGTATACATATATGTATATATGTATATATATACATATACATACATATACATATACATATGCATACACACACACATACATATATATATATATATATGTATGTATGTATATATATACATATATACATATACTTATTTGTACATATACATATATGTACATATAGATACACACACACATATATATATACATAAATATATATATATACATATACATATACATATACATATATATATACACATACATACACACACACACATATATACAACATGTTAGCAAGACACTCATGTCAGCTTCCGCAAGATCTCTACTTGCTTCCCTTTCTCTTGTGTCATGTGGTTTATGCTTTGTGTGGTGATTGTGTTGGCATTTTCATGAAGATTACATTAATGATATGTTATGTTGTTATTGATGTCAATTAACCAGTAATGATATTGTTGTTAGTGTTGATATTGTCTTGTAATTGGTAGGATTAGCTTTGTGAAGGAAATTGTAAACCGGTATGTAAGTTTGCTAGTTGAATTGGCAACCGGTAAAAGGTTAAACCCTATCTATTTTATATAACCGGTAAACCCTACTTGTTGTTTTTGTTAAACCCTAACCGATTAATACTGTTGAATTGGTTATGTTAGTTTATGATCTAATGATGAGCGATAATGATGGTGACATGTATGATCATTGTATGAAAACAATTTCAAGATGTTTTTGGTGCATTGTTGTAACCTTTTGTCTAGAGAATGAGCAAAATGTATTGCATCTAATGCAAAGCACATGTTAAGTTACCAAGATCGAAGAGGGAATCAAAGAGAAGTCAAGGCTTTCTTGATTAATGTGTAGAGATTCCTCTGTAATCCAATGGTCATACTTGAACCGACTTGTTTTGTAATCTCTATGAGATTTTGACTTATGTTGCCAACCTAATTTGAATTTTTTATAAGGTCGATGAAGTTATCTTATTGAGGGTGTTGGTAGAGATTAGTTGAGTGTGTGGTTGACGAACTGGATGATGTGTTTGTAGTATGAGTAAAGGTAGATGGAAGCTTAAAAAGGATTTGATCAAGCAAGTATAGTGCTATTCAGATAGATCAAGCAAACATATGTTGTTTTCTATTAATTATAGAAGAACTAAAATCCCCTAACTGGGTAAGCTCTAACAAGCTTGGTTACTTTTCAAATCCTCTAACAAGGTGATCCATTAGCTTGGATTTTCAAATCCTCTACCGAGGTTACTCCTAATAGGGTATTGCTTCTAACAAGGCATTTGTAGTCAATCCCTTAATCAGGTGATTCTTAATAGGAATTTTGTAAAGATTTAATAAGCTTGTCTCCTAATAGGGCAAACTTTAGAAGAGTTCAGATAGTTATCTTGTGTGTCTCATCTCAACATGGTTTTTCTCATTTGGGTTTTCACGTCAAAAATATTTGAGTCATGTGGTGAATATTTTTGTGGTTATGATCTTATGGTTGATTTGATTAACTACTTAACTATTTTGATAAGTCATGATAACCGGAAGCATTGAGAAATGAAGGTTGTTCACATATGATAAAGAATTTGTATGTTTATAAGTTTGATGTTGTTTACTATTAAGTTGTTGTAACAGTCAACCAACTTATCTTATGAATTTTTATCTTGACTGTTGTATTTCTTTGATAAGTTTACCTTGTGTGATTGAAATTGAGATTGGGAAAGTTTCTATCATTTTTTCTATTTACTAATTCACCCCCCCCCTCTCAGTAATATACCAAATACTTATTCTTTCATCATACTATCAATTGGTATCAAAGCATCTCAAGTTCCTCTAAGATCCAAGCCTAATAGTTTGAGGTAAACATCTTGTAGATCATGATGAAGAAGGAAGGTCTGAAGTTTAATAGAGAGAACTATAGGATATGGAGTGACAAAATGAAAATTTACATCAAGAGTCTGGGAAGTTAGTATTGGGAACATGTCAATACTTAATATGTTGCACCCACTAGGATTTTGACTGATGATCAGAAGAAAGAACAACAAGAAAATCATCAACCATTAGAGGCCATTATCAGTTCCTTGTCTGATGCTGAATATGTAGATGTTCATGGTATAGAGACTGCACATGAGGTATGACAAAAACTTGAAGAGATTTATAGCGATGATGAACATGTTAAGATTGCTAAAGAGGAGAGTCTAAGAGGAAAGTTTGGTGACATGCAGATGGCTGAAGGTGAGAATATCCAACAGTATGGTCAAAGGATAAAAGAGATAGTCAGTGAAATTAAGAGTGTAGGAGGGAAAGTGGAAGATGCCACAGTGATCAGTAAGGTACTGAGAACCCTGCTACTAGTATATGCTATCCGAGTTGTAGCTATTCAGGAGCTGAAGTCCATAGACAAAACCAAGATAACTCTTGACTCCTTCATTGGAAAACTTACTTCTTTTGAATTGAATAGTTATGATGGTAGTGTACAAAAATCTGAGTCTACATTTAGAGCTTCTATTTGTAACCCATCTATGAGCAAAAGTAGAGATACTAGTCATGGTTATGAATCCAAATCCACCAGAGATGTTGACGATGAAGACAGTTTAGTGAATCTTGAAGCATTGTTGGCAAAGCGGTTTCCTAGAGGCACTCATAAATATAGAGGTAAATTACCTTTAAAATGTTTTGCATGCAACAATATTGGCCACATAGCTTCTAACTGTCCTAATGGTGAAAGTGAACACAAAAGAGATAAATTCAAGAAGTATAAGGGTAAAGGAAAGAGAGATTGTCTTATTGTTGTTGATAGTGGTATCACTGATGAAGAATCTGATGGTGATGCTGGTGAAGATATTGTGTTTGTAGCTATTAAGGAAGAGATATCATACCAGAAGGCATTAGTGTCTAGGATAGATAACTCAGATGATTGGATCATTGATAGTCGTTGTTCACATCATATGACTAGTGATTGGAGAAAATTTTCTTTCTTTGAAGGAATTTGATGGAAGAGTTGTAAGATTTGGCAATGACTCACCCTGTATGGTTAAAGGTAAGGGAGTTATTTATCTTAATGGGAAGAGCAGTGCAGATGATGTCTACTGGGGTGAAGGTCTAAAGCATAATCTTTTGAGCGTGGCACAACTCAATGAAAGAGGATACCCACTAGAGTTTAAAAATGGCATGTGCAAAATATTTGACAACAAAGGTGAATTGATTGCAACTGGGAAGCAAACTAAAAGTAACCTATTTCACCTTAATCCTAAAGTTAGCAACTGTTTAATTGCAAAAATATATGATAGATGGCTTTGGCATAAGAGATTTTGTCATATAAACATTGAAAACATTTTTAAAGTGAGTATGTCAAGGACAGTGAGAGGTTTGCCTCAGTTGGAAAAACTGGTTAATGCTCTTTGCAAAGAATGTCAGTTAGGAAAAATGACTTCTTCAACTTTCAAGAGAAAATCCTTTTCAAAGGAGCATTTTTTAGATTTGGTTCATACAGATCTTTATGGACCAATAAGAACAAAAAGAATTCAAGGTGACAAATACTTCATGATCCTCACTAATTCTTTCTCAAGGATGATGTGGGTCACATTATTGAAGGATAAGACTGAAGCTTTTGGTAAGCTCAAGACATTCAAGGCCTCAGAGGAGAAGGAGAGCGGTAAGAAGATAAAATGTCTGAGGACAGATCAAGGTGGTGAATTTACTTCTGAGGAATTCACTAGGTATTGTGAAGAGAACGATATCAAATGACATCTTTCTACACCAAGGACACCACAACAGAATGGTATCATAGAGAGGAGCAATTGGTTAGTGGTTGAAGCTGCTAGGACAATATTGATACAAGGAGGTATAGTGAAAATGTTTTGGAGAGAAGCTGTCAGCACAACTATCTACACTATGAACTGAGTTCTAGTGAAAAGAGTTAAGGACAAGACTCCTTATGAATACTGGTATGGAAGATCACCTACTGTTAGTTATTTTAAGATATTTGGAAGTAAATGTTTTATTAAGAGGTGATTATACTAGCAAATTTGAGGCTAAGAGTGATGAAGGTATATTTCTTGGCTATTCCACCAAGAGTAAAGCCTACAAGTGTTTTAACAACCAGAGACAAAGAATTATTGAGTGTTGATGTTCGGGTGCATGAATATCCTGAAGTTTCAAAGGAAAACAATTTGGAGAACAAGGAAGAAGATCCTTGCATTTTGGTTTTCGAACCAGAAACTGTGAAATCTGAAACCGACAAAGCAAATTCTGATGCACTTGTTCAACCAGAACAGATAAATTCTGAAGATGATGATAATGATGAAGTTGAACCTGAAGATAATGACCATATTATTCTAGGATATGTGAGATTGAATCACAATCATGAACATATTATTGGGGATAAGGATGCTAGAGTACTAACCAGAAGAAGACTAAGAGAAAACTCTTCCACAATCTCCACCATTGAACCAAGAACTACAAAGGAAGAATTTGGTGATGATCATTGGCTTAAAGATATGTAGGAGGAATTGGATCAAATTGAGAAGAACAACACTTGGACCCTAGTACCCCGATCGATAAATAAAAATGTAATAGGTACTAAATGGGTATTCAGGAACAAGTTGAATGAAGATGGTGTTGTAGTTCACAACAAGGCTAGGTTGGTTTGCAAGTGTTATGCACAAGAATAAGGAGAAGATTATGGTGAAACTGAGTATTCACAATCTACTGCTGAAGCTGAGTATGTTGCAGCTTCCATGAATTTCACACAAGTTATTTGGATGAGACACATTTTGGAAGGTTTTAAGATGAAGATTTCAGGACCTATAAAGATTTTTTGTGATAATACAAGTGCCATAAATATTTCCAAGAATCCTATTTTGTTCGTATGAACCAAGCACATTGAATTGAAGTATAATTTGTTGAGGGAAAAAGTGCAAAACAAAGATGTTATCTTAGAGCATGTTTCTACCAAGGAGCAGCTTGTAGATATTTTTACTAAACCTTTACCTAAGACTATATTTGAGTATCTTAGAAGTTAACTAGGGGTTGTACCCCTTCACGAGGTTAGTTGAGCATGATGTAGATTACATCAGTCCCTGAACCCACTTGCAAAATTCTACATAAGGATCGGCGTAGTAGTAGAAGTTATTCCACAGGGGGAGCATTAAGTTGCAGATTATTGTTGTTGTATAGTGAAATTTGACATTACATGTTTTACTTTCTATAGACACCTAAAAATGGTCAACGCTTGCAAAGTCATACTTTAACATTTGCGCATTGCCTCATTTAAGGTTTTTGCGTCACATTAACATTTCTCCTATGTCATGCACTTGGTTTTTATCATTTGCGAGCATCGAGTCCTTCTTCTGCATTCTTCAATTGTCTCGCTTCCGAATTAGGTCTTGGTGATAACCAATTTTTAGTCATGATTTTGGGTCTATCTTTGTCCTTGTCAATCTTGTCATATTGCGATCGATTCGTCATCGATCCTTGTCCTTTTCAATCATGTCAATTTGGTCAATTTGTCATTGATTTTTGTCAACTAATCTCAATCAAATCATTTATCAACATTGGTCATTTATCAATTCAAAATTATGATCGATATCAATTATCTTCAATCAAGACCTAATTGTCATTCTCACATCGTTAATTCATCTTCCAGGGTTTCATGATTTAATCATTTAACCTGGTTTGTCATTTCCCTCTCTAGGATTAATAAATTATTTATTTATCCTAAAGTCTTCTTGTCACAACTAAATGTTCATTTAATTGGCTAATTATTCCTCTTTGTGAATTAATTAATAAATGACAAATTATTAATTAATTTACCTAATTTCTTATTTTCATCAAATTCTTAATTCCTAAATTCTTAATTCTCTAATTTCCTAATTTTCTAATTCCTAATTTCAATTTCCTCCTATTTCTCTCCTAAATTCATGGAAATGACATGTCAATTTGTCATAATTTCTCATAATTGACAATCAATCAATTTTTGACATAGAAGTTGTCATAATTTGTCATAAATTATCAATCAACAAATTTTGCATAGAAAGTGCATAATTTGTCATAATTTGTCATAATTTACATAATTGATTTGCAATTTCCATTTGAATTGAATCATGCTAATTTGATCCATTTCTCCAATTTGTCTATAAATTGGATGAATTTCTTCAATCAAATCCCTTGATTCTTGACCCCTAATCATATTATCGAATTTCTAATCAATCACGCTTCGAGTACTTTTGAGCAATTTTCTTACCTATTTGCTTTCAATCATGTATGTGCACTTGTAGGTGAGATCCACAACCAAACTATTTGAAGAGGAAAGAAGAAAAATGGAGCCGCATGAAGGAAGCATTCATATCCACATATGGTTTGCATAGTTTTTACTTTTGAATGTTTTATCTTTATGTCTTTATTGAGTGTGTTTAGGATAGATCATTACTTTTAAGCTTTCGTGATTGGGCTAGATTATTTTTTATATTGTTTGTGATGATTCCTAATTTCCTATGCTACATTAATTGGTGAACCTGACGTGAACATGCTTGGATCTAATATATTTTATTGAATGTTTTGTGAAGTTGCAGATTTTTTTGTGGAGAAGTTGCAGATTTTTCTTCTAAAAAAAAAATAGTCATAATCAATTGATCACGTAAATTTTTTTTTGCAGAATTAAAATAAACTATTTCTAGGTATATTAGATCACGTTTTTGCCTTCCAGATCATCTTACGGTTTGTGATTTGGATAAATATTGAGGAAGTTATGACATTTTTAATTATGCTTCTGTAAATGGTCAAAATTTTCAAAAACAAAATCATGCAACCTTCATCTAGATTAATTTAGCTTGGCAAATTAATCATGCATTCATGCAAATTTTATCTAGATTAATCTAGGGTGGTAAATTTGATAAATTTCACATAGATTAATCTAAGAGGACAAAGAATCACAACTTTTATGGATTAATTTTGATGGTGATTCATTTCTCTTGATTCTCTAACATTGTTGGTAGCTTTGTGGCGAAACGCTTGACAAAGAATTATTTCACAAACTACTAATGAATTATTTGCAGGTTGGCTAGTCAAAAACTAAACATATCAAACTTCTGACTTGGGTTTTGCAGGTTGCCTTGGACTACAACTAAACTTTGTGTTTGTAATTAATATTTAGGCACCTAGTATGATTTCTAAATAGGATGGAATGAATGTATGTTTGCTTTGATTGTTGAGATTGACATTGGAGTAGGAGAGTATGCTCTCATCCTTCTTAGGGTGATCAAAAATCTAGATCTTCGGTACCATGCTCATTGTTTTGATTGTGTGTCACCTTTAGAGGGCCTGCCTTCCCAACCATTTGCTTTTGCAAGCAAGTGATAATTGTGAGAAGGGAATGACCCAAAGTGAGTACGGCTAGAATACCTTGGCATTATAACTCACTATAAACAAATACCTGATGGGCGAAAGCTTTGAAGAAAGGGTTACATGGGAATTGTAGTTACTTGGGAAGTGATGACCCTTGAACTCTTTCTCATATGAACATCTAAGTAGGACCTCATGGTCTAAATCGTGCTTGCGCGACTACATTTTTTTGGTATCTTGATGGGCTTAATGTCTCAATCACGCTTGCGTGACATCAAGGAGTAATGCTTAACAGAAATCCTTACTAAACACCTTGTTTTTAGAGGCCAAAAACCCTTCTAGTTGCTTGAGAAGAACAAGTTTGGATACTTGGAAGAGATACTAAGTTCGCCATGGGGAGATTTCCATGGGGACTGATGCTTGGCTGCCCTGAGAAGTGAGTGCCGTGGAGGGGAGCCCGTGGGGTCAAGCATCTATGTATTCTCCTTGAATCCCATAACAAGTCTACCTCTCAAGTACCTAATGTCCTTGCCTACCATAAGAAATGTGGGAATGAGCATGATTGTCTTGAGTCTAAGTTGCAATATCTTGTATTCTTTGCTTGTCAAAAGTTGAATTGTATCTCATTTCAAGAACAAAACAAATTGATCCAACACAAGGCTAAACACAAGAGACATTCATCCAACAAAAGTTCAACAAGATTCAAAACTCATCTTCAAACATGGTTAGCAAACATTGTTCAAAATCTTGTCTCAACATTCATGTCACTTACATTTAGGTTCATCCTAGGTTGCATTTTGCAAAATTCATTGTCAAGTACCAAGGTTAGGTTTCACCTAAGTCATACTCCTTAGCATATCAATAAGGGTCATTCATTTGCATGTGTCCTCTTGCATTAGAGTAATACCATTGTCATTCATTCATATTTGCATACCCTAGGTCTCTTCATTAAGCTTAGGTCATTATCATATCATATTAGGGTCACTTGCATAGTAATTGTCCCTTTGCATATAGTGCCAAAACTAGGTTTTGTCATACTTGAGTAATCCAAATCTTTGATAAACCCTAAGTCATTGTTAAGAAGTCTACACCTTGTCAAACCTTTTCTTTTTATGTCATTATTGTCATTTGGTCAAACCTAGCTTAGTATCCAAGCATATAGGGGAGACTTTCTCATTTGTCCTTTTGTCACTTGGTCCTTTTGTCCTTTGAGGTCTAGACATCATTTCAATTTCCTAAGGGTCTCTTTTAGATTTGCATTCCAAAAAGTTTGTCCAAATCTTGAAAAACAACCAAAAACATAGGTTGCACTCTTGCCATAGATTGCATTTTCATCTATTTAGTTTGCATTTAGTTTCATATCATACATCATCCTTGAAAAAAAAAAATTCCAAAAATATTGCATTTGCATAGTGACATGTTTGTTGAAATGAGGTCTCAACCTTCTTACAAAGCCATGTCATCACAATTGAGCAATCAATCATGTCAATCCAATCTCTACATGTCTCAGAACTTGGATCAAACTTATCATGATGATGTAAATGTCCAAATACAAAAACTAGAGGAGAAACTAGCTCAAGAAAATGAGATATTGGAACAAAGAGTGAAAAACATTGCGAAGAATAGATCACAAATGTCCAAAATGTTTCAAAAATTTCCAGGTCGAAATCCAAATATTGAGCCAATTGATGTAAGATCTCTTATCAAATGATTAGACATACCAGCTCTCCTCTCACAAATAGAGATGATGAAACAATTTCAAGAAAAGAAACAACAACATTATGTGCCTTCACATCAAGAACAAGAAGGTGTTTACTATCAATCAGATTTTCAACCATCACAACCAATGGTTCAACCAATTGTCCAACATATTCAACCAACACAACCAATGGTCCAATTTCAACAATATGTCCAACCAACTATACAATGCCCACAAATAGCTCAACCAATGGTGGAATATCAACAAGTTCAAGTTCAATCAACATATCAATGTCAACAACTACAACCAAACATTCAAAAACAAAGGTTGCAGCACACACCAACCAAAGTTTCAAACATGTCAGAACAATTGAACCAAGTCCAATATCAAAACATGACATCAAATCAAAACCAACTCCTTGCCAAACAAGTTCAAATTCCAGATACAACCATGTCAAAACCTCGAAAGAAAGGTGGCTTTATTGCAATGATCTTAAGGAAACTACCAAGTGAATTCTTTGAGGAAGATCAAGATAATACAATTATGTCTAGCAATGCCTCATCTGCCCACAAACAAATTGATTCTCCAGTGGCATCTATCCCTACACCTTTAGAAGTTTCCCAAGAACCTTCCATATTGTCCTCATCAAACAATACACCCAAGGATACAATTATCCAAGGGCTATCCATAATTGATTGCCAAAATAATCCAATTCATGATGCACATCCTTGTCATGTTTCAGAAATACAAGACCCAATGCCACCATGCACTTTATTGCCATTACCTATTTTAGAGGACCCCATTCGAAGTCCCTCTTCTTCATGTTCAAGCATTGATTCCTTGCCAAAATCCATCACAAATGTTCAAAGTGCATTTCCTTCATGCCAAAACATTGATTCCTTGTCAGAATCCTCCATGCATATCCAAAGTCCAACCCCATGTCAAGAGGATAATTTAGAGCACGAAGAAATGAGTCCTAAAGAAAATCAAGATCAAGATCCTGAAACCTTATCATCCCATCCAATTGTTGACCAGGAATCCATGTTCCCAGACACTCATGATGATTCCCCTATTCTTGTCCATCCTATCCAAATTCCTATTGACACTCCATTCCTTGAGCAAGATCAAGATATTCTAGTCCATCCAATCCATAACGAGCCCCTTCCATTTCATGAAAAAAATGTCCTTTCAAATCCTATTGACATTCCACTTCCTGAGAAAGCTCAAGATATCCCTTCCATCCTTTCCGATGATCCCATTGAAAGTCAAGAGAAAAGCACCTTTAAAGAGGATTCCAATGATCTTCCTCCTTGTCAAGATCAAATTATTCCTTTAGATCCTCCACAAGATCCACTTGTTCCTCCATCTCCTTGTCCCAATGCTCCATATACACTCCAAGATCTCATTTCTTTTGATGATCCCATTATTTCTCCCATTCCATCTCTTGAAGAGCCTATCATTGAACCATGTCCACTACACAATCCTAGTCCCCCTCATGATCCTAATCCCTCTCATGATTCTAACGTGTCAGTACAAGATGTTCATGAACCCTTGACATGCATAATGGGTTCTTCCACTTTGGTGAAAACCGATCCACTTCAAGATCTCATTATTTCTCTCATATCATATCCACCTCATAATGGACTCGCATCTTCTTCCCAAAGAAAAGAGTATCCTACAAGTCAAGATATTCATAAAGGCAAAGGAGTAGACCTTATGAGAAAGAACCCCTTCATATCAAAGAATATACTAATGGTCATGGCTACAAAGCTCACACTCAAGGTGTTGGTATCCCTTCAAAGTCAAAATCCAAATGTCCACCTTCCCCATCATCGCTTCCATCCATTCTAGGTCCCTATATCCCTCCATCTCCTATGCAACATTAGCAAAGGCACACATCTTGGAGAACCTTCCATCCATCCCACATGCCTCCATATCATTCCCATCCACATCGACATTCATTCCCTCTTCCAAGAAATTTGGATGCCAAGTATAAAATTCATAAGTCTAGAAATCCACATGTATTCAAGGATCAACATGTCCAATATAATCGACATGTCAAAACAAAGAAAAATTTGATCTATAAAGAAAAAGAAATATCCAACAAGCCACAAAGGCCCACTTAGAAAAATAAAGCAAAGTCAAAATATATATGGGTTCCTAGATCCCTTGTGCAAGCAATGCACTCCAAGGAACCACAAAAGCATGAAAAATCAAAAACCATGTGGATCCCTAAGTGGCTCCTTGAAGCGCAAAAGCCTAAAGAAAAATCCAACTTGGCATCCAAAATTGCTATTCCTCCATCCAAACTGTCCAAGTCTATTCCTCCATCACCTTCTTTATCCATTTTGGGCCCTTATGTCCCAAAATCTATAGCCTTTCCTTCGTCAAAATCTCAATATCCAAAATACGTCTTTCCTCCATCAGTCCATCACCCCTCAAGGTGTGTGCCAATGTCGATCTTGCCTTCATCTCCATCCACTGAAGCCCAATTCTTCCAATACCCTACCTATTATCCAGTGCATATTTTCCATCCTTCCATCCCTTTGATCCAATCCTTTGCATAAATCCTCGCTTTAGTTTCATCTCATTTTCCATGTCCTTATCCTACCAACGTCTTTGAGCATACTTTTAAAGGTCATGGTCCATTTGTTTTCAAGGCTACTATCCAAAAAAAAAAAAGACGCTTGAGTCCTTCTTCCATCCCCTATCATGTGTCCATCTTCTATTGAAAAAGTCAAAAATCAAAAAAAAAAAAAAAGTGAAAAAAAGAAAACAAAAGAAAAAAGTAAAAAAAAATAAAAATTCATCCACTGGTGAAAACCTGACAAACAGGTGCCTTGGGCAAGTACCGTGATGAAAACCTGGCAAACAGGCATCATGCGTAATTTATGAACTTCTTGCACACCACACTTGGGGGCAAGTTTTATCCCTTCATATCCTATTGCCCTTCATTATCCTATTGAACCCCTATCATTACCCTTCATATCCTATTACCCTTCATTATCCTATCAAACCCCTGTCATTACCCTTCATATCCTATTGTCCCTCATGTCTAGTTTCCCTTTTCCATATTTGATCTTGACAAGGCTAAGGATCTTCATGAGCATCATGCATCTTGTTTGCAGCTTTCAGTCTATCATAGCTTTTGGTCATTTATCCATTTGCTTATTACAACCTTTCATCCATATTCCCTATCTTCTTGCAACTTTCTGCCACTATCCCTTAGCCTACCCCGATCTTTAGTCCATGTCCCTTATCCATTCTTGGTCTTGCTTATCCTCTCCATATCCTATCACTATCCATACACTCTTTTTCATTCCTTGATCTTGATCTGACATAAGGACGCAAAATTTAAACATGGTTTCAAAAACCTCTTGACATGTCCCTCATGCCATGTTCCTACTTTACATTGTCATATCCAGTCTCTTGTCCCATCATGCCATAGCCCTTGAAAATTGCATCCATATTGTCTCCATGATAAAAGGCCTTTGTCTTCCCTCTATCCACCAACATTTTAGCAAGCCTATTTATTCACCTGTCATATTCCTTGCCTTGCTAGACACTGGGGGCAAAACATCATTAAAAAAAAACATTTAAAAATGTCCTGAAAAAATCTCAAAAACATTTAATAATGTCTTGAAAAAATAATAAAAAATTGAAAAATGTCCTGAAATAATAATTCAAAAAAAATCAAATAATGTTCTGAACAAATCTCTAAAAAATGGAAAAATGTCCTAAAAAAATCCTAAAAATCATATAAAGTCCTGAAAAAAAATGAACACAAAAAAAATTGTAAAAAAGCAAAAAACAAAATCCAAAAACAAGCATTTTGCAATAAATATCCTCTTAAGACAAATCACTGAGTATACATCCAACAACAATCAATCCAACATTGTGCTTTAATGAAATTCATGCATAAACAGATGAACTTTTCAATCAACTCAGACATTCAAACTGATCAGAATTGTCATATCAATCAACCTCAAAATCAACTCGTCCTTGGCACACTATCATGGGTCTTATACAGGGTGTGGTATACTCGAAACTAGACTATGTCTTGTCTTAGATGGGGTACCACATGTCCTGAAACCAGACAGCATGATCGTCCTATCAATGCTTTCAACTTTTGACAATGAAGATCAAGATGTTTGTTTGATTTGTTGGAATTTGTGCATCTTATCTTTTTATTGATTTATCTTTGGCTTCAGTCATGTTCCTATGTTGCTCGATGATGTCACTGAGTGATTTAGAGTGACCGAGATGGTTCATGGTCCCTTTCTTTTTTTGTCTACGATGTGTCTGTCTTTTGCAAAAGGGGTTGCATTTCAGCTCCGGCCTTCAATGCCATGATGCTACGCACCCATTTTGCTACATTAAAATAAAGGTTCTCACCTACAAAGTGCATTACTGAAAGCAAGTTTTTCTTCGTCTCTAACTATTTTTTGTCTCATTTCTTCTTACTAACATTTTTTTCGTCAGTCTTGGCAGTCCGTTTGATGATGTTCTATCATTCTTATCGATCAATTGGCCTCTTTTCTGCATGTTTCCGGCCAATTCCTCGAGGGGCATGCATATGTCATTATCATTGTCTTGGGCATTTTTTTATTATTGTTCTTTGAAACAATGCTTAAAATTGCATTGTCTCAAAGAGGGGCAAAATGTAGACACCTAAAAATGGTCAACGCTTGCAAAGTCATACTTTAACATTTGCGCATTGCCTCATTTTAGGTTTTTGCACCGTATTAACATTTCTCCTATGTCTCGCACTTGGTTTTTATCATTTGCGAGCATTGAGTCCTTCTTTTGCATTCTTCAATTGTCTCACTTCCGAATTAGGTCTTGTTGATAACCAATTTTCAATCATGATTTTGGGTCGATCTTTGTCCTTGTCAATCTTGTCATATTGCGATCGATTCGTCATCGATCCTTGTCCTTTTCAATCATGTCAATTTGGTCAATTTGTCATTGATTTTTTTCAACTAATCTCAATCAAATCATTTATCAACACTGGTCATTTATCAATTCAAAATTATGATTGATATCAATTATCTTCAATCAAGACCTAATTGTCATTCTCACATCGTTAATTCATCTTCTAGGGTTTCGTGATTTAATCATTTACCCTGGTTTGTCATTTCCCTCTCTAGGATTAATAAATTATTTATTTATCCTAAAGTCTTCTTGTCACAATTAAATGTTCATTTAATTGGCTAATTATTCCTCTTTGTGAATTAATTAATAAATGACAAATTATTAATTAATTTACCTAATTTCTTATTTTCATCAAATTCTTAATTCCTAAATTCTTAATTCTCTAATTTCCTAATTTTCTAATTCCTAATTTCAATTAGCTCCTATTTCTCTCCTAAATTCATGGAAATGACATGTCAATTTGTCATAATTTCTCATAATTAACAATCAATCAATTTTTGACATAGAAGTTGTCATAATTTGTCATAAATTATCAATCAACAAATTTTGCATAGAAAGTGCATAATTTGTCATAATTGACATAATTGATTTGCAATTTCCATTTGAATTGAATCATGCTAATTTGATCCATTTCTCCAATTTGTCTATAAATTGGATGAATTTCTTCAATCAAATCCCTTTATTCTTGACCCCTAATCATATTATCAAATTTCTAATCAATCACTCTTCGAGTACTTTTGAGCAATTTTCCTACCTATTTGCTTTCAATCATGTATGTGCACTTGTAGGTGAGATCCACAACCAAACTATTTGAAGAGGAAAGAAGAACAATGGAGCCGCATGAAGGAAGCATTCAGATCTGCATATGGTTTTCATAGTGTTTACTTTAGAATGTTTCATTTTCATGTCTCTATTGAATGTGTTTAGGATAGATTGTTGCAATTGTGCTTTCGTGATTGAGCTAAAGGTTAATATTTATACTATTTTTGATGATCTCCAAATTCCTAACGTACACTTTCAATTTGGTCTTGTTGTCAAAAGGGGAGAAGAATTATGTTATTATGAGGAGGAGAACTAGTGACAAGCTGAATACATTTAGTGCATGGTGAATACTTGGTAATGTAAACCAAGATTCCTATTCACAATCATAACAACAATCAATACTGATGATATTTGTATTGCCATCAATGCCAAAGGGGGAGATTGTTGGAATTTGCATGAAGATTGCATTAATGATATGTTATGTTGTCATTTATGTAAATTAACTGGTAATGATATTGTTGTTATTGTTGATATTATCTTGTAACGAGTAGAATGAGCTTTGTGAAGGAAATTGTAAACCGGTATGTAAGTTTGTGAGTTGAATCGGTAATCGATAAAAGGTTAAACCCTATCTATTTGATATAACAGGTAAACCCTACTTGTTGTTTTTGTTACACCCTAACCGATTAAAGTTTTTGAATTTGTTATGTTGATTTATTATTTAATGATGAGCAGTAATGATGGTGATACCTATGATCATTGTATGAAAATAATTTTAAGATGTTTTTGGCACGTTGTTGTAACCTTTTGTCTAGGGAATAAGAAAAGTGTATTGCATCTAATGCAAAGCATGTGATGAGTTACAAAGATCAAAGGGATGATCAAATAGCGGTCAAGGATTTCTTGATTAATGTGTAGAGATTGCTATGTAATCCAATGGTCATACTTGAACCGACTTGTTTTGTAATCTCTATGAGATTTTGACTTATGTTGTCAACTTAATTGATTTGTTTATAAGGTCATTGAAGTTGTCTTATTGAGGGTGTTGGCAGAGATCAGTTGAGTGTGTGGTTGTTGAACCAGATGATGTGTCTACATTTTGAGTAAAGGAAGACAAAAGCTTAAAAAGGATCTAATAAAGCAAGTATGGTATCACAGAGAGGAGCAATCGGTCAGTGGTTGAAGCTACTAGGACAATGTTGATACAAGGAGGTATAGTGAAAATGTTTTGGAGAGAAGTTGTCAACACAACTGTCTATACTATGAACTGAGTTCTAGTGAAAAGAGTTAAGGACAAGACTCCTTATGAATACTGGTATGGAAGATAACCTGCTGTTAGTTATTTTAAGATATTTGGAAGTAAATGTTTCATTAAGAGGTGATTATATTAGAAAATTTGAGGCTAAGAGTGATGAAGGCATATTTCTTGGCTATTCCAGCAAGAGTAAAGCCTACAAGTGTTTTAACAACTAGACACAAAGAATTTTATGAGTGTTGATGTTCGAGTGGATGAATATCCTGAAGTTTCAAAGGAAAACAATTTGGAGAACAAGGATGAAGATCCTTGCATTTTGGTTTTCGAATGAGAAACTGTGAAATCTGAAACTGACAAAGCAAATTCTGATGCACTTGTTCAACCAGAACAGATAAATTCTGAAGATGACGATAATGATGAAGCTGAACCTGAAGATAATGACCATATTATTCAAAGATATGTGAGATTGAATCACAATCATGAACATATTATTGGGGATAAGGATGCTGGAGTACTAACCAGAAGAAGACTAAGAGAAAATTCTTGCATGATCTCCACCACTGAACCAAGAATTGCAAAGGAAGAATTTGGTGATGATCATTGGGTTAAAGATATGTAGGAGGAATTGGATCAAATTGAGAAGAACAACACTTGGACCCTAGTACCCCGATCGATAAATAAAAATGTAATAGGTACTAAATGGGTATTCAGGAACAAGTTGAATGAAGATGGTGTTGTAGTTTGCAACAAGACTAGGTTGGTTTGCAAGTGTTATGCACAAGAATAAGGAGAAGATTATGGTGAAACTTTTGCACCGGTAGCAATATTGGAAGGTGTCAGAACTTTACTTGCATTTTCAACCCATGAGAAATTCAAGGTATACCACATGGATGTTAAGTCTTCATTTTTGAATGGGATATTAGAAGAAGAAGTATACATTGAGCAGCCAGATGGTTATGCTTTGACTGATGAAAAACACATGGTATGTAGATTGCATAAGGCTTTATATGGGTTAAAGCAGGTGCCCAGAGCATGGTATGAAAGGCTTCATACACAACTGATGAAGATTGGCTTTCTAAGAACCAGTGATGATAATAACATATATTTCAAGTCTGAAGGAGATGAAATACTAGTCAGTGAAATATTTGTTGATGATATCATATTTGGAAGTAATGATGTCATGAGCAACAATTTTGTAGATGAAATGAAAAATGAGTTTGAAATGTCTTTAGTAGGGGAAATAAAAAATTTCATAGGCTTGCAAATATAGGAAATGAAGAATGATATTTTCATTACACAATCTAAGTATGTAAAAGAGGTCTTGAAGACATTTGGCATGAGTGAGTGTAAACCAATTGGGACACCAATGGTTACACGTTGTAAGTTGTCCAAGGAATATGAATCTAAGTCTGTTGATGAGAAGGAATATAGGTCAATGATTGGCAAATTGCACTATGTTGTTCACAACAGGCTGGATATAGCTCATGCGGTTGGCATAGTTTCCAGATTCGAGAAGAATCCTAAGGAAACACATCTGATAGAAACCAAGAGAATTTTTAGATACCTGAAAGGTACGGTTGACTATGGATTATGGTATCCATATGGAGGAAACTTTGATTTGAAGGTGTACACAAATGCTAATTGGGTAGGAAATGTTGATGACCGGAAAAGTACAACCGATGGAGCATTCTTTCTTGGAGGAAGACTTGTTTCATGGAGTAGTAAGAAGAAGAGTTGTACTTCACAATCTACTGCTGAAGCTGAGTATGTTGCAGCTTCCATGAATTTCACACAAGCTATTTGGATGAGACACATTTTGGAAGGTTTCAAGATGAAGATTTCAGGACCTATAAAGATTTTCTGTGATAATACAAGTGCCATAAATATTTCCAAGAATCCTATTTTGTGCGTATGAACCAAGGACATTGAATTGAAGTATAATTTCTTGAGGGAAAAAGTGCAAAACAAAGATTTTATCTTAGAGAATGTTTCTACCAAGGAGCAGCTTGTAGATATTTTTACTAAACCTTTACCTAAGACTATATTTGAGTATCTTAGAAGTTAACTAGGGGTTGTACCCCTTCATGAGGCTAGTTGAGCATAATGTAGATTACATCAGTCCCTGAACCCACTTGCAGAATTCTACATAAGGATCGGCGTAGTAGTAGAAGTTATTCCACAGGGGGAGCATTAAGTTGTAGATTATTGTTGTTGTATAGTGAAATTTGACATTACATGTTTTACTTTCAATTTGGTCTTGTTGTCAAAGCAGGAGAAGAATTATGTGATTATGAGGAGGAGAACTAGTGACAAGCTGAAGACATTTAGTGCATGGTGAATACTTGGTAATGTAAACCAAGATTCCTATTCACAATCACAACAACAATCAATAGTGATGATATTTGTATTGCCATCAATGCCAAAGGGGGAGATTGTTGGAATTTGCATGAAGATTGCATTAATGATATGTTATGTTGTCATTTATGTAAATTAACTGGTAATGATATTGTTGTTATCGTTGATATTATCTTGTAACGAGTAGAATGAGCTTTGTGAAGGAAATTGTAAACCAGTATGTAAGTTTGTGAGTTGAATCGATAATCCATAAAAGGTTAAACCCTATCTATTTGATATAACAGGTAAACCCTACTTGTTGTTTTTGTTAAACCCTAACTGATTAAAGTTGTTGAATTTGCTATGTTGATTTATTATTTAACGATGAGCAGTAATGATGGTGATACCTATGATCATTGTATGAAAATAATTTTAAGATGTTTTTGGCGCGTTGTTGTAACCTTTTGTCTAGGGAATAAGAAAAGTGTATTGCATCTAATGCAAAGCATGTGATGAGTTACAAAGATCAAAGGGATGATCAAATAGCGGTCAAGGATTTCTTGATTAATGTCCATAGATTGCTATGTAATCCAACGGTCATGAACCGACTTGTTTTGTAATCTCTATGAGATTTTGACTTATGTTGTCAACTTAATTGATTTGTTTATAAGGTCGTTGAAGTTGTCTTATTGAGGGTGTTGGCAGAGATCAGTTGAGTGTGTGGTTGTTGAACCAGATGATGTGTCTACAGTTTGAGTAAAGGAAGATGAAAGCTTAAAAAGGATCTAATCAAGCAAGTATGGTATCACAGAGAGGAGCAATCGGTCAGTGGTTGAAGCTACTAGGACAATGTTGATACAAGGAGGTATAGTGAAAATGTTTTGTAGAGAAGTTGTCAGCACAACTGTCTATACTATGAACTGAGTTCTAGTGAAAAGAGTTAAGGGCAAGACTCCTTATGAATACTGGTATGGAAGATCACCTGTTGTTAGTTATTTTAAGATATTTGGAAGTAAATGTTTTGTTAAGAGGTGATTATATTAGCAAATTTGAGGCTAAGAGTGATGAAGGTATATTTCTTGGCTTTTCCACCAATAGTAAAGCCTACAAGTGTTTTAACAACCTAACACAAAGAATTATTCAGTGTTGATGTTCGAGTGGATGAATATCCTGAAGTTTCAAAGGAAAACAGTTTGGAGAAGAAGGATGAAGATCCTTGCATTTTGGTTTTGAAACCAAAAACTATGAAATCTGAAACTGACAAAGCAAATTCTGATGCACTTGTTCAACCAGAACAGATAAATTCTGAAGATGATGATAATGATGAAGCTGAACCTGAAGATAATGACCATATTATTCAAAGATATGTGAGATTGAATCACAATCATGAACATATTATTGGGGATAAGGATGCTGGAGTACTAACCAGAAGAAGACTAAGAGAAAATTCTTGCATGATCTCCACCACTGAACCAAGAATTGCAAAGGAAGAATTTGGTGATGATCATTGGGTTAAAGATATGTAGGAGGAATTGGATCAAATTGAGAAGAACAACACTTGGACCCTAGTACCCCGATCGATAAATAAAAATGTAATAGGTACTAAATGGGTATTCAGGAACAAGTTGAATGAAGATGGTGTTGTAGTTTGCAACAAGACTAGGTTGGTTTGCAAGTGTTATGTACAAGAATAAGGAGAAGATTATGGTGAAACTTTTGCACTGGTAGCAATATTGGAAGGTGTCAGAACTTTACTTGCATTTTCAACCCATGAGAAATTCAAGGTATACCACATGGATGTTAAGTCTTCATTTTTGAATGGGATATTGGAAGAAGAAGTATACATTGAGCAGCCAAATGGTTATGCTTTGACTGATGAGAAACACATGGTATGTAGATTGCATAAGGCTTTATATGGGTTAAAGCAGGTGCCCAAAGCATGGTATGAAAGGCTTCATACACAACTGATGAAGATTGGCTTTCTAAGAACCAGTGATGATAATAACATATATTTCAAGTCTGAAGCAGATGAAATACTAGTCAGTGAAATATTTGTTGATGATATCATATTTGGAAGTAATGATGTCATGAGCAACAGTTTTGTAGATAAAATGAAAAATGAGTTTGAAATGTCTTTAGTAGGGGAAATAAAAATTTGCATAGGCTTGCAAATACAGGAAATGAAGAATGATATTTTCATTACATAGTCTAAGTATGTAAAAGAGGTCTTGAAGACATTTGGCATGAGTGAGTGTAAACCAGTTGGGACACCAATGGTTACATGTTGTAAGTTGTCTAAGGAATATGAATCTAAGTCTGTTGATGAGAAGGAATACAGGTCAATGATTGGCAAATTGCACTATGTTGTTCACAACAGGCTGGATATAGCTCATGTGGTTGGCATAGTTTCTAGATTCAAGAAGAATCCTAAGGAAACACATCTTATAGAAACTAAGAGAATTTTTAGATACCTGAAAGGTAAGGTTGACTATGGATTATGGTATGCATATGGAGGAAACTTTGATTTGAAGGTGTACACAGATGTTGATTGGGTAGGAAATGTTGATGACCAGAAAAGCACATCCGATGGAGCATTCTTTCTTGGAGGAAGACTTGTTTCATTGAGTAGTAAGAAGAAGAGTTGTACTTCACAATCTACTGCTGAAGCTGAGTATGTTGCAGCTTCCATGAATTTCACACAAGCTATTTGGATTAGACACATTTTGGAATGTTTTAAGATGAAGATTTCAGGACCTATAAAGATTTTATGTGATAATACAAGTGCCATAAATATTTCCAAGTATCCTATTTTGTACGCATGAACCAAGCACATTGAATTGAAGTATAATTTCTTGAGGGAAAAAGTGCAAAACAAAGATGTTATCTTAGAGCACGTTTCTACCAAGGAGCAGCTTGTAGATATTTTTACTAAACCTTTACCTAAGACTATATTTGAGTATCTTAGAATTTAACTAGGGGTTTTACCCCTTCAGAAGGTTAGTTGAGCATGATGTAGATTACATTAGTCCCTGAACCCACCTGCAGAATTCTACATAAGGATCGGTGTAGTAGTAGAAGTTATTCCACAGGGGGAGCATTAAGTTGCCGATTATTGTTGTTGTACAGTGAAATTTGACATTACATGTTTTACTTTCAATTTGGTGTTGTTGTCAAAGGGGGAGAAGAATTATGTTATTATGAGGAGGAGAACTAGTGACAAGCTGAAGACATTTAGTGCATGGTGAATACTTGGTAATGTAAACCAGGATTCCTATTCACAATCACAACAACAATCAATAGTGATGATATTTGTATTGCCATCAATGCCAAAGGGGGAGATTGTTGTAATTTGCATGAAGATTGCATAAATGATATGTTATGTTGTCATTTATGTAAATTAACTGGTAATGATATTGTTGTTATTGTTGATATTATCTTGTAACGAGTAGAATGAGCTTTGTGAGGGAAATTGTAAACCGGTATGTAAGTTTGTGAGTTGAATCGGTAACCGATAAAAGGTTAAACCCTTTCTATTTGATATAATAGGTAAACCCTACTTGTTGTTTTTGTTTAACCCTAACCGATTAAAGTTGTTGAACTTGTTATGTTGATTTATTATTTAACGATGAGCAGTAATGATGGTGACACCTATGATCATTGTATGAAAATAATTTCAAGATGTTTTTGGCGCATTGTTGTAACCTTTTGTCTAGGGAATAAGAAAAGTGTATTGCATCTAATGCAAAGCATGTGATGAGTTACAAAGATTAAAGGGATGAGCAAATAGCAGTCAAGGATTTCTTGATTAATGTGCAGAGATTGCTATGTAATCCAACGGTCATACTTGAACCGACTTGTTTTGTAATCTCTATGAGATTTTGACTTATGTTATCAACTTAATTGATCTATTTATAAGGTCATTGAAGTTGTCTTATTGAGGGTGTTGGCAGAGATTAGTTGAGTGTGTGGTTACTGAACCAGATGATGTGTCTACAGTTTGAGTAAAGGAAGATGAAAGCTTAAAAAGGATCTAATCAAGCAAGTATAGTGCTATTCAGATAGATCAAGAAAACCCCTATTGTTTTCTAACAATTAAAGCACAACTAAAATCCCCTAACTGGGTAAGCTCTAACAAGCTTGGTTACTTTTCAAATCCTCTAACAAGGTGATCCATTAGCTTGGACTTTCAAATCCTCTACCGAGGTTACTCCTAATAGGTTATTGATTCTAACAAGGCTTTTGTAGTCAATCTCTTAACCAGGTGATTCTTAACAGGATCAGTTCTTAATAGGAATTTTGTAAAGCTTTAACAGGCTTGACTCCTAACAAGGCAAACTTCAGAAGAGTTCAGATAGTAATCTTGTGAGTCTCATCTCACTATGGTTTTTCTCATTTGGGCTTCCACGTCAAAAATATTTGAGTCATGTGGTGAATTTTTTTGTGGTTGTGATCTTATGGTTGATTTGATTAACTACTTAACTAGTATGATAAGTCATGATAATCAGAAGCATTGAGAAATGAAGTCTGTTGAAATATGATAAAGCATTTGGATGTTTATAATTTTGATGTTATTTACTGTTAAGTTTTTGTAATAGTCAACCGGTTTATCTTATGAGTTTTTATCTTGACAGTGGTATTTCATTGATAAGTTTACTCTATGTGATTGAAATTGAGATTTGGAAGGTTTGTATCAGTTTTTCCATTTACTTATTCACTCCCCCCTCTCAGTAATCTACCAGATACTTATTCTTTCATGATACCATCAGATTGCATACTTGGTGTTATTTCTTACATGCCTATTGATTTTTAAGTTGGAGAAATTGATATTTAGATTTGTATTGTTTTTACTATCACTGATTCACCCCCCCTCTCAGTCCCTTATAATTTCATCAACTTGCTCATATTTTGAACTTCTAGAGCCATTCTCTTCCATATTCTCACCAACTAATTTCATGGGCTACTCAGCTACCTTATTATTTTATGTATCTTAAAACCAACTATGTCAGTTTTTATATGTGGTGATATGTGACTTTCAATTATATGATCTAAGATCTTAGTGCTTCTACCAAACTTCAACTTTAGTAGGCTATTTTATTTTTCAAGATTTTTAATTAATGATATAATCTCTACCTCAATTTCTCATAATCTTTACCTCTTATTGGATCCTTGTTGTCATAACTTATTCAATCCTCTTTGCTTCTTCTACTTGGATCTTCAAATCAATGACCATCTTCTCTATATTCTCAAGGTTCTAAGATGATTTGTCTTTAGCTTTCACTTATTCATCATCTTCATCTCATTGCTAGAATAATATAGTTCTTCCACAAGATTTATGTCACCACCATCATGTCTATACCTCACTCTTACATCATCATCAATAATTTTCATAGCCATGAATAGAGCCTTTTATCCTTCATTCATGGAAGTCCCTTGGTCATCATCATCATCAAATGAATGAATTCCCTCATTAGTGAAGAAAATATTCTAAAACTTATTCCCACTCTTTTTATCATCATTTTTATAATCTTTGTATGAACCCTTAGCCATCAAATCTCCCACTTCACCATAATTCAATTATTTGAAATACAATTTACCCTCTATACTTTCCAAAACATCTCTACAACTATCTAACAAACTTAGCTTCCCTGAGATTTGATTCATCATTTTAATTTGAATCATCTTGCCTCTTCGATACTTTAAATTAGAACAAACCTTTAGTGCATCAAAATGGAACATCAACATGGTTGGCCAACAAGCATAGTTGATAACTTGTCACTTTGAAATTCTTGTCTACTAAATTTCAATCAAAAAAATTCCCAAATATGAAACTTCATAAGTATCTTTACTCTTCTTTTAATCCATAGGTCATAACTCTCAACAACAAAATAATGCAAAATGAAAAAAGTTGCTAGTGTAAATACAATATTTGAGGAAAAAACCTTACTAACATATTGAAAATTGTTGGTGTAATTCAGGTATTGTACTTTGTCAGTTCTTCACCTAGGTTATAATTACACATCACTTAAGCTTACTTAGGTACAAAATAGGAGCTTTCCCATTTTATATGGTGTTATCATTTTATCACTTTCCACTTCATGTGGAACTTCTACTTTTCATGGTTTTATCATGTTATTACTTTTCTACCTTAGGTGGGTGATCCACCTTTACTGGATATATCTCACTATCACTTTTTCACTTTAAGTGGGTGATATTTTTTCACCTTCTTTATCACTTAAGACACTTGTGATAATATTATGTACTCCTATGTTTTATCTTCACCTATTTAACGAAGGGGTCTCTTATTTACGTTTATCTATTCAATTGAATTCTTGATCGGATTCATACAATTTATTCTTATCATATTGATTTTCTTTTGTTCTTGTAATTTCTATTAGGCCTTTAGAAATTGGTTCGCTACCTTCATAGCCAAATAATAAACAAATACTTCTAGATCACCTTCAACAACATAAATAGACATCTATGATGGTATTACAATCATACTGCAACTAATCTTACCAACATACATGTCACTGTACTTCCAGATGGTACTCATTTTAAAGCTAAAATGCTAAAACATAGAAATGAAAATAATTGGGATAACTTTGTGAAAATAAAATTACGTTTATCAAATCCACAATGAGCTCCTTTGATACACCTTTGAAACTAATCACAATATATATTCAACAATGCTTCCTTGCTTTCACTTTAGACTGAACTATGGATCTAGTATTTGTTCCCATGTATTAGAAAGATGAAGTGAATAGTTACCCATGTATTTTGGTGAAATAAAGAGCTTACCATATAGAGACTTTAATTTGTATCTTATGGTGGTTATATTTCATCCTTAATTGATTAGTTTATTTAGAGTATTTCCATCTATATTTTCAACTTGTTTTTTTGTATGGTTGAGTAGTATCATTAGGGCCACTCATGAAGATTCCTATGCCATCTATATAATTGAATATTATATCACTTTTTTTATTTTTTAGTAATATGATCATTATTAAATTAGTGTCAATGGGGTTACTCATGTAGATTATAGCCTTCTTGATTTTGAACATCATCCTAATTTTAGAGGAGGTTCTTCATTGCTCCATGCTATAATAATCACCATTTGAGATTTTTTTGTTGCTTCTTCATACTTTAGTGATATTATTCATGTTCCTATTCTTATGGAACATTTTTTCGGAGACTTTTAGTGTTTCATGTCTTTCTCTCTTTTGGAGAGGATTTTCTTTTGGTGTGAATAAGGTCATTTACTAGTTTACCTAGTGGATCTTATTCACATACTAATTTTTCTTATCCTATGAATCTTTCTGATAGGGAGGACCCTAGATTGCTTCAGTCAGCTTGACTCACACCAAGGCCTTTTTCCTAGCCTAACCTGTGAATGCTTCTCTCTATTCCCCTAATCCACTCTAGGCCCTCACTACCGAGGTTTATTACTCTACTCTTAGTGAATTCACTTTCGTAAATCCACCAACTCACTATTCCACTGAATCTAACTAGACACCTTGCAAGGTTTTCTCTATCATTAGCTATACCTTTGACTTCTCCTAAGTCATTTTCCTCTCAAGTTTGGATCTTTTCTTCTATTGATCCCATATTCCCCTGGTATGAGGCTAACAACCTAGACTCCAGTCTACCCTGCAAGTGATTCCTCTTGGTCACTGGTAGCTAGTCGGGCTATCATCAAGCTCATCTAGGGCCAGTCTGCTGAAATGGTCGATGCGATTCCCTAGTCTGCTACAAATAGAACTTTATTGTACATGACTAGATCTTCTTGGTAACCTCCAATGGTCGGGTGGATCCCACGATGGAGGATCAAGATAGAGCCATGTTATAACTACTTGTCATCGACAGAAAAACAAGAATAGATAGACAACTTTATCTACAGAGCCGAGCTTGGCACAACTTCAAAATTGGAACTCACAAAAACTTAGAAAAATCACATCTACTCTATCACACTAGCATTTAAAGATTTAAGCCATTATTTACAGTTACAAACACAAATTGAACTCTGAGAAAAGAAACTCAAAAATAGTTTACAGATTGCTATTCAAAATATGTTCTTGTTCTTCGTGTTATCAAATCCATCCATCTTCCCTCTAACCTCTTTACATAATGCTCATTGGGTCTTTTATATCCTCTATGACATGTCATGAAACATCCCTAATGGACGAGATCGAACTCGACACAATCAGTTTTTGACTGTAACTGATTTTGAATTTCCATCGAGTCATCAGAATAGCATCAAAACACACTCTGATGATCAATGACAGTTTACAAATTGCGCACCTACTTATTGGGTTATCAGTGTAGCATCAAAAAAATCCCACCGATATCTAATGACGTGCTCCCAACAACATGATGTTCTATTGGGTTATTGTTGTAGCCCTAAACATGTTAGGCCGATAGCCAATGGTGCATTCCTAACTCACTCCATTCACTCCAAACCATATGCTTTCCCATCGGGTTATTGGGTTAGCATCAAACATATACCAATAGTTGATGGTGTGCTCCAAACCCTATGCCTTTTCCATCGGGTTATCGGATTAGCATCAAACATGTTATATCGATACCCGATGGCTCTACTTTGACTTGCTCCAACTGTTGTCGACTTCATCGGGTTATCGGGGTAGGTAGAAAACACTCCCTCCGATATCTGATGGGTCCACTCCAATCTTATGCAAACTCATCAGGGCATCAGAATAGGGTAAAACCAGTCTGATGGCCGATGGTTGCGGTCCACATGCTGGCGGTGTCATTGGGGTAAGTCTTGTCAAAAACATGAATTTTCACAAAGAAGACAAAATGCACTTCAAGTTCCAAACATACAACCTAATGGACTAGAAACAATCCTTATGCCAAAATTAAAAAAGGGCATTTTATCACTCTTAGGTGCTCTTGCACCATACTCCCCACATGAAAAATCAAGTCCCCCTTGAGGATGGCAAGGCGACATCAATGCCCAGTCTTTTGAAATCGGATTCTGCAACCCAAGTGGCTTCAGCTTCAGGTAAGTTGCGCCACTTGATTAAGTGTTCCATATACATGCCATGCCTTCTTTGCTTCTTCACCCTGGAATCTAAAATCAGTTCCTCCTATTGTTTAGAAATGGGTGGTACTAGAATATCACTGAGAGTAGTTTCCCCTTCTGGATTTGGTCCATCTGGCACTGCTACGGGACCTTTAAACTGAACCAAGTCTTGGACATTAAACACAGGGGAAAATGCCAAATTTGTGGGTAACTCTACCTTATAAGCATTGGAGCCATACTTAGCCAAAATTTTGCAAGGACTTATTCTCCTCATCTGAAGCTTACTAGGGACTCCCTTCTGCAATCTTGCCTTGTTTAGATGTACCATAACCATGTCTCCCAATACAAATTGAATTTCTTTTCTCCTCTCATCTGCTTTAGTCTTAATCCTCTACGTAGCATCGATCAAGGTTATCTGCACTTGTTATGCACCTCTTTCATAGACTGGGTGAAATCCTCTACATGTCCACTTCTTCCTTCCAGGCTTCCCAAATCTTGAAGTTCACAAACACTGCGTGGGTGGAGTCCATAAACAATCTCAAAAGGACTCTTACCTATAGATCTGTTGATACTATCATTATATGCAAATTTTGTCTATGGTAGCACTTGATCCCACATCTATCCATATTCATTTTTCAGAAACCTCAAAAGATTACCCAATACTCAGTTAATGACCTCAGTTTGACCATATGTCTGTGGATGATAAGCAAAACCAAAAGAAAGGTCAGTTCCCAATCTTGTCCACAGAGTTTTCCAAAAGCGTCCCATTAACTTCACATCCTTGTCTGAAACTATACTGAGAGATAGCCCATTAATTCTTACCACCTCTTTGAAAAATAAATGTGGAATGTAACTAGCATCATGCGTAGTCTTGCATGGAACAAAATGACTCATTTTACTACACCGGTCAACAATGACAAAAATAATATCCAGGTGAGTCTTGGTTTTTCGCAAACCCACCATAAAATCCATGTTGATGCACTCCCACAGTCTTTTGGGAATTGGTAAAGGTTGGTATAGTCCAACATTTGAACTAGTACCCTTGGCTTTCTGACACACAAAACACTTCTCGACATACTTCTTGATATCTTTATGCATTTTCGGCCAATAATAAAATCTTTGCACCAACTCAAGTATTTTATAAAGATCAAAATGTCCACTAAGAATTCCATTATGTTTTTCTTGTATGATATTTTCCCTCATAGATCCCCTTGGCACACATAACTGGCAACCTTTGAACAAAAGACCACTTTGAAATGTGTAATCTACATACTGGCTATTGAAATGATTATTAAATTCACTGCATATCTTGTATACCTCATAAAAGTGTTCATCTTCTCTCTAAAGCTCCTTGAAACTCTCCACACCTATGCTCTGCAATGTCACTTATTGGACAGTGAGAATTTTTCTAATTAAGGCATCTTCTACCTTGTTCATCTGTCCCTTTTTCTGCTTGATAGTAAAAGTGTATTCATGCGGGTATTCTATCCATTTGATGTGTCCATTGCTCAACTTCTCTTGAGAATTGATAAAACTCAAGGCTTGGTTATCTGTAAACACTACAAACTATTTGGGCAAGAGATAATGCCTCCACTTCCTAAGAGCTTACACTAAAGCATAAAATTCTAAGTCATAGGATGAGTATCTCTTCTTAGCTTCATTCAATTTCTCACTATAGAATGCTAATGGTCTTCCCTCTTGGTTTAAAACAACTCCTACTGCTATATGACTAGCATCACATTCTAGAGTAAACAACTTATCAAAACTTGGTAAAACTAGGATGGGTTGGGTAGCTATCCCCTTTTTGAGCAACTCAAACCCCTGGTCGGCATCTTTAGTCCACCTAAACTTAGTTTTCAACCCACCCTTAATTGTATCAATAAAAGGAGCAAAAATTTCACTAAAACCTCGAATGAACTTCCTATAAAATTGGGCAAGTCCATGAAAACTTCTTACCTCAGTAGTAGTTTTCGGTGTAGGCCAACTCTGTATTGCTTCCACCTTGTTAGGATCCATTTCCAAAGTGCCTTGGGATACTACAAAACCTAGATAAATGAGTTCTTGTTTCATGAATACACATTTTTCAAGATTGACTGCCAATTGTTCCTCATGCAATTTTCTTAATACAATCTACAAATGTTCAATATTCTCTTCCTCTATTTTATTGAATATGAGGATATTATCAAGGTATACCACTACAAATCTACCTGTGTAGTCCTTAAACACCTCATTCATCAGCCTCATGAAGGTACTAGGGGCGTTAGTAAGCCCAAATGGCATAACTGACCACTCATATAACCCCTATGTAGTCTTAAAAACTATTTTCCATTCGTCCCCTTCTTTAATCCAGATTGGTGATATCCACTCTTTAAATCCAACTTAGTGTAATACTTTGCTTCTCCCAAACAATCCATTAAATCCTCAATTCTAGGGATAGGAAATTTGTATCTTTTGGTGATTTTGTTTATTTCCCGAGAATCAGTACATAATCTCCATTTACCTCCTTTCTTGGTTGCTAACACCACTGGTACAACACATGGGCTTATACATTTTTTGATTACACCTTGGTCAAGAAACTCTTGTACCTGTATTACTAATTCTTTGTTTTGTTTATGAGTCATCCTATATGCAGCCTTATTCGGTAGTGATGATCTGAGTTTAAAGTCTATCTGGTGACTTACTACTCTAGAAGGAGGTAGCATTGCGGGTGTTCCATTACTCAAAATTTCCTTGAACTATTTTAATAACTGCTGAACCTCTTTAGGTAACCTTTCTTGTTTAGTCTTCTTTTCTTGACTAGGTTTCCCTAAGAGAGCATAATGTTCTCCATCTCCTTTCTTGAGATCTTTCAAAAATTCTTTTCCTCTAGTCAACAACACATTAGGACCACTAGTCTTGGTTCCTTCATTCTCTATCAAAGATTGAATCATGTATGTCACCCCTTCCTTTGTGAATGCATAAGAGTTCTTTTCACCATCATGGATATCTTTTCTGTCAAATTGCCATGGTCTACCTAGCAACAAATGATAGGCATCCATGGGTAGAACATCACATAAAATTCTTTCAGAATATTTCCCAATTGCATATTCAATCCATACTTGTTCATTTACTCACATGTTGTCCTTTATTCAACCATGTGACCTTGTAAGGATGACTATGTGGCATGCTACTCAACCCAAGTTTACTTACTGCTTCTTCGGAGATGATATTGTCCATTGATCTTGAGTTAATGATCACTTTACAAACCTTACCAAGTATCTTTCACTTTACTCTGGAAAGAGACTTCCTTTGTTTAGGTTCTTCCTTAACCGGTTCCTTGATTAGTACCCTTCTAACCATCATATTCTCACCATTCTCTGAGTCAAGGTTTACTTCAAGAGACTTCACACTATTAGAACCCTCTTGCACATAATTGATTCTTTTCTTTGAATGTGATGAGGTTGCCTTCTCCGGACACATATAGGCAGGATGACCAAAATTACTACAGTGGTAACACTTCATGTTTGCAAAGTATGAACCTCCACCAAAACTTCCATATCTTCCTCTATTGTTGCTGTTATGACCTCTTCCTCTACAATAATTTCCTCTTCCATTGGATTCATTAGTTTCTCAGTCAATTTTGACTCTCCTTGTAATCTTACTTCACTTCCTTTGCCACTGTAGCTTCCTCTATAACCTTTTGAATCTTGGCCTCTACCTCTGCCTCTACTAGTGCTTTCATGTTTCTTCTTATTCTTTTCTTCTACTTTCAGGGCCAACTGATAACATTTGTGAATGGTATTTGGAGTCAACCAACCTAACTCCTCTTGTATGTTCCATCTCAGACCGTTAAGATACCTTTCTACTCTAATGCTTTCATCCTCCATCACTTTTGACCTTAGACACAACTAGTGGAACTCTTTGGTGTAGGTACTTACATCTAACTCCTTTTGTCTTAGGTTTTGTCTTTTCCTATACAACTATAGTTCATAATCCTCAGGAAGATAAGTCTCTCTAATTTTTCTTACCATCCCTTTCCAAGTAGAAATGGGGATCTTACCTTCTCTTTCTCTCTCATTTTGTATAAACTTCCACCAAGTAACGACAATACCTCTCATTCTTGACTTAGCCACTTTAACCTTTTGGGCCTCTGTCACACCTTCACACTCAAAATGATTTTCCATACCCTCTATCCATTGCATTACCGACTCTGCTTCCATCTTGCCTCTAAACAATGGTACTCCTTCCAAAGACTTTCCACTCATTTCCTTCAAAGCCTTCAAGAATAGATTTTGATCAATAATAGGGTCTGGGCCAGGGACTTCATCCTCTATTGCCACCATTTTACCCTTCTCTTCTATCTTCTCACTCACTTCTACTATCATGACTTCCATTACACCTAGTTTCTGCTCCAACTACTCCAATGTTTCCTTGAGAAATCGGTTTTCATCTTCTTGGTTAGTGACCTGCTTAGCCAATTTTGCATTGGTTACCATATTTACTCCTTCTTCTGATACTAGATCAGTCTTAAACTCTTCACCCCATATCTTTAACTTGCTCTGATACCAATCTAATAAGGAGGACCCTAGATTTCTTGAGTCAGCTTGACTCACGCAAAGGCCTTTTTCCTAGCCTAACCTGTGAATGCTTCTCTCTATTCCCCTAATCCACTCTAGGCCCTCACTACCAAGGTTTATTACTCTACTCTTTGTGAATTCACTTTCATAAATCAACCAACTCACTATTCCACTGAATCTAACCAAACACCTTGCAAGGTTTTCTCTATCATTAGCTATACCTTTTACTTATCCTAAGATATTTTCCTCTCAAGTTTGGATCTTTTCTCCTATTGATCCCATCTTCTCCTGGTATGAGGCTAACAACATAGACTCTAGTCTAGCCTACATGTGATTCCTCTTGGTCACTGATACCTAGCTGAGCTATCATCAAGCTCTCCTAGGGCTGGTCTATTGAAACGATCGATGCCATTCCCTGGTTTGCTGCAAATAGAACTCTACTGTACATGGCTGTCTCTTCTTGATAACCTCCAATGGTCATGTGGATCCCACAATGGAGAATCAAGACAAAGCCATGTTATAACTAGTTGTCATAACTCTCAACTACAAAATAATGCAAAATGAAAAAAGTTGCTAGTACAAATACATTATTTGAGGAACAAACCTTACTAACATATTGAAAATTGTTGGTGTAATTCAGGTGTTGTACTTTGTTGCTTCTTCACCTAGGTTATAATTACACATCACTTAAGCTTACTTAGGTAAAAAATAGGAGCATTCCCAGTTTATATGGTGTTATCATTTTATCACTTTCCACTTCATGTGGAACTTCTACTTTTCATGGTTTTATCATGTTATTACTTTTCTTCCTTAGGTGGGTGATCCACCTTTAGTGAATATATCTCACTATCACTTTTTCACTTTAAGTGGGTGATATTTTTTTACCTTCTTTATCATTTAAGAAACTTGTGATAATATTATGTACTCCTATTTTTTATCTTCACGTATTTAATGAAGGGATCTCCTATTTACTTCTATCTATTCCATTGAATTCTTGATTGGATTGATACAATTTATTCTTATCATATTGATTTTGTTTTGTTCTTGTAATTTCTATTAGGCCTTTAGATATTGGTTGGCTACCTTCATAGCCAAATAATAAACAAATACTTCTAGATCACCTTCAACAACTTAAATAGACATCTACAATGGTATTACAATCATACTGCAACTAATCTTACCAACATGCATGTCACTGTACTTCTAGATGTTACTCATTTCAAAGCTAAAATGCTAAAACATAGAAATGAAAATAATTGGGATAACTTTGTGAAAATAAAATTATGTTTATCAACTCCACAATGAGCTCCTTTGATACACCTTTGAAACCAATCACAATATATATTCAAAAATGCTTCCTTGCTTTCACTTTAGACTGAACTATGGATCTAGTATTTGTTCCCATGTATTAGAAAGATGAAGTGAATAGTTACCCATGTATTTTGGTGAGATGAATAGCTTACCATATAGAGACTTTAATTTGTATCTTATGGTGGTTATATTTCATCCTTAATTGATCAATTTATTTAGAGTATTTCCATCTATATTTTCAAATTGTTTTTTTGTATGGTTGAGTAGTATCATTAGGGTCACTCATGAAGATTCCTATGCCATCTATATAATTGAATATTATATCACTTTTTTCCTTTTTAGTAATATGATCATTATTTAATTAGTGTCAATGGGGTTACTCATGTAGATTATAGCCTTCTTGATTTTGAACATCATCCTAATTTTAGAGGAGGTTCTTCATTGCTCCATGCTATAACAATCATCATTTGAGAGTTTTTTGTTGCTTCTTCATACTTTAGTGATATTATTCATGTTCCTATTCATTCGGAACATTTTTTTGGAGACTTTTAGTGCTTCATGTCTTTCTCTCTTTTGGAGAGGATTTTTTTTGGTGTGAATAAGGTTGTTTACTAGTTTACCTAGTGGATTCTATTCACATGCTAATTTTACTTATCCTATGAATATTTCCTATAGGGAGGATCCTAGATTGCTTGAGTCAGCTTGACTCTCACCAAGGCCTTTTTCCTAGCATAACCCAGGAATGCTTCTCTCTATTCCCCTAATCCACTCTAGGCCCTCACTACCAAGGTTTGTTACTTTGCTCTTTATGAATTCACTTTCTTAAATCCACCAACTCACTATTCCAGTGAATCTAACCAGACAGCTTGCAGGGTTTTCTCTATCATTAGCTATACCTTTAACTTCTCCTAAGTCATTTTCCTCTCAAGTTTGGATCTTTTCTCCTATTGATCCCATCTTCCCTTGGTATGAGGCTAACAGCCTAGACTCCAGTCTACCCTGCAAGTGATTCCTGTTGGTCACTGATACCTAGTCGGGCTATCATCAAGCTCATCTAGGGCTAGTCTGCTACAAATAGAACTCTATTGTACGTGGCTGGCTCTTCTTGACAACCTCCAATGGTCGGGTGGATCCCATGATGGAGAATCAAGACAGAGCCATGTTATAACTACTTGTCACCGACAAAAAAACAAGAATAGAAAGATAACTTTATCTACAGAGTTGAGCTTGGCACGACTTCAAAATTGGCATTCACAAAAACTCATAAAAATCACATCTACTCTATCGCACTGGCATTTAAAGATTTAAGCCATTATTTACAGTTATAAACAAAAATTGAACTCTGAGAAAAGAAACCAAAAAAGGGTTTATAGATTGCTATTCAAGAGATGTTCTTGTTCTTCATGGAATTGAATCCATCCAACCTCCTTCTAACTTCTTTACAAAATGCCCATTGGGTCTTTTATAGCCTCTATGACATGTCATGAAACATCCCTAATGGACGAGATCGAACTTGAAAAAATTGATTTCCGACTGTAACTCATTTTGAATTTCCACCGGGTCATCGGAATAGCATCAAAACACTCACTCCGATGACCGATGATAGTTTACAAAGTGCGCACCTACTTATCGAGTTATCGGTATAGCGTCAAAACACTCCCACCGATATCCGATGATGCGCTCCCAACAACATGATGTTCCATCAGGTTATCAATGTAGCCCTAAACATATTAGGCCAATAGTCGATGGTGCACTGCGAACTCACTCCACTCACTCCAAACCGTATGCTTTCCCATTGGGTAATTGGGTTAGCATCAAACATGTTATACTGATAGCTAATGGTGCGCTCCAAACTGTATGCCTTTTCCATTGGGTTATCGGGTTAGCATCAAATATGTTATACCAATACCCGATGGCTCTACTTTAACTTGCTCCAACTACTGGCAACTTCATTGGGTTATCGAGGTAGGTAGAAAACACTCCCTTTGATATCCGATGGCTCCACTCCGATCTTATGCAAAATCATTGGGGCATCAGAATAGGGTAAAATCGGTTGTTCTAATGGCAGATGGTTGCGCTCCACATGTTGGCGGTGTCATTGGGTTAAGTCTTGCCGAAAACATGAATTTTCACAAAGAAGACAAAATGCACTGCAAGCTCCAAACATACAACCTAATGGACTAGAAGCAGTCCTTATGCCAAAATTGAAAAAGGGTATTTGCTCACCCTTAGGTGCTCCTATACCACTTTCTACAAGTTCATTTTTTATTCCTAGAAATTTAATATTTGTTAAATGTTAGTTGTATCATGTCATAGCATTGAGACACATGTCACAATCTTGTTGGCATTTGATCATTTGGTCAACCAGTAATGTAATATGTTGCTTGATGCAACTGGTACTTATCTATGTAGGTCCCGGGGACAACTGAGAGGGGGGGGGTGAATTAGTTGTCTAATAAATTCAAACCAAAATCTTGTTAACCAACTTAATGCTTAATACCAGTAAGACAGTTAAATGTCCTGGTAAACAGTGTTAACAGGAAATGTTGTACCGGTAAGAATTAATGCATAAAACATAAGCACAAAGTCAACCACAACACATGACACAAATATTTGTACCTGGAAACCCTTTAAGGGGAAAAACCACGGTGGGAAATCTTACCCACAATCAGATGATACTACTACAGATAGTAAGTGTACAAAGAGGGGTCTGCACATGTAGAAAGGCCAATAGCCTAGAGCTCACTGCTCAAACACAAATGGGAGTCACACTGACAACAGTTGGATGGTTAAATCCAATGAGAATGTACTGCACAAAATAGCACCTTCATATGCTAGATTCAGTACCAGTGTAATGCTGATATGCTTCTACAAAAACCTAGCTTCACCTTCAAATGATGTCTTCGTGTATATCTCTACTTGATCTCGCATATACCCTTCCTTCAATCTTTTTTGCATTCCACACTTGATCTTACAAATAAGATCTTACATTTATACCAAACCCTAAGACCAATTTTAGTAGGTCGGCTCTACAAGATATTACAATAAAACATTTTACAAATAATTCAATATTTGATGCAATAACCGATTGAACATGTCAGCTTAATGCTTTTATAACAATAATAAATCATCTCCATAGTGTGCCATGCTGATCTGGAAAAGATAAACCGATCGATGTAGCCCTAGATAATCTAGACTTATTTGCCGGTAAAAGCAAATATGCAAATAAGAATATACCAATGATATTACTTCAAGGAAAAGTGTCCACATGATGTCTTCGACATTACCAGGTGGCTTCCATGTCATTGCAGGTACGGTGAACATTATATCCTGCCAGTGAATGTTGCTAGATCTCCAAAGTAGGTGTATTTAGCAGGTGTTGACATCAATGGCAAAACCATACCAAAATACCAACAATCTCCCCCTTTGGCATTGATGGCAACACAAGATGGAAAAACCATCAAAGTGCCAAAATAGAAATGTCAAGTACAAAAACCAATTCTCCCCCTGGGAGTAATATGTGTTTATACAAAGATTTATTTACAATACCAATCTCTCCTAAAAAAGATAATGCATTTTTCCATATATTTCTCCTTAATGTTTTTCCATATATCTCTCCCCCTTTGACATCAAATGCCAAAGTCACAAAAAAGGTCAAGTTCATACAAAATACCAACCAATTCAATATACCAACTACACCCCCTAAGAAGTAGCTTCCTCATCAAATACTGAAATAAAAGATTTGTCCATTTAATTCTGTCGGTTGATGACAATCATCAACTGTCTAAGTCTCTACCAGTGGAGGTAAGACTCTGAGTTGATCTCTGAGATACTCAAAAGTTTCCTTAGGCAAAGGTTTTGTAAAAATATTTGCAAGCTGTTCTTTAGTATTCACATAAACCAGTTTTATTTCCTTTTCTTCAACTTTTTCCCTTAGAAAATTTAGTTTGATAGAAACATGTTTTGTTTTAGAATGTAATACTGGATTCTTAGATATATCAATTGTTGCAGTGTTATCACAATATATAGCAATAGGTTCCTTGCATTTTACCTTTATGTCTTTCAACATTTGCTTAAGCCAAAGTACCTGTGTACAGCTTGTTGTTGGTGCAACATATTCTGATTCTGCTATTGATAAAGATGTACAACTCTGTTTCTTACTTAACCAAGAAACTAATCTCTTTCCAAGGAAGAATGCTCCTCCAGTGGTGCTCTTTCTATCATCCACATCTCCTGCCCAATTTGCATCTGTGTATGCATATAGATAAAAATTTTCATCTTTAGGATACCATAATCCAAGATTTGTTGTGCCTTGTAAGTACCGAAAAATACTTTTTATTGTTGATTCATGATTTTCCTTGGGATTACTCTAAAATCTAGAAACTATACATACTGCATTCATAATATCAGGTCTGGTTTGTGTCAAATATAGTAAACCTCCTATCATAGATTTGTATCTAGTTGGATTAATAGGTGTATATTCATCCCTTTGAGATAATTTGTCATTTGTAGTCATAGGTGTGCTTACCGGTTTAGAGTTGTCCATCCCAAATTTCTTGAGTAGTTCTTTCAAGTACTTAGATTGACTAAAAAATATGTCTTTATTAGTCTGTAAAATCTACAATCCTAAAAAGAATTTTATTTCTCCAATAATAGACATTTCAAATTCATGCTGCATTTTAAGAGAAAATTCTTTTCATAATCCATCTTCTCCTCCAAAGACTATATCATCAACAAATACTTCCATAATCAAAATGTCATCATTAGTTAGTTTGTAATATAAATTGCTATCTGCATTTCCTTTAATAAAACCAATTTTTAAAAGATACTTATCCAATCTAGCATAGTAGGCTCTTGGAGCTTGTTTTAGTCCATATAGAGCTTTTCTTAATTTGCAAACTATATCATTGTTATCTGTCAAAGAAAATCCATCAGGTTGTTCAATATAGACTTCCTCTTCAAGATCTCCATTCAAAAATGCACATTTAATATCCATTTGATAAACTTTGTAATCCTTGTGAGCTACAAAGGCCAAGAATAATCTAACTGCCTCAATTTTGGCTACCGATGCAAAGGTTTCATTGTAATCAACTCCTTCTTTCTGAGAATATCCCTTACACACTAGTCTTGCTTTATTCCTGACAACCTTACCATCTTCATTGAGTTTGTTTCTAAATACCCATTTGGTTCCAATTACATTTTTATTTTCAGGCCGGGGAACTAATGTCCAAGTATTATTTTTCTCAATTTGTCCTAATTCTTCTTCCATAGCTTTAATCCAAAATTTATCTTCACATGCCTTATTGATAGATAATGGTTCAATTTGAGAAATAAGACATACTTCTTCATTTGCCAATCTTCCTCTTGTCATGACTCCTTTAAATTTGCTTCCAATTATTTCATCTTCAGAATGATTCAGTCTTACATACCGGGGTGTCTTAGTTTGTTGTTGTTCTTCAATTACTATGGTATCCTCTGATGATACCAAAGTAACTGGATCATCATTCTGTACCGATGGATTTACTGTTGGTTCATTTGTCATAATTTTTGTTACCAGTTCAGAGTCTATATACCTTGAAGTTCCTCTGAATTGTTCATCAATCTTTACATTTGTACTCTCAACAATTTTCTGTAATCTTTTATTAAAGCATCTATAAGCTTTACTCTTAGATGAATAACCAAGAAATATTCCTTCATCACTTCTAGGATCAAACTTGCCAATATACTCATTTCTTCTAATATAACATTTACTTCCAAAAATTCTGAAATACTTAAGAGTAGGAGTATTACCAAACCATAGTTCATGAGGGGTCTTACTGGTTTCACCTTTGATGTGAACTTTGTTGAATGTATAGACAACAGTGCTTACTGCCTCTCTCCAGTACAAATGTGGTAGATTTGCTTCTGATAACATACTTCTTGTTGCATCCAAAATAGTTATGTTTTTCCTTTCAACAACTCCATTCTGTTGTGGTGTCCGAGGTGCTGATAACTGTCTTTTGATTCCATTTACTTCACAGAATGTATTAAAATCTCTAGATGTGAATTCTCCTCCTTGATCTGATCTTAAACATTTAATTTTCTTACCGGTTTCATTTTCAACCATTGCTTTGAATAGTTTGAACTTCCCAAGTGCTTCTGATTTTTCTTTGAGAAAAGTAACCCAACACATTCTAGAATAATCATCAATAATTAGCATGAAATATCTATCACCTTGTAAGATTTTAGTTCTAGCCAGACCACATAAGTCAATGTGAATTAAATCAAGAGCATTATTGGATTTTTATGGAATACTTTTGAAACTAGTTCTAACTTGTTTTCCAAATTGACATTCCTTGCAAATTGTATTCTGAGGTTTCATAATTTTAGGTAGATCTCTAACTGCCTTAGAAGTATTGATTTTTACCATGCAATCAAAATTTACATGACATAGTATTTTATGCCATAGCCAACTTTCATCTATATATGCAATTAAGCATGCCTTTTCACTGTTATTCAAATGAAAGATATTACCTCTAGTCTGATTACCGGTTGCAATTTCCAAACCAGTTCTATTCATGATTTTGCATTTTCCATTTTTAAATTGTAACTGAAAACCTTTCTCAACTAATTGACCAACACTTAAAAGATTATGTTTTAATCCTTCAACATAGTAAACATTGTCATTGTTATGTTTACCATCAAGAGATATTGAACCCTTACCTTTGATTGAGCAGGCTTTGTCATCTCTAAATCTTACTAAACCTCCATTGTATTCTTGAAAGTTCAAGAATTTGCCTTTGTCTCCAATCATGTGATGTGAGCATCCTGAGTCAATAATCCATTCATCCTTTGATTCAACTTTAGCTGCTAGGGCTTGTTCTACCAGTTGAGCAATAGGTACTAGTTGATCTTCTATTATAGCAACAAAAGGCCCATCCGTTGTCTACTGGATCCTCATCAGAATCATCAGTCACACCCTCATCAGCAATGTAACAAGATTTATCTTTGTTTTTCTTAAATTTGTATCTCTGATATTTAGGATTAGGTTTGTATGTCCTTCTAGCTTCTTCTCTTAGTCTAGCATGTCTATCAGGGCATCTTGAAGCCATATGACCAATCTTATTGCAGTTGAAACATTTAAAGGGTGCTTTACCTTCATACTTACTTCCAATTGGACCTTTTGGAATTTTTCTTGCAAATAGTGCTTCAAGTTCTTTGAGCTCTTCATTCTCCTTCCTGGTTTCTTCAAGTTCTCTTGCATAAAAGGCTCTCTAGTATGATTTGTCAAAAGATGGAGCAGATGATGTTGATGCTTTGAAGGCCAAATCAATTTCTATAGTAGCAATAGGACCAAATTCCTCAATTTCAACAGCTGAAAGTTTTCCAATCAATGTATCCCTAGTTACTGATGTATTAGGCATTGTTCTTAACTCATTAATAGCAATAACCTTCATTTTATATGCCGGTGGCAAACCTCTTAAGATTTTTGAAACAATCTCATCTTCACTCAAGGTTCCTCCACAACATTTGATACCTTAAACAATTTCATTTACTCTTTCCATAAAAGCAGAAATTCTTTCATCTTCTTCCATTTTCAGATGTTCATACCTGACTCGGAAGCTTTCAAGTTTTGCAATTTTGACTGTGGAATCCCCTTCATTCAGTGTTTCCAAATTATCCCAAATAGCTTTTGCAGTAGATCTATCTGATAATCCCATGATTTGTTGATCTGATAATGTGCTCAAAAGTGCTTCTCTTGCTTTGCAATCATTTTCTTCATCTTTACCTAAAGTAATAGGAGCAGGCTGACCAGCTACAACAGCAGTATAACCATTCTTAGTAACTTCCCAAATGTCTTTACCAATGCAATTCAGATGTGTCTCCATTCTGATTTTCCATATTCCATAGTTGGTTCCATCAAGTTTAGGACTATGCTTTTTGAAATAATTAGTAGACATTGGATCTCCTCAAGTTGTTAAACTTCTGCAAAAAAAGAGGACTAAGCTCTGATACCAATTGTAGGTCCCGGGGACAACTGAGAGGGGTGGGTGAATCAGTTGTCTAATAAATTCAAACCAAAATCTTGTTAAACAACTTAATGCTTAATACCGGTAAGACAGTTAAATGTACTGGTAAACAGTGTTAACAGGAAATGTTGTACCGGTAAGAATTAATGCATGAAACATAAGTACAAAGTCAACCACAACACATGACACAAATATTTGTATGTGGAAACCCTGTAAGGGGAAAAACCATGGTGGGAAACCTTACCCACAATCAGATGATACTACTACAGATAGTAAGTGTACAAAGAGGGGTCTGCACATGCAGAAAGGCCAACAGCCTAGAGCTCATTGCTCAAACACAAATGGGAGTCACACTGACTACAGTTGGATGGTTAAATCCAATGAGAATGTACTGCACAAAATAGCATCTTCATATGCTGGATTCAATACCGGTGTAATGCTGATATGCTTCTACAAAAACCTAGCTTCACCTTCAAATGATGTCTTCATGTATATCTCTACTTGATCTCGCATATACCCTTCCTTCAATCTTTTTCGCATTCCACACTTGATCTTACAAATAAGATCTTACATTTATACCAAACCCTAAGACCAATTCTAGTAGGTCGGCTCTACAAGATATTACAATAAAACATTTTACAAATAATACAATATCTGATGCAATAACCGATTGAACATGTCGGCTTAATGCTTTTATAACAATAATAAATAATCTCCATAGCGTGCCACGCTGATCTGGAAAAGATAAACCTGCCGGTGTAACCCTAGATAATCTGGACTTATTTGCCGATAAAAGCAAATATGCAAATAAGAATATACCAATGATATTACTTCAAGGAAAAGTGTCCACATGATGTCTTTGACATTACCAAGTGTCTTCCATGTCATTGCAGGTACTGGTGAACATTATATCCTGTCGGTGAATGTTGTTGGATCTCCAAAGTAGGTGTATTTAGAAGGTGTTGACATCAATGACAAAACCATACTAAAATACCAACAATCTATAGATGAAAAGAGGTTAGACTGATGTGTGATGACTATTATGCATGTTTTCCATGATGGAAAATATGTTTTTATTTTCATCCATATTATATGTAATGCAACTGGTAAGAGTTAACCGGTAAACATAGTCAATTTCATCAGAACCGGTAAGAAGGTTCTCAACCGGTAAACTGACAGACAATCTCAAACCAACAAATGATATAAGAAATCCATGAAGGATGAAGGGATGCAGTTGGTAAGAACATCAAAGACTACCAGATGAAGTTGTCTTCATGACCGCATAAGTAGATTGGATTAGGTCTGCGAATTTTGTTTGAAAGAACAATTGTGATGACAAAAACCTAACCGGTAGTGATATAAGTCACTGAGATCGGTAAAATGACACAAATTTGGATTAGTTGTATTAGTGGCTGACCTATTTAATGTGTTCATTGCAAGATTGTCTAGATGCATTGAACCTAGTGAATTGTAACAAGGTTCTAGCCGACCTAATGATACTTGAAAAATGTGTGATGAAGTATGGAGGATATAGAATGAACAATGAATGTGTGAAGAAAGTTAGTGAATCTTGTATTTTCTGATAGTGTGAATATCAGAGGAGTTGAGAGATGAAGTATTTGTGATTGTTGGCAAATGCACACTCCAATGAGAAATTGTAGGTGATTGAAGGTTTTGTCATTGATGGCAACCTTACAATCATTAGATACCGATAGGCACTGGCATCGACAAACTCTACACTGATATACAGTTCACCGGCACCGAAAAGAAGATTACCGACACCATGGCCGACAGGAATTTTGTTTAATTGTATTTTGTATTTAATTGTATTTTGTATTTAATTATAAAATCTTTTTGTAAGCCGACATAGCGGATTGTAATATGACTCATATAAGTATGAGATCTTGTAGATAATTTAGGTAGCGGATATGGTTAGAAATATAGAAGACATAATGTGTGAATTGTAAGGTAGAGTTTGGATAAGGGTTTATGATTATTGTAGAGCTTAAACCGGTATTGAACCTAGCATAGCAGATGCTGATCTGAAGTAGTACATGACATTGGATTTTCATAATCCATTTTTGCAAGTCAGTGAGACTTCTTTTGCATCTGAGCAATGAGCTCTAGGAACTTGGCCTTCTTGCATGTGCAGGCCCCTATTGTAAAAGTAATATTCTCTCATTGGCCAGTAAGTGAATATTGTAGGTCACAAATCCCACCGAGGTTTTTCCTACACCGGGTTTCCTCGTTAAAAATATTGTGTTATGGTGTGTCTTTCATGTTGTGCTTAATGTTCTTATTTACTGCATTAATTTTGGTTTACCAGTACACAGTTTTGGAATGCTTTTCATTTAATAACTACAAAATATTCTTCAACCGGTCAGATATTGATTCACCCCCCCCTCTCAGTATCTTTGGGAATCCTAACAGTGATACTGCAATGTTCTAAAGTGGATCTTATCAGACACAGAAGGTGTTATATTCAGATCATTTGTACTTTTTGTCTCCCTAACAATTGCAGCAAGAAATCCTCTTACAAGGTCACTCCTGACAGGGTGCAATTAGATCCTAACAATTCTAATTATTAAATCCTCTATTCGGGTGAAAAATTAACTTGTGTTTTCAAATCCCAGTAACTTGGGTAGCTTCTAACAAGGCTGGTCCTCACAGGCCTTATTGTATTTCTCTTAACTAGGCTTAGCCACTTCTAACAAGGTGTGCCCCTAACCGAGTGTTGTAAGACCTTAATCAGTCAGATCTCTATATTGTAGATAGTGAATCTTGTGGGTACTAACTCTCACCATGGTTTTTCCCATTTGGGTTTTCCATGCATATGCTATTGTGTCATATGGTTTATGTTTCATGTTGTGATTTCATATTTGGTATTATTTCTCTTATGCTTATTGAGTTTTAAGTTAGTAACATTTATAATAAGATTTACATTATTTTTACTTGCACTGATTGACCCCCCTCCTCTCAGTGCCTTTTAAGTTTATCAATTAGTATCAGAGCCTAACTTCCTCAAGGCTTCCGAAGGCAAACATGGGGGAAGAAATAAGTTATAGAGAAATGGCTAGGGAACTTGCAGACACCAAGGAAGATCTTGAAAGCCTAAGAGGCAAGTACAAAGATTCACTAGATAAAAGGAATGAATTGACTGAGCAGTTCTTGGAGATTTCTAAGAGTAGTTCTTCTAATGGAGCTAACAGTGATGCACTGGTTGAAGAAGTGGAGAAGCTAAATAGTGAGAAGGATAATCTTAGAAGAGAGATGGAAGCACTAACAATTTGGATGAGTGAGGAACTACAAAACAAAAGGAAAGTTGAAGACTAGATTACATATAAAGAGCATGAAATATTCAAGATCAAACAAGAAAATGCTACCTTATATGAGAATTTGCATGAAGAGAAGGAAGAAACAAAAGGCATACAAGCAGATCTAGAAACTCTCTTGAAAAAGAATGAAGATCTTACAAAGGAACTTGCTAAAGCTGATGAAAAGCTTCATAAATTCAATAAGAGGTCTTCAATGCTTAATGAGCAGATACAATCTCAAAGGATGAACAATGACACAACCGAGCTAGGCTACTCTATATTTGAAAAAGGTGAACCTTCCAACACTAAGAACAACTTGCATGAAGGAAAATCTGCACCTAAAATTCAGAAACCCACCAGTAAGAAATCTTACATACTTGTTTGTTTTAACTATCACAAACCAAGACACACTGCAAATGTATGTAGAAGTAGATCTGAGGAAAACATTGGTTATAGACATAACACTAGATATGTGCCTAGGATATTTGAAGGTTATTGTTATACATGCGATATGTATGGACATAGATCAGTTGAATGCAGGTATGGAGAAAACATCCCAACACCTCACATGAGAACAAGGCATGTAGGTAATTGGAGAAGAAATTATGATAACCAAAGTAATATGAATTGGAAAAAACCCTATCCCAACCGGTTTAGTCCTTATGAGATGGAGAAAATAATAAATGTGATTTGCACAATTTGCAACAACTATGGACAAGTGGCTATGAACTAGAGAAAGAGAACAGGGAGATGCATTGCAGGACCTTGGAGAGAACCTAGAATGGCTTGCTATCATTGTCATAAATCGGGACATATTTCTAAGTTTTGCAAAACACAAAAAAATCAACTAGTAAGTCACTTTACAAATCAAAAAGGGATGAAGACAATAGATGTTGAAGAAACCAGAGCCGATATGGATAAGATCTAGAAGAAGGGTGATGCCGAAGAATTAGAGGATTCTAATTCTTTACCGAGTGTGGAGAATTCATCACTGACAAACTAAGTTATTTTTACAACTTGGGGTGTGCATATTGTCATATCTTGAGATGTACCCCAAGATTATGTACTATAAGTTGACTTGTGCATTTTTGATGTTTTTGATAAGGTTTTTGAAATCATTACCGACAAGTAGATTTCAATTTTGGCAAGTGGTAATGCATTTTAGGGTATTTTATATATTCTAGGGTTTTGTCGGTAAAAAGAATTTATTGCAGATGTTAAAAAGAAAATAAATAGAACTTTTTCTAGTTTCTCTTATCACTTTGCGATTTTGAGAAAACCCAGAGAGTGATCTAGAGTAGTGAAAAGTGAGCTTGCAACATTCAATTCATTTTCTAGCAACCTAAAGCAATCAGAGTAAAGATTTTTTTCGGTGATGAACCTGTTGAAGGTTTTGTCAGTTGAAAACCTAGTTTCAAAGCTAAAAGGTACTTATTTGAGATTTATTACTCCATTTTTCAAAAATTCAGCTTCGCTGAAATGGATAGTCAAAATCTTATTGATTTGACAGAGAGGGCACAACCAAAATTTAAGAGGTATCCATATAAGTCCGAAGAAATGAAACTTGTCGATGCATTCTCTAGTGTAACGAATCATGTTTTGGATTTTGAGGATGTAAGATCCTTCTACCACTGCAAATTAGATTATTTGGGTGTAATAGAAATTTTTAAACAATTCAAGACTTTGTGTGAAAAGAAGGGTATCTTGAAAGATCAATTTAAGAGCATCGTCGATAAAGGGTTTTATCATTCAATAAACTCAATTGATGATTTTGATGACAAGATAATAAGATTTTTCTTGATCCATATTCATGATCAGTTCATGTGGTAAGACAGACCACATAAAATCATAAAACAAGCAATCCATGCGGTAACCAATTTTTGCTCAACCGGTGAAGTACCATTATTGAGATCGGTGTCCAAGAATGAAGTAGAAAAACTAACATGATCAAATTAAGATAGAAGAGCTATAATTGTATGATGGTATGATGAATCAATAAGGATCTAGACAAATACTAAGAGGGGGAGTGAACCAATAGATAGAAAACTGACTAGATATTCACCAAACATAAAAACAACATCTCAAGTCAAACTCAGAACTGACTGGTTCAAACATTGAACTATCAAATGCAATATCATTGTCAAGTAAACCAGTTGCTTGTCATAAAAGACTAACAGTAAAACAACTCTGAAACTCTCAAAACCAATTAACCAAAACATCTAAATACTTTACTAACAAAAATAAAAGAACATTTCAGATTGTCATCGGTCATCATATCATGTCTAAGTGAATTTAGCAGCTAAGCAAATTAACCATAGAAAACATAACCACAAAAACATTCACCACTTGAAATAATGATTTTGACGTGGAAAGCCAAATGGGAAAAACCATGGTGGGGGTGAATACCCACAAGTATTCTGAACTCTTCTGAAGTTCACCCTGTTAGGAGCCAAGCCTATTAAATCTTTTACAAAAGTCTTGTTAATAACAAATCTTGTTAGGGACCACCCGATTAAGGGATTGACTATAATTCCCTATTAGAAGCAATACCCTGTTAGGAGTAACCTCGGTAGAGGATTTGAAATCCAAGCTAATGGATCACCTGGTTAGAGGATTTAGATAACACAAAGCCTATTAGAGCTTACCCAGTTAAGGGATTTGAGTGTTGTAATTGTTAGAGAACAATAGGGATTTTCTGATCTGGTGAATAACACTACTCTGCTTGATCAGATCCTTTTCATGCTCATACCTTCCTTTACACATACTGTAGATACATCTCATGGTTCAACAACCAATCGCTCTTACACTTAACCAAAATTGCCAACATTATAACAAAACAACTCATCGACCTTATAAACAAAACAATAGGTTGGTAACACATCACAAACCTAAGATCTCATAGAGATTACAAACAAATGAGTTCAATTATGACCATTGGATTATATTGAAATCATTGCACATCATTCAAGACGACCTTGACAACTCCTTGATCACTACTTCATCGATCACTTTAACTCATCACATGGCTTCCACTTCATGCAATGAACTCAATCATTCCCAAGATTAAACCATTATCTCTACATGCCAAAAACCATTTGAAACTCTTCTCATACAACATGCATATGTGAATAATCATCACTGTTCATCATTTGATCATAAAACAATACAATTGATTCACCAAGCTCCATCACTTAGGGTTTGGCACATCAACAGGTAGGGTTACCGGTTGATCTTACTACTTCTTAAGTAATACTAGTTTACTTCCAAATCTCTCCTACCAGTTGGAGCTCCCTTCACTATCTCACCTTTTGGTTAGAAAACAACATCATTACTGGTTATAATTGAAATCAATGAAAGCATAATAGTTCATCAATGCAATCTTCATGCAAATACCAACAATCTCCCCCTTTGGCATTGATGGCAACACAAGTATCAATACCTTGATTGTTATGATTGTGATGATATACCATGTACTCTCCTTCAACTGAGTCACCATGTCTTAAACTAGTAACTAGCTATAGATCTTCTCTCTCAATCATACACTTCTTCCCATAGTCCTATAGTTCTTCTCCCCCTTTGACAAAAATGCCAAAGTGAAAGTAAAACATGCATTTTCATACTTCATTGTTCTGCATCATCAGCCTGCAACTTGATGCTCCCCCTATGGAATAAATCCACTCTACACCAATCCTACTGCAAGATTCTTCAATTAGCTCTAGGACTGATGTATTCAACATCTTACTCAACTAACCTCATGTAGGGGCACAACCCCTAGCTTACCTCTAAGATACTCAAAAGTTGTCTTAGGAAAAGGTTTAGTAAAGATATCCACTAGCTTCTCCTTAGTAGATTAACACATCTTTACTCTGCACTTTCTCTCTCAAGAAATGATATTTCAGCTCAATATGCTTGGTTCTAGCTTGAAACATCATGTTCTTTAAAATATTTATTGCACTAGTGTTGTCACATAAAATATTTACCAGTTCTTTAATCTTTAGTTTGAATCCTTCCAGAATGTGTTTCATCTAGATTGTCTGGGTACAATTCATATACGCTGCAACATATTCAGCTTCAGCAGTAGATTGTGATATACAACTCTTCTTCTTGCTGCTCCATGATACAAGTCTTCCTCCAAGAAAGAATGCACCACCAGTTGTTCTCTTCCTATCATCAACATTACCTACCTAGTCTACATATGTATAAACCTTCAAATCAAAGTTACCTGCATATGGATACCATAATCCATAGTCAATAGTACCTTTCAAATATCTAAATATTCTTTTGGTTTCTATCAAGTGTGTCTCCTTTGGATTCTTCTGAAATCTGGCAACTAAACCAACTGCATGAGCAATATCCGGTCTGCTGTGAACAACATAATGCAGTTTCCCTATCATTGACCTGTACTCTTTTTCATCGATAGATGTGGCTTCATCCTCCTTAGGCATTTTACAACCTGTAACCATTGGTGTCCCAACTGGTTTACAGTCACTCATTCCAAATTTTTTCAATACCTCTCTCATATATTTAGACTGTGTGATAAAAATACCACTCTTCATCTCCTGAATTTGAAAACCTATAAATAATTTTATCTCTCCTACTAGAGACATTTCAAATTCACTTTTCATCTCATTTGCAAAGTCATCACTCATGTCATGATTGTCTCCAAATATGATATCATCCACAAACACTTCACTAACCAGTATCTTATGTCCTTCACATTTGAGATATATATTATTGTCTTCATTGGTTCTTTGAAAACCTATCTTCATCAAGTGTGAATGTAGCCTTTCATACCATGCTCTCGGTGCTTATTTCAAACCATATAGTGTCTTGTGCAGTTTACACAACATATCCTTTGCATCATTTAAAGCATAACCATCTGGCTACTCAATGTATACTTCTTCTTCCAATATTCCATTTAGAAATGTTGACTTCATATCCATCTAATATACTTTGAATCCCTTATATGTTGCAAATGCATGTAGAGTCCTAACACCTTCCAATCTGGAAACTGGTGCAAATGTCTCACCATAGTCTTCTCCTTCTTCCTGTGCATAACCTTTGCATACCAATCTAGCTTTGTTTTTGACTACTACTCCATCTTGATTCAGTTTATTCTTTTATACCCATTTAGTGCCTATCACATTTTTATTCACCGGTATGGGTACTAGGGTCCATGTATTGTTATTCTCAATCTGGTCAAGCTCCTACTCCATAGATTTGATCCAGTGATAATCTCCAAATGCTTCCTTAGCAGTTCTAGGCTCAATAGTGGAGATCATGTAAGAATTCTCTCTAATTCTTCTTCTGGTTAACACTCCAACATTTTTATCTCCAATAATCTAGTCAGGATTATGATTGAGTCTCACATACCTTGGAATGACATTATCATTATATTTAGGTTCTTCTTCTTCACTATCATAATCTTCTTCTGAATCTACCTATTCTGGTTGAACTGGTACTACAACATTCACTACACTATCTTCTTATGTCATCGGTTCTAGTTCCATAATAATAATGCAAGGTTCATCTTCCTTTTTCTCCTCTCTAGTTTCTCCTAAGACTTTAGGATACTCATCCACTCTAACATCAACACTTTCAATGATTCTCTATATCTAGTTGTTGTAACATGTGTAGGCCTTACTCTTAGTGGAGTAACCAAGAAATATGCCTTCATCACTTTTAGCCTCAAATTTACTAACATAGTCACCTCTCTTAATAAAGCATTTATTGCTAGAAATTTTAAAAAGCTGACATTAGGTGATCTACCATACCAATATTCATTAGGAGTTTTATCCTTACCTCTTTTTATCAATATCTAGTTCATAGTGTAGACAATTGTGTTGACAACTTCTCTCCAGAAAATTTTTTCTACACTTCCTTGTATTAGCATCGTTCTAGCAGCTTCAACAACTGTCTGGTTGTTCCTCTTTGCAATACCATTCTATTCTAGTGTCCTTGGTGCAGAAAGCCGCTTCTTAATTCCATTGTCTTCACAATATCTAGTGAATTCCTCTAAAGTAAATTCACCACCTTAATCAGTCCTCAGACACTTTATCTTCTTACTGCTTTCCTTTTCGACTAAGGCCCTAAATTCCTTGAACTTAGTAAAGGCTTTTGTTTTTTCCTTCAAGAATGTGGCCCACATCACTCTTGAGCAATCATCAGTGAAGATCATAAAATATTTGTCACCTTGAATACTTTTAGTCCTTATGGGTCCACAGAGATCTGTATGAACTAGATCTAACAAATGTTTTGCTGAGAAATATTTTCTCTTAAAAGTTGAGGATGTCATCTTTCCCAACTGACATTCCTTACACAGAGAATTCACTAGTTTGTCCAACTAAGGCAAACCTCTTGCCGAATTGGACTTACTGATTTTGACAATGTTATCAAAATTGATAGGACAAAATCTCTAATGCCAAAGCCAACTATCATCTACTTTAGCAATTAAATAGTTGTTGACTTGAGGATTCAGGTGAAACAGGTTACCTTTTGTCTCCTTGCTAGTTGCAATTAGTCCACCTTTGCTCCCATAGATTTTGCACATTCCATTCTTAAATTCCAATGGATAACCTCTGTCATTGAGTTGGGATACACTCAATAGATTGTGCTTTAATCCTTCAACCCAGTAGACATCATCTGCACTACTCTTTCCATTAAGAGAAATGGTTCCCTTTCCTTTTACCATGCAGGGTGAGTCATTTCCAAATCTCACAACTCCTCCATCAAATTCCTTCAAAGTAAGAAATTTACTCCGGTCACTAGTCATGTGGTGTGAACAACCACTATCTATGATCCAATCATCAGAGTATCCATCCAAGAAACTAATGCCTTCTGATCAGATGTCTCATCTTTAATGGCCACAAAGACAATGTCTTCATTAGCATCTCCCTCAGATTCCTCATCAGTAATACCACCATCAACTACAATGAGACAATCTCTTTTGCCTTTTCCTTTGTACTTCTTGTACTTCTTGTTGGCATTATGTGAACTGGTATGAGGACATGATGACATTGTATGTTGTCATTGATGTCATATGCTGAAGAGGAGAGAACTGGTATATGTGAGAACCAGTATAACACTGTGAACCGGCATTTGTGCCAAAGTGAAGCTCTATGTTGGTTTAAGGTGAACAGGCATGTGGTTATGGGAACTGACACATGGAAGCTTTGTATGACTACCGGTTGGTAGTCTCAACTTTAGGGTTTCTGGTTGAAGTGCCTCAAGCCTATGTGACTTAATTAGTGACTTTGTGTGATGAGTTAGCATTGTAATGAAGAACAAATTGTGTTGCCACAAAAACCTTGTGCGCGCGAAGGATCTTGCATGAAGGAGATTGTCCCTATCTACATTAGGAATGTGCGAAGTCTGTAAATGGTGATAACGCGTGATGGGTTATCAGCCACCATGAAATCGGTGGAAAATGAACGATGGAGAATGTCTACAGATTGGTTCAAGACTATTGCATTTAATGCAATGTGCTCAACGGTCAAGATTGAACCATTTGAATTGCTTAACCTAACAAGTTTAGGGTTTAGGGTTTATGCTACCGACCTATCTATTTCCTATAAGGTCGATGTTGTGTTTCTTTCTGAGGTTGTTGGCAAAAGTTGTGTGTGAGTATCCAAGTGAAGAGATACATGATTCTTGCCAAACCAAAAGAGAGAAGTGATACCTGTAGAGTGCAAGTGCAGAAGGTGAAGAGGAGCTAAAGCAGATCTGCATTGGCATTGAGTGCTATTACCAAATCATTGTAATACCTATTGATCTCTAACCACTTCAACAGTTGGGAAATCCCTTAACAGGGTAGCTTTAATCGGCTTACTATAAATTCTTTAATAGGGTGACTCAAAACCATTGAGTTCTTGAAATCCTCTAACAAGGTAACCTTTAACAGGGTTTAACCCTTAACCGAGTATTCTAGCCATCCCTTAACTGGGTGATCGCTAACAGGATTGGTTCCTAACAGAACCTATTGTATCAGTCTTTAATCGGACAAGGCTCCTAACAGATCAGACTTCTAAAGAGTTCAAAAACAACTTGTGGGTATTCATCCCCACTGTGGTTTTTCCCAGTTGGGTTTCCACGTGAAAAATCTGTGTGTCATGTGTGGTGTTATTCATGTGATGGTTTAAGTGATTTGTGTCTGAAGGTAAATCATGTTAATCTAGCTGTTTATATATCTTTGATGATAGATTACCTGTTCATGCACTAAGGTGAAATGGAAATGAAGTATTATATTGTATGAAAAGATAAGTGTCAATCGATTTATGCTTGTCTCAGTTATCCTGGGTTTTACCGGTTGTACTCTGTTTAAGACCGGTGTTACTGTTTGTCTGTCAAAGCACAGTGTCTGTTGACAAACTAGTTTAGGATTGTGTTTTTGTCTGTACTAATTCACCCCCCCCTCTTAGTACTGGTTTGGTACTATCTGTTCATCATTGAGTTATCACTTCTCATTCTTGTGCTCATTGTCATCATTAGGACAATTAGTTGTATCCAATCTTGTTACATGCAAAGAACTTAAAAGGTAATTTGCCTTTGTACTTACCGGTACCTCTAGGCAACCGCTTGGCCAACAATGCTTCAAGCTCAATTAGACTATCTTCATCATCAACTTCTCTGCTGGATCTAGATTCATAATTGTAACTGACATCTCTACTTTTCCTCATACATGGGTTAGAAATTGAATCTCAAAATGCAGATTTGGATTTTTGAGCACTACCATCATAACCATTTAATTCAAATGCAGTTGGCTTACCAATGATGGAGTCAAGAGTTACCTTAGTTTTATCAATAGACTTTAGCTCCTGAATGGATGCAACTCAAATAGAGTAGATCTGTAGAAGGGTTCTCAACACTTTACTAACCATTGTGGCATCCTCCACTTTACCACCAATACTCTTGATCTCACCAACTATCTCCTTGATACTCTGACCATACTGTTCAATATTTTCACCTTTAGCCATCCGCATGTCATCAAATTTACCTCTTAGACTCTCTTATTTGACAATATTTACATGCTCATCACTGCTATAGATTTCCTTAAGTTTCTTCCATACCTCATAAGCAATCTCTAGACCATGGACATCAACATACTCTAAATCAGATAAAGAACTAATAATGGCCTCCAATGCTTGATTATTTTCTTGTTTCTCTTTCTTTTGATCATCAAACATAGTCCCACTAGGTGCAACATATTGAGTAACAACATGTTCCTAGTATTGACTACCTAGACTCTTGATATAGATTTTCATTCTATCACTCCATATTCTGGAGTTTTCTAATGAATAATAATAAACAGTAAATACCCAATAGATATTGAGAGGGGGGGTGAATCAGTATGGACAAAAAATTCTTAAACAACTTAAACTGCAAAGATTGCACTAACTGGCAAACAATATCACCAATCTAAATCAAGGCACTACCAATAAAACACAGTATGACTATAAAAGACATAAACCGGTAACATCTAGATCTTCTCAAAACTTAATATCTCATCTCAACTTCACCCATATACTTAAGCAAGTAATACATCAGAAATACAATGACCATTGGATCAACATGTTTTACCGCTTAATAGAAAACACTAAATCATCACATGAAAAAGCATCACACATAACACACTGATTTTTCACGTGGAAACCCAACTAGGAAAAACCACGATGGGGATGAAGACCCACAAGTTGTTCTTGAACTCTTTTGATGTTTGCTCTGTTAGGAGCCTAGTTCGGTTAAAGACTCTACAACAGGTTCTGCTAGGAACCAATCTTGCTAGGGATCACCTGGTTAAGGGATGGCTCAATACTCGGTTAGAGGTTAAAACCCTATTAAAGGTTACCTTGTAAGAGGATTTGAAGAACTCAATGATTTTGAGTCACCCTGTTAAAGGATTTACAAAAATCCCATTAAAGCTACTCGGTAAAGGGATTTTCCAACTGCTGAAATGGTTAGAAGTCAACATGTAATACACTGATCTGATAACAACACGCAATGCCAAGGCAGATCCACTTTAGTTCCTTTACATCTGTAGTCACACTCTATAGATCTCTACTCACTTCTTCGGTCTAGAAAGAATCACTTCACATACATTCATTTTCTAACAACTTCAAATGAAAATCATCATCGACCTTATAGACAACAATTAGGTCAATGGCCAAAACCTAAAACCCTAATCATCTAGGTCAACAATACAGTCAGTCCAATCCTGGTCATTTAAACACATTACATATGGTAAAACAATCTTTAACAAATCTCAAGACGTTCTGCATTGTTCATTCTTCACTTCTTCTGGAAGCTAATAACCCATCATGTGCTCTCCGTCGTTTACTAAGATTTTGCACATTCCTGAGGTAGATAGAATCAATCTTCTTCATGCAAGATCCTGAAGGAAATTCTTCACGTGCACAAGGCTAACATGGCAACACAATCTAATCTTCATTTCAATGCTAACTCATCACAGGATGTTGTCGATCGAATCACATAGGCTTGGAATGCATCAACCAAAAACCCTGAAGCTGAGACTACCAACTGGTAGTCATATCAAATGAAACCCCGATATAAACTTTGCATATACTGGTTCACACTCCAACATACCGGTTCACTTTTTTCATATACTGGTTCATACCATCATATTGGTTCACTTGCCAGTTTGCTTACTTCAATATACCTATTCATACTCCAACATATTGACATCAATAAAAACATACAATCCCATCATGTCATCAAACTCTGCACATATGCCAACATTTTCCCTATTAAACTTTGGACCTTCTTTCTTCATCATGTTCTTCAAGATCTTTACCTCAAGCTGTTAGGCTTAGATCCTAAAGGACCTGAAATGCTTTGATACCAATTGATGGTATGATGAATCAATAAGGATCCGAACAACTAATTAGAGGGGGGGGAGCTGAATCAATAGATAGAAAACTGATTAGACTTTCACCAAACTTAAAAACAACCTCTCAAGTCAAATTCAGAACTAAATGTTCAAACACTGAACTATCAAATGCAATATCACTATTAAGTAAACCAGTTGACTGTCATAACATAATAACAGTACAAACCACAACTTTGAAACTCTCTAAACCTTTTAACCAAAACATCCAAATACTTTACTAACAAAAGTAAAAGCACATTTTAGATTGTTGTCGGTCATCATATCATATCGAAGTGAATTTAGTAGTTAAGCAAATTAACCATAGCAAATATAACCACAAAAACATTCACCACTTGACACAATGATTTTGACATGGAAACACAAATTGGAAAAACCACGGTGGGGATGAATACCCACAAGTATTCTTAACTATTCTGAAGTTTTCCCTGTTAGAAGCCAAGCCTGTTAAAGCTTTTACAAAAGTCTTGTTAATAATAGATCCTATTAGGGACCATCGGGTTAAGGGATTGACTATAATGCCCTATCAGAAGCAATACCCTGTTAGGAGTAACCTCGGTAGAGGATTTGGAATCCAAGCTAATGGATCACCCAGTTAGAGGATTTAGATACCACTAAGCCTATTAGAGCTTACCTGGTTAAGGGATTTGACTGTTGTAATTGTTAGAGAACAACAAGGGTTTCTTGATCTAGTGAATAAAACTACTTTGCTTGATCAGATCCTTTTTCGTGCTCCTATTTGCCTTTACACTTACTATAGAGACATCTCCTGGTTGGACAACCAATCACTCTTACACTTAACCAAAATTGATAGCACTACAACAATGTAACTCATCGACCTTATAAACAAAACAATAGATTAGTAACACATCACAAACCTAAGATCTTATAGAGATTACAAACAAATCGGTTCAAGTATGACCGTTGGATTACATAGTAATCATTGCCCATCATTCAAGACAACCTCAACTACTCCTTGATCATCGCTTCATCGATCACTATAACTCATCACACGGTTTCCACTTCATGCAATTAACTCGCTCATTCCCAAGATAAAACTATTATCTCTATGCGCCAAAAACCATTTGAAACTCTTCTCATACAACATGCATACGTGGCATAATCATTACCATTCATCATTTGATCATAAACCAATACAACCAATTCACGAAGCTCTATTGGTTAGGGTTTGGCACATCAATAGGTAGGGTTACCGATTGATCTCACTAATTCTTAAGTAATATCGGTTTCCTTCCCAATCTCTCCTATCGGTTGCAGTTCCCTTCACTAGCTCACCTACCGGTTGCAAACAAAAATCATTACCCATTATAATTGATATCAATGACAATATAATAGTTTATCAATTTAATATTCATGCAAATTCCAACACTGTAAACAATATAAATGATCCTGCTATCAAATTTGGTTCAATGGTAATAGGATACAGGATTTTCTACTCTAAAAAATTGAATAGCATACGGACAACAGCTATTCACACTGCCTACCGGATGATTAAGGAAGGTGTTGAATATGACTTGGTAGAAGCTTTGAGAAGCCAATTAATAAAAAATTTGGAAGCTGTCAGGAAAGACAAGAAACCTAGATTCAAATTTGGTCAACTAATTATGGGTTTATTCTTTTACTTTTAAAACATTTTTCTCAGCATAGGTGATATTCAATGGATATCTAGTACCCCTGCACTGTTGCAAATAAAGAACAATATCCAAATGATTAAGGACAATTTTGATGATATCATATGGAGATACTTCAAGAAATTTCAAAAGCAAATGCGTGCAAGAGAGAGGATACCAAGTGAAGTTGTAAACAAGTATGTAGATTCCATTTGTTTCATGGTTGATACAAATACATGCATGATGGAAGTTGTAATTCCTTGAACCACATGGGTAATGCCCATGGGATATGAATTAGAAAAGGATCTACTCATTTTGTATGTTGATCATTTCCTAAGCCAACTGGTAGATGCCACTCCACAAAGATTTGGAACTTACAAAGAAAAACTACTACAAGTTCACTCTAAACGAAGCAATCGGTAATTTATAAGAAGGTTAAGAAGAAAATAGAGGCTATGGCTGAGCAGATAGGTATTTGAAAGGATTAGCTAGCAGCAACAAAGGAAAAACATACAACTAAACAAGGAGGAAATTCCAGTGTGCTAACCAGTCCTACAACCAGTAAAACTAGAGCTGCCAGAGTAGTAGAAAAGAAGAAAGCAAAAGAAAAGGCCAAACTTGTTGAATATTAGAGGGATAAGCCCTCCACAATGTAATTTAGAAGAAGAAGGAAGACCATGGATACTGCATCCACACTGGAACAAACCGGTAAGATAAAAAGAGGAAAGACACTCAAACTGGTAGATGAAGAGGTCACTGAATCTAAGGAGGAAAAAAGGCCACTAAGAGAAAGTGTTAAAAAGAAAAAGAAAACTGGTAAGGGAAAGACCTCAATTGTTCTAACTTTAGAATATTCTTTTAAGAAAATGATATTGTATATAAAAGACTATGGAATCTATAATGATTTGAGTGTATTATTTGACCATTTATCTGAAAGTCAGTGAAGGGAAATTGAAGATGCAATCATCTTCAGTATGAAGAAGTATAGGAAAGCACTCATTGAGCTACATGGACTAATTCCCAATCCTTTATATGATGGTATTGATGCAAGATGGCAAGTTGCCATTAGACAACATAAAGAATTCATTGATTATACATTGAAAAATTTACAGCCAGAAGCTATAGAAGAAGAAATTGAACAGTTAAAAGTTGAAGTAAACGCATTGCATAGATCAAAGAAGAGATTGGCAAGGATGCTCATTGGTGAAACAAAATTAGTCTTTAAAGAGACTGAAAGTGTGCTGAAAAAGGCTTTAGGCCTTGTTACCGATGACGAAGATGAGGATGATACTCCTATTAAGTTAAAGGGAGAAGAATTTCCCGAGGGTATGAAGCCTAAAGATTTTGAACTAGACAATAAATATCTTCAAGATGATCCTATCGACACTCAACCATTAGATGTAGAAGATAATGACACTGGTAATGTAATTAATGATGTCATAGATAATATTGACAATACCAAAGATAATGTAAATGTAATGGATGTTGATGTGCAAATGGATGATCCCCTTGAGAAACAACAAGATATAATTAATGAAGGTGAAAAGGAAACTGATAAGAGTTCAAGAGAGAAACCGGTGAATGCTCAATCCGTAAAATCACAAGAACCACCAGAAATTGTAACTATAGATGCAAATGTAACTAATGTTACAAATAACAACCAAAAGGATATGGAAAAGAAATTAGAAGACATTCTAGCTACTAAATAAAGTGTGGAAGTGCAACCACCACTGGTAGAGGAACAACATGTTGAAATTCAACCACCACCGGTCACTACAATATTAGAGAAGGAAAAGGTGGGGAAAGAGAAAGAGAAGTCAGAAAAGAGAACAGAGGAAAAGAAGCAAAAAATTTTGACTGATGATGATGAGGACTCCATAAGTATAAAAGGTCCTATAGATATGGACAATATGAGTTCCTCAAAGTTAATGGAGATTTCTACTGCTATGCAATCCCATGCACATAAGAAGAGGTTGAAAGAACAACAATGAGAAGAAGAGACTATTAGGACTGCTTTTGAAATTTTGTCAAGTCTCCTACCAAAGACTAATATAGATCATTTAACTACCTTAATTGATAAACTTGGACAGTTAGTTGTTGATGCCAGTGAACAAATAAAATCACTTGAAGAAGCAACACATTCTTTAGTAGAAAATGATTACAAGAAGAGAAGAGGAGAGAAATTGGTTTTAGAAATTGATACAGGTAAAGTTACTTTAACAGTGAATAAAGATCTTTTGAAAACTAGATTAGAAACTACAGGTAGAATTTTGGCCACTATATCTAGAGTCTCATTATTCTGTTCAGACTTAAAGAAAAAGAGAGAAGATACAGAGAAGGAACTAGAAAGGATAAGTGAGTCATTTATACCAGTATAGGACTCCGCTTTAGCTTTTAGCAAATCAAATGATGCCTTACAACACATATTAGATATATATGATTTTGAGCATGTGAAGCGAATCAGATCATTGAAGGAGCTAGAGACTTAGTTAATTCCAAAAGTTGAACTTCTTCATAGAGAATATAAGGAGTCTGAAGAAATTTTGGCTACACCGAAGATGAGCACTGTTGATGCTATGCAAGAGTTTGTTGCACAGATTTTGACTCATGTTGAAATAACTAAGACACTGTTAGAAACATGGGAAAATGACCTTAAGTAGTTAAAGTTTCATTTTAGTGATATTTTCTTGAGAATTGTATTGTAAAGACTTCAAAACTCTCATATATATCTATATATATGTAGTTTTTTATGACAATTTTGATGTAATGTATTTTACTTCTTTATTTGGCATTGTTGTCAAAGAGAGAGTAGAATTAGTTTAAGTGTTCAAATTTTGTTCGAGAATATAATGATTCAATTTGTTAGCAGCAACTACTAAGGGGGAGTATGTGTTGATATGAGTCCATGTAATCTGTATATGTCACTTTTGTGTTGCACACTTAGATGTCAATTTTTTTTTTTCTAAGTGTTGCCATCAATGCCAAAGGGGGAGATTGTTGGCATTTGATCATTTGGTCAACTGGTAATGTAATATGATGCTTGGTGCAACCTGTACTTGTCTGTAGATGAAAAGAGGTTAGACTTATGTGTGATGACTATTCTGCATGTTTTCATTGATGGCAACTATGTTTTTCTTGTCATCCATATTCTACAATGCAATTGGTAAGAGTTAATTGGTAAAATGAGTCAATTTCATCAGAACCAGTATGAAGGTTCTCAACTGGTAAATTAACAGACAAAGTCTGAAACTGATAACCACTACAAGAAATCCATGAAGGATGAAGGGATGTGGTTTTGCAAGAACATCAAATACTACCAATTGAAGCTGTATTCATGGTCACATAAGAAGATTTGATCGGGTGTGCAAATTTTATTTGACAAAATAGTTTGTGATGGCAAAAACCTAACCAATAGTGATGTAAGTCATTGAGATCGGTAAAACAATAGAGATTCAGATTAGTTGTGTCGGTGGTCGGCCTATTTAATGTGTTCATTGCAAGATCGTCTAGATGCATTGAACCTAGGGAATTTTAACAAGGTTGTAGTTGACGTAATGATACTTTAAAAATGTGTGATGAAGTATGGAGGATATAGAATGAAGAATGAATGTGTGAAGAAAGTTAGCGAATGTTGTATTTTCTGATAGTGAGAAGATCAAATTATTTGAGAGATGAAAACTTTGTGATACTGTAATATTTTGAAGTGAATCTTATTAGACACAAAAGGTGTTATATTGAGATAATTTGTACTTGTTGTCTCCCTAACAGTTGGAACAAGAAAATCCTCTTACAAGGTCATTCCTAACAGGGTGCAATTATATCCCAACAGTTTTGATTATTAGATCCTCTAATCAGGTGACACATTAACTTGTGTTTGTAAATCCGAGTAACTTGGGTAGCTCCTAACAAGGTTGGTCCTCACAGGCCTTATTGTATTTATCTTAACCAAGCTAAGACACTTCTAACAGGGTGTGCCCCTAATCGGGTGTTGTAAGACCTTAACCGATCAGATCTCTATACTACAGATAGTGGATCTTGTGGGTACTAACTCCCACCATGGTTTTTCCCATTTGGGTTTTCCATGTACATGCTATTGTGTCTATTGGCAATATAACAAGGATATTGAGAAGGTTGTTGATGATTATGGACATAACTGATTAAAGATGTTTTACTGTCTTGATATTATTATTTTGTCATTGATGTCAAGAAATTGATTTTCTAATTCAGTATGATGTTGCCATATCTTAAGAAATATGATATGAAGATTATAAAGTAGTCGGTAAAGACATAGGAAAGAATATGATGAATAAAGGGATAAGTTATTCAATGGGCAACTCTATCGAGTCAGACAATGATGAGATCTTGATGTTCTAGATTGTTTTAACATCATACATATGTTGTAAAATGTAAAGGTTAATACTACACTATGTTATCAGGCAAAGAACCTAGTCGGTAAACCCCAAGGAACCTAGTCGGTAAACCCTCAGGTTATCGCAGTCGGTTAATGAAGACAGAATGTCTACTGAGTAAAGTTTAGTATTCACCGAGTTGTAACCGAGCTATAACAAAATTCATTAAATGTTTACATGTGATATTTAATGAAAGAAGTTGATGAGCTGGAGCGAATCAATGATTGGCAAGCTGTGGAAGAAGTTTGTTAACGAATCTAAGGCAATGGAAAGTCGGCAAGAAGATCTACAACTCAGATTGAACCACATTACCCTAACACAAGTTCCAAGATGATTGTGCAAGTTCCGAGGCAGGGTAAAACATTTTTTCAGATCATAAGATACAATGAACTTGGACAAGATTGAAGATCTAATGGCTATGATTGATCATGGGAAATGTGATCAAGGAGATTAAGTTGTTAGATGATTGTTTATAAATAAAGAACTATTGATAAACAGTGGATGCGGGCAAGTGTATGCACAGGGATGCTACATAGTGATCACCAAGCACAAAAGCTTGAAGACCTATTGGAATAACAGAGTATTGATGCCCAACAAATAGACAAGATTAGTTCTATGTCTAGATTGTATTGAACAAATAAGAATCTACTTTAGCATTTTAGATGTGAAGTTGTAGATAGATTGTATTACTGTTAGTTAATGAAAGTGATAGCAAATCTCTTAACTAAGTGGACTTAACAGTCTTATATGTAAATTCTCTAACAAGGTGACATTCTAAATGAGTGTTTGAAATCCTTTGACAAGGTCACTTCTAACAAAGTGAAGATCCTAACAAATCTGAAGGAAATCCCTTAACCGGGTCACATCTAGCAATGTGTTTTGTAATCTTTAACAGGATTGGCTTTTAACTAAGCATACTCTAGAAGAGTATATTTCTTAGTGGGTCCAAAATCCCACAGTGGTTTTTCCCTATTTGGGTTTCCACGTTAAATCTGGTGTTATGAGGTTTATATTATTCATATGCTTTTGAGTTTGCATGTTTGACAGTTTTTATTATATGACTGATATATGTTACCAAGGTTGAATCTGATGTTTTCATTGATGATTAAGTTTGTATGATTCACCCCCCCCTCTCATCTTGTTGGCTATTGGATCTATACTTATATTAAGTATCAGAACTATCAGTGTCATGTGGTTTATGTTTCATGTGGTGATTGTATACTTGGTATTATTTCTTTTATTCTTATTGAGTTTTAAGTTAGTAAAGTTGATAATTAGATTTGCATTGTTTTTACTTGCATTGATTCGCGCCCCCCCCCCCCCCCCCCCCCCACCTCTCAGTGCCTTTAAAGTTCATTAGATCTTGTCCAATCTTGTGTCCTTACCTTTCCTATATAACAAAGTTACCTATAGCATGATAGATCATCTATCTAATCTTGTATTATATTGTACTCTTAATTTTATGGAATATAATCTTATGTTGTTTATTTTCTCTCTCCTTGTGGAGGTTATTTAGTTTTTTTATATTAATGATTTGGATGCTCACTTCAACATGGTATTAGTGAGTTAGGGATTCTTGTGTTTCCAACATGGTATCAGAGCTTTGAATGTAGCAATCCCCTCCCCTTTTAGAGAGTTTTCATCATCAATATCTTTATTATTACTTGAAATTCAATATGGTCTTGAATGAATTCCCATTACTCTTTTCTTGTGTTTAAATATGGTCTCGAGGATTAAAAAAGGTTTACAAATATCTATTAATAATATATTGCATGTATGTTTTTGGTGAGATCCGATTATTGTAAAACTTTTGGATATAGTGGAAGTGTGTTGGGTTGTTCCCTTGTGTCCAAGAGGCTTTAGGAAGTTAGGTTTATCTTTTGTTTCATTCAATTTGGCTACCATCTTTTTGGAAATTTTAGCCCACATGGACCTTGCCATTTATTTTAAGTGGTTGAATAGATGAATTATGACTATAAATTTGTTCTTTTTTAACAAACTTGTTTATGAGAAAAATATTTTTCCTCGACAAGCCATACAACCTCTAAGCATAGGTATGATGTCAACAAAAAATAAAATAAAATAATAAAATATCTTTTATGTTTTATTTTTTCTTAGTAAGAAAACATTATTTTGTTTGTATAGTTCATAAGGTATTTTAAAACAAACCAAAATAAAAAAAATCATATCAAAATTTTTTGTTTGAATTGGATCTATTAAAGCCTATAGATCCATTATACTTAGTGTGTTTTATGGTTTGCTAGGTTGGGTGTTTTTTTTGTAGATGCATGTTTTGTGTTAAGTGTCTCTGAGTGGTTCTAGTACCCCTTATACCATACACCTTCAATGTTTAGCAGTTACTAAAAGCACTGCCAACTACCACTTCAACCTCCACCACTACTTCACTCACCTGCCACCAAGTAACCACGACAATGGGCCCTTATTCTTGGCCCCAATTTTTAACACTACAATTATCTCATATTAAGGCAAATACATTTCAAAGAATATTAAGTACGAAAAATAAAAAATAAAATGAAACAATACATGACTACACTATAGAAAACAAACTATAACTACATATTCACTACAAATATACAAAATACCAATATTACTACGTTTTATTATATATAATTTGTACATCATACTAGTCACTTCATACCAATCCATCTTAAAAATAAAATACAAATACATATTCATTCCAAATATAAAAAATGCCTATATAACTATTATGGTTTTTATATCTAATTTGTAAGTCACACCAATCACTTCATACCAACCAATCTTAAAATTAAATTAACAAAATCATCTTAAAATATTTAGACTACCTTTAATCTTTTATATTCAATCAACAATTACTATTGATTATTTATATCATTACAATCAAATCAAGTTTATTTTTACATGACAATTAAATTTTTTTAAACCAGGTAGTGTAATACCCTAAAAATGGTCATCTAAACCATGAGCCCCTAATCTCAACAACATCTCCAAGGTCCTAACCAAAGGCAATTAAATAAATCTTGAGCACACAATTAATTCTTTAATCATCAAATGTCACATGGAAAATTAATCAATCAATATTAATTAAATATTTATTTGATTAATTAAATCATTCCAAGTAAATCATTATTAAACAATTATCTTATTTATTTTATTAAATATCCTAGCATATTTAATTAAATAAATCAATTTGTCACAAATCTTCAAAAAATGAAACAAATCAAGAAAGAGGAATTGGAAATTATGAGCACAAATCTTCAAAAAATGGAAATAAATAAAAAAAGGAATTAATTGACCAAAAAAGAATTAAAAATTTGAGAAAAGAAATCAATCGGAGATAATCTTGAAAAATAAATTAAAAATTGATGAATAATCTCAAAGAAAGCAATTAAAATAATTAAATCTTAAAATTGAATGAAATAGAGAATAAATCAGTTTTTCTTGATTTTATCTCAATTTTAATTCAATTTCCTTTAAAACTGAGAAAAGCATCCAATCACATCAATTCACCTGGATTGTGCTTCCTCTTGAAAAATCTTGACCGCTCATCATCATTTGATCTCAGCATTTGATTTCTTTCTGAATTTTCTATAAATTCAGGCTCTCATTTCTCATTCAAAAGATCCTAGAGAATATATTGTTCTTATGCTATTTTTGCTCTAGGTTCATTGAGAATTTGCATTGAGATATTGCATATTAATTATTTCATATTGCTTAAATCATTTAGCTTAATATTGCTTAAATCATGATAGATTAATCTTGCATATCTTTTATTCATCTATCTTAAATCTTGCATCCATCTAGCTTGAATTCATGCTCATATAGATTAAATCCTTCATCTTGGTGTAGTCTAGTCACTGGTATTGCTTATACAACTATGAGAGCAATCTTATACTCGCATCTTTTACAAGGCAATGGGTCGATTTGTTATGGTTTTCATATTCATGATTATATCTGTCTAACCATGCATGTAATGACTTAATTGAAGTGTTGTGTACTGCAGATACAGATACAGGTCCACTTTTCACACGCACATCTTTGGCGCCCACCGTGGGGGAGAAGACTACATTTTTCGGCCTCCAAAGACTGACTTTTTATTTTTGTTATTTTTCAGGTTTTTTGACTTTTCAGATTTTCGGCCGTACAGCCTCTGCGTCATCTCGTATGACATTTCTCACAAGTTGAAATGACAAACTGCAGGTATCGTATGAGCATAAATCCTCTGTTGTGCGAGAAAAAATCCTCTATCGTATGAGTAACTGATTTATCAATTTTTTTATGTTTTTACTCATTCGGTTTGGTGAGAATTGTCGAATGGTCAGGTGAGAATACTCGTACGAGTTACTATTTTGTCGTATAAAAAACAAAGAGTTTTTGTTTAGGATTTTGCTTGAAATAAGGCTTGTGGAAGGTCAATATATATGGAATATAACATTTAAGTATAAGTGATATTTCCTCTTCTCTTTTCTCTTGGAAATATCACTTATACTTTAACTTATATTCCATATATATTATCTGGATGTTTGAGAGGGGTTTCAGACCTCCAGGAGTTATAATGCAAAATCTAGTTTTTGGAGGATCCTCCAAATTTCAGACTTAGTCAAATTTTAGGGCATTTCAGCATTAGGAGTGAAAAATTTGTAACCATGATTTGAAATTAGGCTTGTGTAAGCTCACCAAGAGATTTGATATTTCACTAACTTTTTCTTCTTGTAGGTTTCTAACAATTTCTTGCAGGTTGGAGGAATAAGATTAGGATTTGTTGAAAAACAAATTACTTTTTAGGGTTTTTCTTGAATTAAATTTTGATGATACTGACGCTAACCCTAAATCGTCTTCTGTCTGCCTGATATTTTCATAGCCTAACCAATTTCTTGCAGGACGCTTGCTAAAGAATTTATCAATCAAACACATGCCTGTTGAAGAATGAAAATAATATGACTACTGATGCATTTTTTTTGCTGGTTGCCTAAAGAGAATCAACCAAACATCGTGTATTCTTTAAATTCATTTTTTTTAGGCACCTAACTTGCTATCTAGTTAAAGAACAAATTTGTTTTTTGTGTTTTCAAAAAAATCTAAGAGGTAGGAGAGTATGCTCTTGTCTTTTACAGACAATCAGAAATCTAGACCCTCGAAGCATTTTTTCTAATTTTTGAGATTTGTGTACCTTTAGCAGGCCTGTCACAATGGTAAGAAGTAATCACCCTATGAGAACGACCCAAGTGAGTACAGCTGGACCTGAGCATTCCAACTCACTATAATAAATAGGCCTCTAGTGATTAAAGTCTCAAAGGATGGGATTATTTGAGTTTTCTCTTTGACATCTCTCATATCGAGCATTTTGTAGGGCTTCGCGGTCTCAATCACATTTACATGACTATAGCTTGTTTCGGTACCTTGTCAGGCTATAGGCCTCAATCATTCTTGCGTGACTTCAAGGGGTAACTTCAAACAGAATTCCTGACTAGGAACTATAAGATAGAAGCTACCCGATTCACCTTCGAAAGGTTGATAATCTTTGTGCAAGAGAGATAGTAACTCTCCCAAGACACTTGCCATATCGTGCCCCCATTAGTGTTTGGAGTCGGCTGATATGGCTTTGAGAATCCATTACATGAGACTCAGTGGTCGTATTCTAATTAGCTATTGGGTGTGTACCTAAGTCAGCAAGCAAAGGTTTTCTTCTCTAAGCCAACTTCCATAGGGTTAACATGTTGTGATTGGAATTATTATATATCTTGCGTGTTTTCTATGTTTTCATCCCTGAAACTGAAAATGAAATAGTTAAACTGGAGAAAACAAATCAAACAATATCAAATAATTCAGTGATAAACTCTCTCCGTGTCACAAACTAGTCTATCTTGGTAAAAAATTTGTCCATTTTAGAACTGGTCATACTCAGTTGTCATACCCAGCCATTGAAAAACTTAGAATTTTTGTCTCTGTCCTTTTAACAGTCATACAAGCCTGATCATTTGTCATCCTACACCATATTCTATGTTGTACAAGTCTGCTAATCCTCTGTTGTACAAGATCCAGAAGTCTGTCATTCTAAGTTAAATCCTGCATCGTACGAGACAGAACTGCACAGAATCATTTGTCATTCAGGACCTACCCATTTGTTGTACGGTACTAGGCAGCAACTCGTACGAAACAGAATTGTTGTCATCCTAAAGCTGTTATACTTTTGTACGGTCTCAGAAATACAATCGTACAAGTCTTTGATTTTGCTAGTCCAGAATAGTCAAACCTATCCAAAAAAGTCTACAGCGAGCCTAAAACTGGTTATCATACTCCTAAGCATAAACAACCTTGATAGTGTACCTCTGCCATTGTGTTGCACAATTTTGTCGATCATCTTTAAGCTAGTTCAAACAAACATCTTATCAAACCTAAGTTAACTTAGATAACGTCTTACACAGGATAGATCATTCCTGAAACCAGACAAGATCTTAAGTTACTTCTCTCAATCACTACGTTAAACGAACTACTAGCTACAATTTGATCTTGACTTCTACAATACATTTGGCTCTCAGTCCTATTGGTTACAAAATGCCTATTCAAACCCAAAATTCTCACAGCAAAAAGGATATAAAAAAAGAAACGCCCTTTGTGTCATTAGACAATCCATTCTTTGTGGAAGACCCCTTTTACAATAAACCGTCCTCATCACAAATACTAGTTTACAACATACCAATCTTTGGTCAGCCCCTATCTCCCACCATGTTTGGGGAAAGAAAAGAAAGAGAAGCTAATAAATGAGACACTCACAATGACTTTAGCAATCATGCCACTAATAGTGATTCCTCATCAATTGAATCTGAGCTTCCTGAACCTCATGAAGCTGAAGTACATAGATGTCAGAATCATAAACAATTTTGAAAAATGATGAAGGTCATCATGGCTAGGGAAAAAGAAGACTATTTCATAGAATTAACAAAGCAAGGCACCAAACTCCCTACTAGTTATAATGTGGAGGCCCTCGTCGCTAAACAGGAAGAGACACCATGTAGAAAAATGAGCAAACAAATGCAAGCATTACAAACTGCGGTCACAAGAATAGAAAACAAAGATAAAATGCCAAAACAATATTCTCTAGACACAATATGCCCATTCCCATTTGACAAAAACCTTTACATGTCTCCATTTCCTTCACGAGTTGAGATCCCAAAATTTGACAAATATGATGGCACCTTAGATCCTCAAGATCATGTCAGAGAGTTTTGTGCCGCTTGTATGGAGTTTATGCACGATCAAACGTACCTCATGCACCTTTTCTCGAGGAGTTTAGGGGATCAAACAATGGAATGGTTTGAAAGCCTACCCAAAGGGATAAAAACATTTGAAGAACTAATCCAACTATTTTTACAACAATACTCATACAACATTCGTCACCTAGTCACTATGATAGAGCTTTGCAATACTAGACAAATGATAGGAGAACCCTTTCTCACCTTCCTCGAATGATGGAGAAAGATGTTCTCTAGATATTCACGGACTATCCTAGATCTTGAGAAAATGGATATCTTTGTCAACAACTTAGTCCCTAAATTGAAATATAGTGTTCAGATGCAAGTACATGCTTCATTCAAAAAAATGGTAGATAACACCCTCAGAATGCAAGATGTTCTTATCAAAAAGGGAGATATATCACTTTGGAAAGAAACATCGCAAGGTTCTAGCTCTAAAGAAAAGAGTAAATACTAGAAATATGGAAAAGATAGCAACAAGAACGTCGTTAATGATGGAGTGGTACATACTGTCCAAGCAAAAACAAAATCCACAATATTTAACTTGGACAATGGTATGCAAGCACTCAAGGCAGCTGAAACTACAATAGAGAATCCCCCAAAGAAAACAAGAGAATGGTTTAAAGAAAAACCTTGGCTTTCAAAGCCTAAACATGATTTTACTCCTCTAGATGAATCATATGAATTGGATTTTAAAACTTTATTGGCAAATAATCTGATAACATTACTAGACAATTCTAGACCATATGACCCAGAAATTAGACTCAAATGATGGAGAGAAAATGAATACTGTGACTACCATTGGAACAAGGGACATAACATAAACCACTACATGAAACTCCGACATGAAATCCAAGATCTCATTGACGCAGGCAAGATTGTTGTTGGAAATCATGCAACTAATGCTGATCATAAGGCCTTTAAAGATCCCTTACCCACTTATGAACAAGGAGATTCCTCAAAATCCAAGGGAGGAGCTAGAGTCAAATATACTTACACTAACAATGATAATGTGATCAACATGATTGAATCTACTCAAGCTGAATATTGCAATGTGATCATAGTCCCAAACCGCCAAAATAAAGCACAAGCTACTAATGCCATGACTCGCGCTCAAAGGAAGATTACTCTCCCAAGAGCCAGTTCCTCAACTTTCGATCAAACAACATCAAATCTACCAAATAGACAAACAAACACAATCATGGCTAAATCAAAACAACTGGCTTCACCATCTTCTCCTGGTTATAGTATTATCAAATAATTGAAGAGAATCAATGCTCAAATCTCCATTTTGGAACTGCTTAAGATCTCTTCTGCTCATAGAGATGTCCTAGACAAGGCTTTAATTACCACTAGTGTCCCTAAAGATTTAGACGTAGATCAGTTTCAATCTATGGTGGGTCACCTGAACTCACCTCATTACCTCACTTTCTCTGAAGAAGATGATAACTCACTAAGCCACCCACATAACCAACCATTACACATTGAAGCCATGATCCATAAACACTGTGTTAAATGTGTTTTGATAGATGGAGGTGCTGGGTTGAATATTTGTACTTACAATCTACTGACATAGCAAGGATTTTCTGAAAATGTTATTGATCCAACAAAGAAGATAACAATCAAGGCTTATGATGAAGAAGAAAGAACTTCTAAAGGTCTGGTACTATTACCAATCAGAGTAGGACCTATAGAAAGAGATGTCATTTTTCAAGTCCTGGTTCCTCATCTTTCATACAACATCTTACTAGGTAGGCCATGGATTCATGAAATGAAAGAAGTAGCATCTATGTATCATCAATGCCTAAAATTTCCTTATAATAGAGTTGAAGTTAGTATCCCGACCGATACAAGCTATGCCTGCAATGCATTAATGCAGAGTGCTGATGCTTTTGTACCTCATAATAGAGCAACTTCCACAGTTGAAAATTTGGAATCTTTGTTGAAAGATTTACAAAAGAAATTGAAAATCACAAACACTATCATGGATGGATAAAAGATAGAGCCTATACTCTCACTAATGTCTCTTCCTCCATCACCAAGACAGTCGGGAAAACCGTCAGAGGTTATGAAGCCACAAATTTCAACTCCAAAAGTCATTTATGATAGCACCTTTATACAGTCCTCTACTTCTCTTGCAGGTGAAATAGAAGGAGATGATGTTCTCAAATCACTTTTCAAAGAGGACCGTGCAAACAAAGAAATACGACATTGTGAGATTTCCCCACCACAATATGGTCTAGGCTATAAGATGCTTCAACGCATGGGATATTCAGGTATTGGTCCTCTAGGCAAACGTCAAAAAGGTATTGTTGAACCTATTCAGTTACAAACTAAGTCTGCCAATGATAAAGATGGACTGGGATATGATCCAAGAAAGCAATCAGATCAGAAGCACACATACCACCATCAACGTAAGTGGAAGAAGAAGGTACTACCTTTAAAAACACAAGAACTTAATACTCAACAAACTCAGGAAGAGTGTGAAAATGAACAAAAAGAATTGCCCACCTAGAGAGAGGAAACAAATGGTAATCAAGTTCCAGTTATATCAGCTATAATACCACAGGAAGTAGAAGTCTGAAAGGATATGAGAGACAAAGTATACAGAATCATAGAATTGTTTGCACCACTAAAATTTCCAGTCACATATACTGGCAGACAACAAGAAGACAATTCATAAACTGATTCAAATAAGTATGAATGGGGTCCAGATCACATCTCAGATACATCTACCACAAAAACCCTTGAAGAATCCAGTGATATCACAGATGATGCACAAGAGCTGATATGCCTCAGAATGCAAAAGGAAATAGAAGAAATTAGACTAAAAAGACAAGAAGACTATGAACGATAGTTGGAGGAAGAAAGGACACAAGCTATTTCTTCACCTACCAACCCTCCTAATGAGATAGGACAAATCAGGTACGGAACTAGAAAAGAAGAACTAGAAGCTGCAAAAATAGAACCAGTCATCAATCCAGAGGAAGCTGAATGGAACAGATGACAGGGATTAACAGAACCATCAAAGTCATGTCCACAAGTGTGTCAAATACAAGCAATCAATAAACCAAATCATGAAGGAACTTGCAGCATCAAATATGTGGGTGTCGATACTATATATACCTTTACTAAGCCACTTGAAGATGAGTCAGCAACTTCATCCTATGACTTTGATGACTCAGACAGGACCTCTATTTATAACAACAACTATTCACCAATGCATTATGACTACTCTGTCATGAATGATGAGATACTGTCTACTGTCACACCACGGTATGTAGTCCAGTCTGAAGTAGGTGACAATGTTAGAAGTAAGTCAGTTGGGTTAGGTCTGATAAATACTAACATGAATTTTGATAATCATGTCATAACTCTTCCTGATCTCAAGACACATATGCAAGGTAGTCTTCTGGGACTCAACTAGTCAGTCTGAAGCCATGATGATAGTACCATGAACTCCCTTGAGCCTGTTCCAACCTTATCCTTAATGCATCTGGAACTGATTGATTGTACTCTTTATAACCAACCCTTGAATGTTCCTACTTTTACTAATGACTATACAATAGCCTATTATCTCAATGTAGTTGAACCCATGTACTCTTCCACCAATGAACAAAATGAAAACATGACTAAATCGGATATCAAGTATCTTAGTCGCAAAAACAAGAAAAATAAAAATAAAAGACCTGATGGCGAAAACCACTTTGTGGCGGTGTTAGAATCTAAAAAAGAGAAAATAAAGGATGTACCTAAAGGTGAGATAATTGATATACTGCCAGGTCACTTCCAGGAGAGATCTTCCATATTGATCGAGCCAACTCAGCCAGTGAACATTGGGAGTCAAGATACACCACACATCATTCATTTAGCTCAATCACTATCAGCATAAGAGTTAAAAGATTTCAGCAACCTTTTTTTAGAAAAGAAGATCAATTTTGCATGGACATACTTAGATATGCCAGTACTAGATCCTGATCTCATCATGCATCATCTCTCTATTACACCAGGAGTTAAACCAATCAAGCAAAAACTCCGTAAGATGCATCCTCATGTGGCACTACTAGTCAAAGCTGAACTAGAAAAATTGTTGAAAGCTGGATTTATCAGAGCTATAGACTATGCAGAATGGATATCAAATAGAGTACCTGTATCAAAGGCAGACAAATCTATTAGAGTTTGCACAAACTTCAGGGATCTCCAAAAAGCATGTCCAAAAGATGATTTTCCATTGCCCAACATTGATATGATAATAGATATGACTGCTGGATATGAGATGTATTCATTAATGGATGGATTCTCTGGGTACAATTAGATCAAGATATCACCTGAAGATCAAGAAAAGATAGCTTTCACATGTGCATGTGGAACCTTCTATTGGAATGTTATGCCATTCGGTCTAAAGAACGTAGGAGCAACTTACCCAAGAGCAGTAACCACTATCTTCCATGATATGATGCATAAAAACATGGAAGATTATGTTGATGACACCCTAGTAAATACTATGAAGAGATCTACGCATATTCAAGAGCTAGGCCTTATACTAGATAGAATGGAAAGATTAAAGCTCCGGTTAAATACTAAAAAGTGTGCATTTGGAGTAACATCGAGAAAATTGCTTGGTTACATAATTTCAAAAAAAGGATTTGAGGTTGACCCTAAAAAGGTCCAAGCTATAATGGAAATGCCTCCACCCAAGAATATCAGTCAAATGAGAAGTTTATAGGGCCGTCTTCAATCAATAAGGCGTTTTATATCTCAGCTAGCAGACAAAGCTCAACCCTTCACAAAGGTATTAAGGGAAGGGATTCAATACAACTGGGATAAAGCTTGTGAATGACATTTACAACAAATCAAAGAATATCTTTATAATCCATCCATATTAATGCCACCAATTCAAGGCAAGCCACTGATCCTGTACATATCAGCTACAAATACTTCACTGGGGGCACTTCTGGCACAACAGGATGACAATAAAAAGGAATGAGCTATCAATTACATCAGCAGAACATTGGTGTCATATGAAATGAACTAAACTATAATAGAGAAGGCATGCTTAGAATTGGTCTTTGTATCACAAAAATTAAGGCACTCTATGTTAGCACACTCCATTATGCTGGTAGCCAAGATTGATCCGCTCAAATATCTTCTCAGTAAAGCAATGCTTACAGGAAGACTAGCTAAATGGGTCATGGTTCTTACTGAATTTGATATCGAATATGCGGAATGTACAACCATCAAAGGACAGGTTATTGCAGACCAACTTGCTAATGCTCCACTTGAAGATAGTCAACCTCTGCATATAGAATTCCCAGATGAATCAATCATGCACCTTACTGAACAATCATGGAAGATGTTCTTTGATGGGTCTTTCACTCAACATGGTTCTAGTGCCGAAATACTTTTTATGACTCCTCAGAAATAGTCAATTTCGAAAGCTTATAAGATTTTCTTCCCTTGCACAAAAAACATTGCAGAATATGAAGCTTTGGTAAACAGGATCAAGCTGCCCATCGAGTGGAAGATTGTTGAATTACACATCTATGGAGATTCTCAACTCATTATCAACCAAATCAATGATCTATATCAGACAAGAGATGAGAAACTAATGCTTTATAAGAGAATGGTGGATGATCTCAAGAAATACTTTACCTCCATATCATTTCAGCAGATCCCCAAAATAGCAAATAGAGTAGCAGATGCAATGACCACTTTGGCATCTATACCACAGCTACAGGAGTCTAATTTTTGCTTTGAATTCCTGGTGGAAGAGTTACATTACCCTGCCTATGATTCTCCCGATTCCCAGATGGTATGTTCTATTGTTGGACATGACTTATCTTGTTATAGCCACATTTATTCTTACCTGTGTGACCAAGTTGTCCCTGCTAATCTTTCTCGAAATGAAAAAAGGAACCTAATCCGAAATGCGTCATAGTATGTCATCATTGCTAATGGCCTATTCAAATGAGGTTTAGATAATACTTTTCTTAGATGTCTAGAAACTAAGGAGTCCCAATGCGCATTATCAGAGGTTCATGAAGGTGTTTGTGGATCCCATTCAAATGGTCTAACTTTAGCATGAAAAACTACTAAGGGCTAGCTACTACTAGACAGACATGGAGAAAGAAGCTATAAAATTTGCTAAAACCTATGAAAAGTGTCAGTTGCATGGGTACCTTATACACGCTCTAGCAAGGGATCTCATACCCTTTGTGACACATTGGTGCTTTCAAGAGTGGGCATTTGATCTAATTGGCCAAATATATCCTGCATCATCTAATGAACACAAATTTATTATCACTGCCACTGAGTACTTCACTAAATTGGTAGAAGTGGTTCCTCTCATCAAGACAACAGTCAAACAAGTAGCTCTCTTTATTCTTATTTATATCATCTATAGGTATGGTATACCTTCATCCATTATAACAGATAATTGAGGACAGTTCAAGAACAAACATCTAGACGAACTCTGTGAGAAATTTAAAATCAAACAACAATGGTCCTCAGTATATTACCCTCAAGGTAATGGACAAGCAAAGGCATCTAACAAAAACCTACCGACTATCTTGCAAAGAACAGTGAACAAATTCGGGAAGGATTGGCATCTGCAGCTCAATCCTACATTGTGGGCTTATAGAACAAGTATCAGAACACCTACTGGGGCTACACCTTTTTCTCTAGTGTATGGGTCCGAAGCAGTATTACCTATTGAAGTAGAAATACCATCTCTAAGAGTTTCTCTTTTGATACACTCCGAGATGATCAAACGCCACTTGCCGATGCTCATCCAACAATTCTAGCTCTTGCAATCTAGATATTCTATAGTCTTCATTAGTAACAAGACCTTGTAAGGGAACTCTTAGAGATGGTATTTCTACTTCAATACGTAATACTGCTTCGGACCCATACATCAGAGAAAAAGGTGTAGCCCCAGTAGGTGTTCTGATACTTGTTCTATAAGCCCATAGTGTAGGATTGAGTTGCAGATGCCAATCCGTCTCGGATTTGTTCACTGTTCTGTGCAAGATAGTCAGTAGGTTTTTGTTAGATGCCTCTGCTTGTCCATTACCTTGAGGGTAATATACTAAGGACCAGTGTTGTTTGATTTTAAATTTCTCACAGAGTTCATCTAGATCTTTGTTCTTGAACTGTCCTCCATTGTCAGTTATAATGGATGAAGGTATACCATACCTGCAGATGATATAATTAAGAATAAAGAGAGCTACTTGTTTGCCTATTGTCTTGATGAGTGGAACCACTTCTACCCATTTAGTGAAGTACTCAGTGGCAGTGATAATAAATTTGTGTCCATTAGATGATGTAGGATATATTTGGCCAATTAGATCAAATGCTCACTGTTGAAAGGGCCAGTGTGTCAAAAAGGGTATGAGATCCCTTGCTTGAGCGTGCATAAGGTGCCCATGCAACTGACACTTGTCACAGGTTTTAGCAAATTTTATAGCTTCTTTCTCCATGTCTGGCCAGTAGTAGCTAACCCTTAGTATTTTTTGTGCTAAAGTTAGACTGTTCGAATGGGATCCACAAATACCTTCATGAACCTCAAATAATGTGCATTGGGACTCCTCTATTTCTAGACATCTAAGAAAAGTATTATCTAAACCTCATCTGAATAGGTCATTAGCAATGATGACATACCGTGATGCATTTTGGATTAGGTTCCTTTTTTTATTTCAGGAAAGATTAGCAGGGACAACTTGGTCATGCAGGTAAGAATAAATGTGGCTATAACGAGATGAGTCATGTCCAACAATAGAACATACCATCTGGGACTCGGGAGAATCATAGGCAGGGTAATGTAACTCTTCCACCAGGAATTCAAAGCAAATTTTAGACTTCTGTAGCTGTGGTATAGATGCCAAAGTGGCCATTGCATTTGCTGCTCTATTTGTTATTTTGGGATCTACTGAAATGATATGGAGGTAAACAATTTCTGGAGATCATCCACCATTCTCTTATAAAGCATTAGTTTCTCATCTCTTGTCTGATATAGATCATTGATTTGGTTGATAATGAGTTGAGAATCTCCATAGATGTGTAATTCAACAATCTTCCACTCGATGGCCAGATTGATCCCATTTACAACCGCTTCATATTCTGCAATGTTGTTTGTGCAAGGGAAGAGAATCTTATAAGCTTTTAGAATTGAGTATTTATGAGGAATAAAATAAAGTATTTCGGCACCAGAACCATGTTGAGTGAAAGACCCATCAAAGAAAATCTTCCATGATTCTTTAGTAAGGTGCATGATTGATTCATCTGGGAATTCTATATGCAGAGGTTGACTATCTTCAAGTGGAGCATCAACAAGTTGGTCTGCAATAACCTATCCTTTGATGGTTGTACATTCCACATATTCGATATCAAATTCAGTAAGAACCATGACCCATTTTGTCAGTCTTCCTATAAGCGTTGCTTTACTGAGAAGATATTTGAGCGGATCAATCTTGGCTACTAGCTTAATGGAGTGTGCTAACATATAGTGCCTTAATTTTTGTGACGTAAATACCAATGCTAAGCATTCCTTCTCTATTATAGTGTAGTTAATTTCATATGACACCAATGTTCTGCTGATGTAATAGATAGCTCATTCCTTTTTATTGTCATCTGTTGTGCCAGAAGTCCCCCCAATGAAGTATCTGTAGCTGATATGTACAGGATCAATGGCTTACCTTGAATTGGTGGCATTAATATGGGTGGATTAGAAAGATATTCTTTGATTTGTTGTAAATGTTGTTCACAATCTTTATCCCAGTTGTATTGAATTCCTTTTCGTAATACCTTTGTGAAGGGTTGAGCTTTGTCTGCTAGCTGAGATATAAAACACCTTATTTACTGAAGATGAACTTGTAAACTTCGCATCTGACTAATATTATTGGGTGGAGGCATTTCCATTATAGCTTGGACCTTTTCAGGTTCATCTTCAATTCCTTTTTTTGAAATTATGTAACCAAGCAATTTTCCTGATGTTACTCCAAATGCACACTTTTTAGGATTTAATCGGAGCTTGAATCTTTCCATTCTATCTAGTATGAGGCCTACCTCTCGAATATGCGTAGATCTCTTCATAGTCTTTACGAGGGTGTCATCAACATAATCTTCCATGTCTTTATGCATCATATCATGGAAGATAGTGGTTACTGCTCTTTGGTAAGTTGCTCTTGCGTTCTTTAGACCAAACAGCATAACATTTCAGCAGAAGATTCCCCATGCACATGTGAAAGTTGTCTTTTCTTGATCTTCAGTTGCTATCTTGATCTATTTGTAACCAGAGAATCCATCCATTAATGAATACATCTCATATCCAACAGTCATATCTACTATCATGTCAATGTTGGGCAATGGAAAATCATCTTTCGGACATGCTTTGTTGAGATCCCTAAAGTCTGTGGAAAATCTAATAGATTTGTCTACCTTTGATACAAGTACTGTATTTGATATCCATTCTATGTAGTCTATAGCTCTGATAAATCCAGCTTTCAGCAATTTTACTAGTTCATCTTTGACTAGAAGTGCCACATGAGGATGCATCTTACGGAGTTTTTGCTTGACTAGTTTAACTCCTGGTGTAATAGAGAGATGATGCATGATGAGATCAGGATCTAGTCCTGGCATATCTGAGTATGTCCATGCAAAGTTGATCTTCTTTTCTAAAAAAAGGTTGCTGAAATCTTTTAACTCTTCTGCTGATAGTGATTGAGCTAAATGAATGATGTGTGGTGTCTCTTGACTCCCAATGTTCACTGGCTGAGTTGGCTCGATCAATATGGAAGATCTCTCCTAGAAGTGACTTGGCAGCATATCAAGTATCTCACCTTTAGGTGCCTCAGAGAGATTTTCACCTTTAGGTCCGTCCTTTATTTTCTCTTTTTTAGATTTTGACACCACCACAATGTGGTTTTCGCCATTAGATCTTTTATTTTTATTTTTCTTGTTTTTGCAACTAAGATACTTGATATCTGGTTTATTCATTTTTTCATTTTGTTCGCTGGTGGAAGAGTACATCGGTTCAACTGCATTGAGATAATAAGCTAATGTATAGTCATTGGAAAAAGTAGGTACATTCAAGGGTTGGTTATAAAGAGTACAATCAATCAGTTCCGGATGCATTAAGGATAAGATTGGAATAGGCTCAAGGGACTTCACAGTACTATCATCATGGCTTTGGACCGACCAGTCGAGTCCCAGAAGACTACCTTGCATATGTGTTTTGAGACCAGGAAGAGTTATGACATGATTATTGAAATTCGTGTTAGTATTTATTGGACCTAACCCAACTGACCTACTTTAGACTGGACTACATACCATGGTGTGACAATAGACAGTATCTCATCATTCATGATAGAGTAGTCATAATGTGTTGTTGAATAGTTGTTGCTATAAATAGAGCTCCTATCTGAGTCATTAGAGTCATAGGATGAAGTTGTCAACTCATATTCAAGTGGCTTAGTAAAGGTATATATAGTATCAACACCCACATCTTTGATGCTACAAGTTCCTTCATGAGTTGGTTCATTGATTGCTTGTATTTGACACACTTGTGGACATGACTTTGATGGTTCTATTAATCCCTCTTGTCTATTCCATTTAACTTCCTCTGGACTGATGACCGGTTCTATTTCTGTAGCTTCTAGTTCTTCTTTTGAAGTTTCATACACTATTTGTCCTATCTCATTAGGAGGGTTAATAGGTGAAGAAATAGCTTGTGTCCTTTCTTCCTCTAGCTGTCGTTCATAGTCTTCTTGTCTTTTTAGTTTGACTTCTTCTATTTCCTTTTGCATTCTGAGACGTATCAGCTCTTGTGCATCATCTGTGATATCACTGGATTCTTCAAGGGTTTTTGTGATAGATGTATTTGAGATGTGATCTAGACCCCATTCATACTCATTTGAATCAATTTATGAATCATCTTCTTGTTGTCTGCCAATATATGTGACTGGAACTTTTAGTGGTGCAAACAATTCTCTAGTTCTGTATACTTCGTCTCTCATATCCTCTGCGACTTCTACTTCTTGTGGTGTTATAGGTGATATAACTAGAACTTGATTACCATCTGTTTCCTCTCTGGGTGGGCAATTCTTTTTGTTCACCATCACACTCTTCCTGAGTTTGTTGAGTATTAAGTTCTTGTGTTGTTAAAGGTAGTACCTTTTTGTTCCACTTATATTGATGGTGGGACGTGTGCTTCTGATCTGATTGCTTTCTTGGATCATATCCTAGTCCAACTTTATCATTGGCAGACTTAGTTTGTAACTGAATAGGTTCAACAATACCTTTTTGATGTTTTCCTAGAGGACCAGTACCTGAATATCCCATGCGTTGAAGCATCTTATAGCCTGGACCATATTGTGTTGGGGAAATCTCACAATGTCGTATTTCTTTGTTTGCACTGTCCTCTTTGAAAAGTGATTTGAGAACATCATCTCCTTCTATTTCACTTACAAGAGAAGTAGAGGACTATATAAAGGTGCCATCATACATGACTTTTGGAGTTGAAATTTGTGACTTCATAACCTCTGACGGTTTTCCCGACTGTCTTGGTGATGGAGGAAGAGCCATTAGTGAGATTATAGGCTCTATCTTGTATCCATCCATACCAGTGTTTGTGATTTTTAATTTCTTTTGTAAATCTTTTAGCAAAGATTCTAAATTTTCAGCTATGGAGGCTAGTCTATTATGAGGAACAAAAGCATCAGCACTTTGCATTAATGCATTGCAGGCATAGCTTGTATCGGCTAGGATACTGACTTCAACTCCATTATAAGGAAATTTCAAGCATTGATGATACGTAGATGGTACTGCTTTCATTTCATGAATCCATGGCCTACCCAGTAAGATGTATGAAAGATGAAGATCCAGGACTTGAAAAATGACATCTCTTTCTACAGGTCCTACTCTCATGGGTAATAGTACCAGACCCTTAGAAGTTCTTTCTTCTTCATCATAAGCCTTGATTGTTATCTTCTTTGTTGGATCAATAATATTTTAAGAAAATCCGAGCTGTGTCAGTAGATTGTAAGTACAAATATTCAACCTAGCGCCTCCATCTATCAAAACACGTTTAACGCGGTGTTAATGGATCATAGCTTCAATGTGTAATGGTTGGTTATGTGGGTGGCTCAGTGAGTTATCATCTTCTTCAGAGATAGTGAGGTAATGAGGTGAGGTCAGGTGACCCACCATAGATTGAAACCAATCTACATCTAAATCTTTAGGGATACTGGTGGTAAGTAAAGCCTTGTCCGGGACCTCTCTATGAGCAGAAGAGAGCTTAAGCAATTCCAAAATGGATATTTGATCATTGGTTCTCTTCAATTTTTCGACAATACTATATCCAGAAGAAGATGGTGAAGCCAGTTGTTTTGATTTAGCCATGATTGTGTCTGTTTGTCTATTTGGTAGATTTGATGTTGTTTGATCGAAAGTTAAGGAACTGGCTCCTGGGAGAGTAATCTTCCTTTGAGTGTGAGTCATTACATTAGCAGCTTGTGCTTTATTTTGGTGGTCTGGGACTATGATCACATTGCAATATTTAGCTTGAGCAGATTCAATCTTGTTGATCACATTATCTTTGTTAGTGTAAGTATAATTGACTCTAGCTCCTCCCTTGGATTTTGAGGAATCTCCTTGTTCATATGTGGGTAAGGGATCTTTAAAGGCCTTATGATCAGCAGTAGTTGCATGATTTCCAACAACGATCTTGCCTGTGTCAATGAGATCTTGGATTTCATGTTAGAGTTTCATGCAGTGGTTTATGTTATGTCCCTTGTTCCGATGGTAGTCACAGTATTCGTTTTCTCTCCACCATTTGGGTCTAATTTCTAGGTCATATGGTCTAGAATTGTTTGGTAATGTTTTTAGATTATTTTCCAATAAAGTTTTAAAAGTTGATTCATATGATTCATCTAGAGGAGTAAAATCATGCTTAGGCTTTGAAAGCCAAGGTTTTTCTTTAAACCATTCTCTTGTTTTCTTTGGGGGATTCTCTGTTTTAGTTCTAGCTGCCTTGAGTGCTTGCATACCATTGGCCAAGTTAAATATTGTGGATTTTGTTTTTGCTTGGACAGTATCTACCACTCCATCATTAACAATGTTCTTGTTGCTATCTTTTCCATATTTCCAGTATTTACTCTTTTCTTTAGAGCTAGAACCTTGCGATGTTTCTTTCCAAAGTGATATATCTCCCTTTTTGATAAGCACGTCTTCCACTCTGATATATCTCCCATTTTGTTGAATGAAGCGTGTACTTGCATCTGGACACTGTTTCAATTCAAGGACTAAGTTGTTGACAAAGATATCCATTTTCTCAAAAGTTGGGATAGTCCATGAATATCTAGAGAACATCTTTCTCCATCGTTGGAGGAAGGTGAGAAAGGGTTCTCTTGTCTTTTGTCTAGTATTGCAAAGCTCTATCATAGTGACTGGGTGACGAATGTTGTATGAGTATTGTAGACACCTAAAATTGTCATGTCTAATTAAATAAATATTTTTTATTTATTTAATTATTTTAGCCTAATTCTTTTATTAATTAAATAAATCTTTATTTATTTAATTAATTCATTTATCCTCTGCTAGCCTTATTTCTCATTTAAATAACTACCTTTATTTATTTAAATTACCCTTTTCCTAAATTAAATAAATATCTTATTTATTTAATTGATCCCACTTCTACTATTAATTAAATAAATCTTTATTTATTTAATTAATTCATCAACCTTTTCTACCTATGACACATGTCATTCATCTCTTAATTCATACACTACCTACCCTCTTATTATTTTATTATTTTCTCTAAGTATCCTCTAATCATAGCCAGCCTCTTTTACACCTCTCAATCTTATCCCTCCATTTCATATAGATGTCTTCTATATAAGGAGATACTTCCTTCATTATCAAACTCGGACTATGCATTCTAACTACTTGATTACCTGAATACACTACGCTTTTGCACTTTTACATGCGATCCTACTTGCAACCACATTTCCATTCTTTGTTGAGCTCTTGTACACATAAAATCTGAGAGAAAATATATCAAGCAAGATCAATGGAGATAGGAAGAATGGAGATCCAAACCCTATTGGACATGTGATGGTATAATCTTTGTGATTTTATTTGATTTGCATTGTCTTAGGTAATCTTCATATGTTATGGTGGATCTTTGTTGTTGTTAGGCTAGGGTTTTTGTGGTTGAATTCATTTAGTCTTTCAATATTATTGTATCCATTTTCACCGTATACATTTTGGCACGCCCGGTGGGACACTTGTCCCTTTTGCATTTTAACATCCTTGTTGCAGATTTTGTGTTTTTGAAGTTGCAGATCTGACATTTTTCAACAAAATTTTGATATTTTTGTGTCTACGTACTTTCGGATCGCGGTTTTGGTTTTCTGCCGCATCTGAGACATCTGGAATTGCGTCTGCATCCTTGGCAATATTTTTTTTTTTTACAGATTCCAAAAGTCGCGTCTATGTTCCCTAGGTGCGTATGTGGGGTTTCCAAGCGCGTTTATGTCCAGAAGCCGCGTCTGCATTCTAGAGCCGTGTCTGTGTCTCATCTAAGCACGTCTGCATCCAGAAGCCATGTATGTGTTTTTGATAACCGCGTCTATGTGCACTTGTTTCATTTTTGGGTTTCATTGATTCAAGTTTTAGTCATTCAGATTTTTAGATCTGGTTTATTTTGAGCTAACATTTTTAGATCTAGCTAACAAAATTGGTGCAGCTTGTCTTGAAAGCAAAATTGTTTTGTCGAAGGCCCCTATTTCACAAAGTCTTTTGGATCTAAAATTTACCTAACTTGTGTGCTTGCAGGAAGGGGTGATTATTTCAAACAATCCAAACTACTAATAAATCTTTGTTGTAGGTTCTTGGCAAGGTTTTTTTTTTTTTTTTTTTTTAATTGTGTGCCTTGTTTTCATAGACTAACAAACACTTCAATTGGTGCACTAAAATTGAACCATTGTCTTTTGTGTCTTGAGCAATAGGCTCTTTTTGTTTAATCTTTAGAGGGCCTATCTCCCCATGTGGTCATTAGGACTAGTAGTGAGGAGAGAACGACCCAAGTGGTAGCAAAAGAAAAGCCATCTTCTTCCAAACCACTATAAATAACTATATTCATGGTGAAAACTATGAATAATGTGTGCTGATTAGTTCATACCGACACTATGTCTCCCCATAAACCCGTTTGATCAAATTTATTTGATCAGTTTTAGGGCATAACCCCTACCAGCTAGGAGCCTTCTGTATTTACAGAGCTAAAAGTGCCGCATGTATGGCCACACGAGCAGATGCCCTTACTAGCACCTTTTTGTTTTAGAATCCAAAATCCTTCTAGTTGTTGAGGCAGGAGGTCGGACCTCTGGTAGTGGCCCATACACATACGGTTCTTAGTAGAGATACAAAGTTCACCATGAGGAGTTTTCGTGGGGACTGATGCTTGGCTGCCCTGAGAAGTGAGTGCCGAGGGTGGAGCCAGTGGGGTCAAGCATCTAATTATCCATTCTAAATAGCATAGCCTTGGGGGAAACTCCATGTGGGATCAACAACTATTGTCTTGGCCAGCCATAAGAATTGTGCTTGACTTATTTTGAACAATCAAACATTCAAGACCAAACATCAAACATTGTGTCTTTTGTGTCTTCAAGTGTATGCAAAACAATTTTACATCAAACAACACACTTGTCTTTAAGTCATTGAGAGTCTAAACACTTGCAAACATTGAGTCCTCATCAACACAGTGTCCTCTTGTCATGAAAAATAGTCAAACATTTAGATTTGGTCACAGCAAGCAACTTCATAGATTGGAAAAATTACGCAAAGTTTGTAGAAACGCGTCTATGTCTAACAAAATAGCGTATGTGTCATCTAAACACGTCTGTGAAGGGCATAAACACATATGTTTCTTTTGAGCAACATTGCAACATCTCAAAAATGTGTCTGTGTCGGACAGAATAGCGTCTGTGTCATTTAAGCGCGTCTGTGTCTGACAGAATAACATCTATGTCCTTTAAGCACGTCTGTGAAGTATATAGGCGCGTCTGTGTTTAGGATTGAAAACTTTCATAATTCAGCAAACAAGAACAGTCAGTTTCGGACTTATTGAGCTTCATAGGTTATCTCTTTGGGGTTTTCATCTAGCATTCAACCTGTCTTTGGGTCTCAAAAAGTCCATCATTGCTTTACATCTTGCATTACATTCACATTTGTCTAAACTTGAGTCAAAAGGTCACTTGCTTGTCCTCATCATACTTTGTCAACACACTACATACAACAACATTTTGCTAAGTGGTCCCTCATCAAGGTCTATCACCTTTGGGTCTCATTTGGTCCTACTTAGAGTCAAGGTCAACTTACCTCATCAAGAGAAACTATCATCTCTTTGGAAGCCACACCTACTCTACTACATACATACTTGGTCTTACACTTTGGACATTGCAAGTACACCTCAGATTTATTTACATTCCATTCAACTCTTGGTCTTCCATACTCTTTTCCATTTTCATCTAGTCTCACACATCTTGGTCAATACCTAGTTCATGGTTGAAACCCATTCCCAAAAATCTAGGAGAGAAACTAAAGAGGCTCAAGAGTCCACAAACATGAGCTCTTATGAGTATGACAATGATATCCATTTCAATTCTGATCATACTACATTACCTGACATGGATGCCTATAGAAACATTCCAAATGTTGAGAACATGGACACTAAAAACAACAATGATACACACAATGACAATATGGACAACTTCTCCATACATTTAGCAGAAGTGGAAGACACCATTATGAATCCCCATTTCAATCGATTGGTTGAGGAAATAATGAGGAGAGATAGACAACACTTTCTACAAGTGATGGCACAAAGTGGAACCAAGATCCCTCATGATTTTGACATGTCTCAAATAATGGAACATAGACCTTTGCAGAAAACTCACTCCAACATGGATCAAAGGAGACCTAATAATGGAGGCAATAGAGGACCACATATGGTGCCTGAATCACCATCATATTTGTTTCAAAAACCAGAGGTCCCTTACACACATGGTCAAGCATATGATACTCACCTTCACAGACCATTATGGAGGTCTTATGAAAAAAAAAATGCTCAATCACATACCAATGCTAAGGATCAACCAGCAAATCAATTAGATATTCAAAGGCATTCTCAAAATTTGGACACAAGGAAACCCCGTGTCAAATTTGGGGGTAACACACTACAACAAACTCACAACATGCTTGTAGAGTATGGTATACATGGACAAAGTAGATATTCCATTCCTCGTCATGACTCTATACCAAGTGGTCCTTATATGTAGCATCATTATAGACCTCCTCCATATGAACATGTGTATGACCAATATCATCCATATATGCAACATGCTCCTCCTCCAATTGGTGCCTCAAGCATGGGGTATGGTCCAAGAAGTCGATCTCCACCTAAGAACAATTTAGAACAACAAATTAAGGACTTACAAAAGAAAATGGAGGACATAAATACACCGAAGCCAACTTACACAATAAGAGACATATGTCCTTATCCATTTGACAAGAGCATTCCAATGCCTCCTTTTCCTACACACTTTGTGACACCCAAGCTTGATAAGTATAGAGGAAAAGGGGATCCTAAGGCACACATAAGACAATTTTTCACAGCTTGCATTAAGGTAGTAGCAGAAGAGACATATTTGATGAGATTATTCCCATAAAGCTTAGGTGATCAAGCTATGGAATGGTTCTCCCAACTTCCACCTGGTATTAAGTCATGGGGTGACTTAGCAGAGGCATTTATCCAACATTTCTCATACAACATAGAGACAGACATATCAATCACTACTTTGTGCAACACCAAGCAAAAAGATGGAGAATATTTTTCATCATTTTTACAAAGATGGAGGAATCTAGCCAGCAGATGCTCTTGTGAAATTCCACAAAAACAAATGGTAGAGATGTTCACCCAAAATGTTAACAAAGACATTGGTTATGACTTGAGAAAAGCTTGTTTGTCCACCTTCAAGGATGTCATTGAAAAAGGTTTAGCGACAGAAAAGGTCCTAATTGAGCAAGGAGTCATCAAGATATTCAAGGAAAACAAAGATGACTTTAAAGGAAAAGATAAGCCAAGATTTTGGAACAAAAACGAGAACACAGTCAATGATGGTGTTGTTGATGCCAATACAGTACGACCAAAAATTGTTTTTTTTTGGATCAAGCTCTACAAACAATCAAGTGAATACTCAAACAACTGCTAGATCACGAAGGAAGTACACCCCATTGGGAGAACCACTTGAGTCAGTTTTCAAGAAGCTAGTGGCAAACAAAGTAATCACAATTCTAGTTTTTCCTCCATATGAGCCAAAGGTTAAACCAAATTGGTGGAATGATTATGAGTATTGTGAATTCCATAAGAGCAAGGGTCATAAGACAGGAAATTATCATCGACTGAAGAACATCATACAAGATCTCATTGATAGAGGTGACATTGAGACTGAAGGACACTCATCTAATCAAGAACATGAGATGTTTAAGGAACCATTCCCAAAACATGACAAGGGAAAAGTTGCAGCCATAGATGGCCAAACCAGCTATACAAGAGCATCTTATAGCTATGATTCAACTATCAATCACATTTCAATGGATAATTATGTCTCTACCATTATCATCAAGGACAAAACGCTTGAGAATTCTACCCAAAAACCCAAAATTGTCCTGAAAGGCATTGGATCTTCTTTTGAACCTACCTCTGAATGTCATGTTACAACCCGTCAAGGTAAATTCACTTTGCAAGGTGCTCCAGCTAAAAACACTTCTTTCTCATCAACCAAGCCTGAGTATGACCTTGTAGAACAATTAGGGAAGACACCCACACTTATCTCAATCCTTGAGCTCTTGTGCATATCCCCCACACATAAAGCTATTCTTGACAAAATCTTGAGAGACACTGTTGTCCCTACTAATCTGAACGTGGACCAGTTTCAAGACATGGTGGGATACCTTTCCATTCCACACTCCCTTACATTCACAGAAGCCGACGACGCCTCTGTAAGTCAGCCACATAATGCACCTTTACACATTGAAGCCTTCATACACAAACATCGAATAAAATGAGTCCTAATAGATGGAGGAGTAGGTCTAAACATTTGTACATTGAGCACTATTAAACAATTGGGATATTCTGATAAAGTAGTGAATTCTACAAACAAAATTACCATCAAGGCATATGATGACAAAGAGCGTTCATCCAAAGGCACAATCACCTTACCTCTCAGAGTTGGGCCAATTACAGAGGATGTGGTTTGTCATGTCCTTGATCTAGATCTCACATACAACATATTGCTAGGACGTCCATGGATTCATGAGATGAGCGCAGTACCATCTACATATCATTGATGTATCAAGTTTCCACATAATGGAGTTGAAGTGACTATCAAAGCCGACCCAAATCCATTCATATATTGCAATAATCTGTGACCTAGATTAGAAATAACAATTCCAACCAATCGAGAGGCTATTCCTTCTTTAGCATATGTGGATCCAGAATCCTTAAAAGCTTCTACATCAAAACAGGCAGAGATCAAAGAAAAGTTCAAGTTTAAAGACCTGGGATGTGGTGAGTATATATTTCATGTTGATAAAATCCCATTATCTCCTAAGGTATTCAGTCGACAGCAACAATCTATAAATAATTTGCAAGGAGTTGAATGTGAACCACCTAGTGTTGTGGCTACTAAGTCTAAATGCAAATCTCCTCTAGCGGTGCAAGCATCTCTTGATATCAATAGTCCTAAGAGTGGTTCTAGTGAAGAATCTATTGAGCGTATCGCCAGCCCTCTTGATAACTCACATAGCTTTACAATATTATCCACTCATTCCATTTCCACTCAGCTTCCAGACTTGGATCAACAAGAATTACAAAAGCCCTCACTTATTGGGGATCAAAAATCAAGCTTTGAAAAGAAAAATATAAAAGTCAAAACTAAAGAAAAGTCTCTTAGTGCAAATCAAAATCAAAAGCTATTGGACTCTGAAAAAATCAAAGTCAAGGATAAAAATCCTATGAAAAGAAAAAGAACAAGAGATGATCTCCCCTAATATCAAAATAACTAGGGGCAAAAGTTCTAAAATTTCAAGTCACAAAGAATACTTGTTGATCCTAAGTCTCCATCATGCTATCCTACATTCACTTCTTTTCACAATCATAAGCCTTCATTCCTCATCCACTTGTTCCGCACATCCATTCCCTTCTTGTGATACATCATGGACCTTTAATGGAGCTTCCTCAAGGGACTTTGTTTTCAGGGATGCCCAAACTTCTTTAGGTGACACGCATATGGGCCTGAGTAGTCCACACACTAGTAATTCTATCTCAATTCCTTTATCAAGGAAGACAGTCACTCAAGCTACACATCATTTAGTCAAGGAACATTGCAGTTACAATCATAAGATAAAGCCTTGCACATTTGAGGCGGGTGAATTAGTTCTCAAGGAAAATCCTAAAAATCAGCAAGACAGAGAGAAGAAGGGCAAATTTGAACCAAATTGGCTTGGTCCTTACATCATTACAGCGGCCTATGGATCCAGTGCATATCAGCTCTCAACCACAGAGGGAAAACCTTTGGAGGATCCTACCAACATCATTCACCTTTGCAGGTTTTACACATAGCTCTTTGGAGTATCCTAATTCAAAATATAAAAAACAAATTAAAAAATTAAAAAAAAAAAAAATCAAAAATTTCAAAATACAAAAACAAATCAAATAAATAAAAAAATCATTACTTGGTGAAAACCTAGCAAACAGGCGCCTTGTGACACAAAAAAATTGAAAAAAGTAAAAACAAAAAAACATTTCGTCCAACGGTGAAAACCACTTCGATGGCGCCCTAGGCAAGTACCATGGTGAAAACTGGGTCACTAGCGCCATGCGTAAAGACATTGCTCCTCCCTCCTTCAGGATTCACTTTCATCCTTTCACTTTGAACACACTCACAACCTATCCATTCATAATAAACTTTAACCATTCCCATCATGGCTTGTTATTGATCTGCCTAAGATTGGTTAGCCATTCATAATAAACATTCCTTTTCACCCCTTTCCATCCATAATAAATCAGCTCCTATCTGTGGCTAAGGCAAATCCTGCATCTAGTGATGGGTGTGGAACTAAGAGCATCACATGTTCTGAGGAGTACAATTTCTTCTAGTTTTCTTTAGTCCATCCGCGCACAATCTACAATAAAGCAACACTTGCATCACCAATCCACAATAAAGTTATGTTTTCTCTGCAATAAAGTATTAGTTTCATGGATTCAGTTAGTTTCAAATGAGACACAACAACAACAATGGGCTTCAACAAATCAAATCTTTCAATAGACTCGGGCAACATTATGGTTCAGTGCTATCTATCCTTTTTGTGAAGAAAAACATTGTGACCACAATGAAATAAGACTTATACAAGTGACAAGAGACACTAAACTTGAGGACTACAGTGGATGTTGGTGTCAAGTCTTGGTTTTCTTTTGATTTTATCTTTTGGTGACATGTCTTTTAGCTTTTTTGGGATGTCTTTGACTAGAGATTTTATCTCTAGGATGTCTTTGACTAGAAAGGCGAGGATGGGGTATCGTCACCTATTTTATTTTTGCTGTCTACAAATTGTCTCTTAGTAATGCTATGACTTGTCCAAGGATATGAGGACACTGTAAGTCTAGTGTGAACTGAGGCATTCCTTGTTTGTGACTGTCTTATCTCCATGCAAACAGGTACAATGACTTCCTGGGTCGAACATATGCCTTGATTGTCATAACCTACTTGCCATAATAAAGCTCAATGATGATAACGCACAAGAAACTCTTTTCACTTTCATATCTTCTACCTTCCATCCCCCTTTTTTGATTGACTTCCATCATCCTTCTTGAGTCCATGTAGCCTACTATCACATGACTGAGTATAATGACACACCAAAAATATTTGCATTTCATGTAGTTGCACCTGCATTATCACATATTAAGCATTTCATACATACATATAGATATCACAATCGTGTCACATCCTGCACACAACACATGTTAGCACATTTTACATTTTCATTGTGTAAAGAGTTATTTGCATTATCATATTCATTTGCATTTCATACATTCACATTTGCATTGGCATAACATATTAAAAACATAAAAGAACAAAAATATTGCATTTCCTCATGTACATATTTGCATCATATAGATACATGCATCACATAGAAACATACATCATGAAACATCTCATCACATAGGTACACATGCATATAGCTGCCGCAAGGATGAATCATCTCATATATATATCTCAAAAATCATAAGTGTCATGATACAATGATGTCAAAATCATATGGCTACAATCACCTGAAGGTGTCTACATCATAATACAAAATAGTACAAAATTGATACATAGGGAGCCCTCTATGGCTATGATGAACTCCCTCCCTTGGAGTTGCCTGGCCTCAACGGAGTCTAAGCCGTGGAAGGACCTGCCCCAAGATCATCTCTCCTAGCCCCTGTGTCCTCTGCAACCACCCCTCGTGTCGCCCTATCCAGATAGAGGAACCCACTGATCACTCCTACCAGCACCGCCGCTAGCGCCAATCTTGTCTATGTCATCGTGTTCCATGCCACGTGTCTAGCCTTCATCTCCAGTCTTGGATCTTGAAACACTCGTCTTAGTGCATCCCTATCACTGTCTCGATCGTAAGGAACTAACTCCCCATTGATTGGTATCCTCAGTATCTTGTATACATCCTCCAAGGTGACTATCATCTCACCCATCGGCAAATGGAAAGTACAAGTCTCTGAGTGCCATCTCTCAGCCAGTGCAGTCAGTAATCCCATGGTCGCCCAAAACTCTGGCACATACAAAATATGTCGCAGGCCCATAACCTCAATCACGGCTCTGTCCTCAAATATCAGCTCTGGTCGTAACCTCTGAGTCGATGTGAATCTCTCCTATGACTCCAGCATAGGTAGGTACTCTTGTAGTCAAGAAAATCAATCATGTCAGTCATAGTGGCATTCCCTGTTCATCACAAAATGCTACTCTTTATCCTAGTGCTTATATTTATCATATGGCGCTATTTATCCTAGTGACACTCACTATTCATCACAAAGTGTTGCTATTTATCCTAGTGGTACTCCCTGTTCATCACAAAGTACTACGTGTTTTTGCACTCCCTATTCATCACAAATTGTTGGTTACATTTGCACTCACTGTTCATCACAAAGTGTTGCTCCTATTGGTACTCCCTATTCATCACAAAGTACATTGTCTTGGTACTCCCTGTTCATCACAAAGTGCCTTGATCTATCTTATCCTAGGGCCTCTGCTTGAGTGTATCCTCTTAAGTAGTTTCCTAATTGCCAACGTATGTTCTATCATAGAATTGTCAATCCTAGCCCTATTTTCTATTTTAGTCTTCCCTAGAGGACCTGCTTGAGTGTATCCTCTCAGCAACTTATCCAATTGACAACATATGTTCATCACAGAACTACCAATTTGACCTTGAAGACATAAACGTGCATTCATAACACAGATCCGCCTTAGCGATTTTTTTACCGCTGCTTGACATATCTAAAATGCATTTATTGCACTACCTAAGATGCATTAATGACAACATTTATGGCGACAAAGTTCAAGGAGTTTTTGTGGTACTTACCGGATCTCCTGCATCTGAAATCATCGAACACGATCGAATCTATGAACCAATGCCATCGCTGTTGACTACTACTGCTCTATTCTCGCTCTGCACTCTGATCTCTTGGATGTGTGGATGACAATGAGGATGTATTCCCCTCGTGATTTATTTTATAGACTGCCCTAGACCTAGCCCTCGTTTCCCGAGTCAGTCTTCATTATCTCGTGACTCTGTCACTCTATCCTATCCGGTCAGTCCATTCTAGCCATTCTTTCTTATCGAGAGATTGTCTGAGATCTTTTCAATCATTTTCATCCAATCTCTTGAGGGGGCATATCATTCCCATCTTGGGGAAACTTTGTATCAGTTCATATTATCTTCTTTGAAACAACGCGACAAGCTAGATTGTCTCAAAGAGGGGCAAAATGTAGACACCTAAAATTGTCATGTCTAATTAAATAAATATTTTTATTTAATTAATTCATTCATTTATCCTCTTCTAGCCTTATTTCTCATTTAAATAAATACCTTTATTTATTTAAATTACCCTTTTCCTAAATTAAATAAATATCTTATTTATTTAATTGATCCCACTTCTACTATTAATTAATTAAATCTTTATTTGTTTAATTAATTCATTAACCTTTTCTACCTATGACACATGTCATTCATCTCTTAATTCATACACTACCTACCCTCTTATTATTTTATTATTTTCTCTACCTACCTTCTAATCATAGCCGACCTCTTTTACACCTCTTAATCTTATCCCTCCATTTCATATAGTGTCTTCTATATAAGGAGATGCTTCCTTCATTATCAAACCCGGACTATGCATTATAACTACTTGATTACCCGAATACACTATGCTTTTGCACTTTTACATGTGATCCTACTTGCAACCACATTTCTGTTCTTTGTTGAGCTCTTGTGCACATAAAATCTAAGAGCAAATATATCAAGCAAGATCAATGGAGATAGGAAGAATGGAGATCCAAACCCTATTGGACATGTGATGGTATAATCTTTGTGATTTCATTTGATTTGCATTGTCTTAGGTAATCTTCATATGTTAGGGTGGATCTTTGTTGTTGTTAGGCTAGGGTTTTTGTGGTTGAATTCATTTAGTCTTTCAATATTATTGTATTCATTTTCACCGTATACAAGTATTGTTGTAAAAATAGTTGGATTAGTTCTTCAAACATTTTTAACCCTTTGGGTAGGCTTGCGAACCATTTCATTGTTTGACCCCCTAAACTCCTTGAGAAAAGGTGCATGAGGTACGTTTGATCATGCATGTACTCCATACAAGCGGCACAAAACTCTCTGACATGATCTTGAGGATCTGAGGTACCATCATATTTGTCAAATTTTGGGATCTCAACTCGTGAAGGAAATGGAGACATGTAAAGTTTTTTGTCAAATGGGAATGGGCATATTGTGTCCAGAGAATATTGTTTTGGCATTTTATTTTTGTTTTCTATTCTTGTGACCACAGTTTGTAATGCTTACATTTGTTTGCTCATATTTCCCCATGGCATCTCTTCCTCTTTAGTGACTAGGGCCTCCACATTATAACCAGTAGGGAGTTTGGCGCCTTGCTTTGCTAATTCTAGGAAATAGTCTTCTTTTCCCCTAGCCATGATGACCTTCATCATTTTTCAAAATTGTTTATCATTCTGACATCTATGTACTTTGGTTTCATGAGGTTCAGGAAGCTTAGATTCAGTCAATGAGGAATCACTATCAGTGTCATGATTGCTAAAGTCATCATGAGTGTCTTGTTTATTAGCTTCTCTTTCTTGTCTTTCCCCAGACATGGTGGGAGATAGGGGCTAACCAAAGATTGGTATGTTGTAAACTAGTATCTATGATGAGGACGGTTTATTATAAAAGGGGTCTTTCATAAAGAATGCATTGTCTTTTGACACAAAGGGCATTTCTTTTTCTTTGTCCTTTTTGCTGCGAGAATTTCTGGTTTGAACAAGCATTTTATAACTGACAGGACCGAGAGCCAAATGTGTTGTAGAAGTCAAGATCAAATTGTAGCTAGTAGTTCATTTAACGTAGTGATTGAGAGAAGTAACTTAAGATTTAGTCTAGTTTCAGGAATGATCTATCCTATGTAAGACATTATCCAAGTTAACTTAGGTTTGATAAGATGTTTGTTTGAACTAGCTTAAAGATGATCAACAAAATCATGCAACACAACAGGAGAGGTACACTATCAAGGTTGTTTATGCTTAGGAGGATGATAACCAGTTTTAGGCTCACTATAGACTATTTTGGACAGGTTTGACTATTCTGGACTAGCAAAATAAGAGACTCGTACGATTGTATTTTTAAGACCGTACGATAGTATAAAAGTTTCAGGATGACAACAATTCTATTTCGTATGAATTGCTTCCTAGTACTGTACGATAAATGGGTAGATCCCGAACGACAAATGATTTTGAGAAATTATGTTTCGTACGAAACAAGATTTAACTTAGAACGATAGACTTCTGGATCTCATACGATAGAGGATTAGCCTCATGCAAAAAATTAGCAGACTGGTACGACACAAAATATGGTGCAAGACAACAAATGATCAGGCTCGTATGACTATTAAAAGGACAGAGATAAAAATTCTGAGTTTTTCAATGGCCAATTCTGAAGTGGACTAATTTTTGACTAGGATAGACTAGTTTGTGACACGGACAGAGTTTATCACTGAATTATTTGATATTGTTTGATTTGTTTTCTCCAGTTTCAGTATTTCATTTTCAGTTTCAGGGATGAAAACATAGAAAACATAGAAGATATATAATAATTCCAATCACAACATGCTAACCCTATGGAAGTTGGCTTAGAGAAGAAAACCTTTTCTTGATGACTTAGGTACACACCTAATAGCTAATTAGAATATGGTCGTTGAGTCTCAAACAATGGATTCTCAATGCCATATTAGCTGACTCCAACCGCTAATGGCAGCACGATATGGCAAGTGTCTTGGGAGAGTTACTATCTCTCTTGCACAAAGATTATCAACCTTTCGGAGGTGAATCAGGTAGCTTCTATCTTATAGTTCTTAGTCAGGAATTCCATTTGAAATTACCCCTTGAAGTCATGTAAGCATGATTGAGGCCTATAGCCCGACAAGATACCAAAACAAGTTGTAGTCACGTAAATGTGATTGAGATCGTGAGGTCCTACAAAATGCTTGATATGAGAGATCTCAAAGAGAAAACTCAAATAATCTCATCCTTTGAGACTTTCATCACCAGAGGCCTATTTATTATAGTGATTTGGAATGCTCAGGTCCAGCTGTACTCACTTGGGTCGTTGTCACAGGGTGATTACTTTTCCCACTGTGACAGGCCCGCTAAAGGTACACAAATCTCAAAACTTAGAAAACAAAGCTTCGAGGGTCTAGATTCTGATTATCTGTAAAAGACAAGAGGATACTCTCCTACCTGTTAGATTTTTCTAAAAACATGAAAGACAAATTTGTTCTTTAACCAGATAGCAAGTTAGGTGCCTAAAAAAAATGAATTTAAAGAATACACGATGTTTGGTTGATTCTCTTTAGGCAACCTGCAAAAACAACGCATCAGTAGTCATATTGTTTTCAATCTTCGATAGGCATGTGTTTGATTGATAAATTCTTTGGCAACCGGCCTGCAAGAAACTGGTTAGGCTGTGAAAATATCAGGCAGACAAAAGACGATTCAGGGTTAGCGTCATTATCATCAAAATTTAATTCAAGAAAAACCCTGAAAAGTAATTTGTTTTTCAACAAATCCTAATCTAACTCCTCCAACCTGCAAGAAATTGTTAGAAACCTACAAGAAGAAAAAGTTAGTGAAATATCAAATCTCTTGGTGTGCTTACACAAGCCTAATTTCAAATTGTGGTTACAAATTTTTCATTCCTAATACTGAAATGCCTTGAAATTTGACTAAGTTTGAAATTTGGAGGATCCTCCAAAAACTAGATTTTGCATTATAACTCCTGGAGGTTCAAAACCCCTCTAAAACATCTTGACAATATATATGGAATATAACTTAAAGTATAAAAAAGAGAAAAGAGAAGAGGAAATATCACTTATACTTGACTTCATTCAGCTTTAATTAGACTTCATTCAGCTTTGTCGCTTTGAATGAAGCTAAGCACCTCGCTTTCATCTAGTTTGTGATCAATCAAGTTCAGAACTAGTATCTCCTAGACATCAAATTTTCTTTGAACCAACGTGTTGCTCGCACCTTAATTCAAAGAGGGGCAAATGTAATACCCTAAAAATGGTCATGTAAACCATGGGCCCCTAATCTCGACAACATCACTAAGGTCCTAACCAAAGACAATTAAATAAATCTTGAGCACACAATTAATTCTAAAAACATCAAATGTTACATGACAAATTAATCAATCAATATTAATTAAATATTTATTTAATTAATTAAATCATTCCAAATAAATCATTTTTAAACAATTGTCTTATTTATTTTATTAAATATCCTAGCATATTTAATTAAATAAATCAATTTGCCACAAATCTTCAAAAAAGGAAACAAATAAAGAAAGAGGAATTGGAAATTATGAGCACAAATCTTCAAAAAATAGAAATAAATCAAAAAAGGAATTAATTGACCAAAAAAGAATTAAAAATTTAAGAAAAGAAATCAATTGGAGATAATCTTGAAAAACAAATTAAAAATTGATGAATAATCTCAAAGAAAGCAATTAAAACAATTAAATATTAAAATTGAATGAAATAGAGAATAAATCAGTTTTTTCCTGATTTTATCTTAATTTTAGTTCAATTTCCTTTAAAACTGAGAAAAGCATCCAATCATATCAATTTACTTGGATTGTGCTTCCTCTTGGAAAAATCTTGACCGCTCATCATCATTTGATCTCAGCCTTTGGTTTCTTTCTGAATTTTTTATAAATTCAAGCTCTCATCTCTCATTCAAAAAACATCCTGGAGAATATATTGTTATTATGTTGATTTTGCTCTAGGTTCATTGAGAATATTGCATACACATTTAGATCATTTATCTCATTTATTGCTTAAATCTTATTAGATTAATCTTGCATCCATCTAGCATTAATATCAAGAAGGCAATGGGTCGATTTGTTATGGTTTTCATAGTCATGTTTATATCTGTCTAACCATGCATGTAATGACTTGATTGAAGTGTTGTGTATTGCAGATACAGATACAGGTCCACTTTTCACACATCGGTAGTTATAGATTTTTTTTGAAATAATGTCTTGTTAAAAATGTACTATTTTCCCTTCCCATGTATTTTACTTGATGCTGGGGCATTCAAATTTGTCTTATAACCAAGCTAACTGATTACATCACACATTATTTCCTTTGAAGAAAAAATGTAGGCACAAAAAATAATATGAATAGGAAAAAAATTATTATGAATTTTAAAGGTAGTCTTATAACCAAGCTAACCACCTATCATTACATCACACATTATTTCATTTGAAGAAAAAATGTAGGCACAAAAAATAATATGAATAGGAAAAAAATTATTATGAATTTTAAAGGTAGTCTTATAACCAAGCTAACCGCCTATCATTACATCACACATTATTTCCTTTGAAGAAAAAATGTAGGCACAAAAAATAATATGAATAAGAAAAAAATTATTTTGAATTTTAAATGTAGTCTTATAACCAAGCTAACCGCTTATCATTACATCACACATTATTTCCTTCCAAGAAAAAATGTTGACACAAAAAATAATATGAATAAGAAAAAAATTATTATGAATTTTAAAGGTATGATTTTTCTATGTATTTTTTCAATATGTGTAATATTATTTTTTAAATGGTAATATAGAAATATATTACAGATAAAATAAAATAAAATTTGACAATCAATTAGTAAGAAAATCTGATAAAAGATTTTTTTTTAATTGTATTAACTTAGAATTATTTAATTGTTATTTTAAGTTTTAATGTGATACTTTGATCTATTATCTTTTGTTTCAATTTGATTTTACTTAGACTTTACATGCGTACTTTCTTACCATCCACCTTCTTTGAAAATGTTGTCCCATTATTATTTTTAATTACTTTTAATCATTAGATAGACTTATTCTTAAAAGAATTGACAATTATTTTATATAAAATTATTAATATTTAATTAGAAATACAATATTAATAATACGACTTAATTAAAAAATACAATTCAATAAATTCACCAGCCTATAGCTTTTCCAAATCAAAACCTTTACACATATTTAATAAAATTATAAAAAATTAATCATTTGGTACCTTTCTAATAAATTAATTATTTGTCAATTCAAACTTTGAATGAGTCACTATTTTCCAATTTGTCAATTCATAGTTTAAATGAGTCCCTATTTTAAACGGATATGATCTTAATGTTTCTTTCACAATATGATCTTTTTGGTGGTTACCTCTTTTAAATCGGTATAAGAAAGTCATCCAATTATTGTGTGACTACTAGTCCCCTTAACATTTCTTTGGCACGTGTTTGAAAAATTCATGGATTCCACATCAAAGTGGTTAATCGTAGCTTTCTAAATTTTCTTGGAAAAAAAGGATTTGTTCCTAAAAAATATTATTTGTTGCAATTTGATGTATAAAAAATCAATAATCATTATTAGTTTAAAATTGTAGTATGGTTGATAAGTTGAATGATTATATTGAATATAATTTATTTAGATTGTTTTTTTGGTTATTTATATTTTAAAAAATAATAATATTTTTGTAAAATGGATTTAAGATTATAGAGAAAAATATTGATAGAAATTGGAAAATGGATTTTTATTATTTATATTTGATATGTTTTATTCTTTTAAAATTTATTTTAATATTGTTTTAAATATGTAAATTTAGTATTTAATTTATATTTTTAAGTTAATAGAAATTAGAAAATATTTTTCTATTTGTTCACTTTATTTTGCACTCGTTTATTACTTCGATAGCTCACACATGATTTTATCTTAAATTGAGTCAATTATATAACTATGTGGCCCATGAAAATTCAACTTCTCTTCCCACCTACCCTGTGCTGAATTCTTTCTAAAATTCATAAATAAAAATTCATTTGCATGACAAAGTGTTTAAATTGAAGACTAGATTGTAATAATTAATGGAATACCCTACCTTATTAGTTTCATAAATATAGACACCTAAAATTGTCCTTTAATTAAATAAATATTTATTATTTATTTAATTATTTTATGCTAATATCTTCTATTAATTAAATAAATATTGTATACACCTAAAATTGGTTTGGAGATAATTAATTAGATACGTAGATATTTAATTAATCAACCTTGTTAATTGATTAAATACGAAGCGATTTAATTAATTAACCTTTATTTTTCTACTTGTAAATAAATCTAAGGATTTATTTATATAGTTCACAATCAATAATCCCTTAAATTAATTAATCTTAATTAATTAATCCTCCCAACCATGATTCATTTATTCTATTTCATATTTAAATAAACAAAATTAATTATTTGTTGAATTTAATTATCCCCCATCCTAATTAATTATTTGTTGAATTTAATTATCCCCCATCCTTTAATTTGAATTTGTAATTCAAATGAGCACATGGCTCCTAATCTTAACCACTTATCCTAACCATATTCTAACCAACCCATCCTATCTAATCTTGGGTTTAACTAACCCTATTCCTCCTAACCTAACCTTGTATCCTATAACCAAGGTTATCATAGCCTCTTGTGGGTTGTTCACCCTCTCTTGAGGACACATGGAATCTCCACCACTTGTCCCTCCTCCCCTTGACACTTTCCCTCTTGTTAGAATTTGTTGAGAAGTCCTTGACACTTGTCACTCCAGAGATGGCAAGTGTCCATTTTCTCAACCTCTTCTCCAACTTCTTCAATTTTGACCATTGATATCTCCAGATCAAATCTGCACCATTGATTCGTGCCACCTCAGCCTTAGCCTTGGAAAATCTATAAAAGCATCTCATTTGGATTCAATTGGGGGCTCCTCATGCTTTTAGTTTCTTCATGCTAATTTAATTATGCATTTTTATCATTTGAGGAAATAGCAATTATCATAGCCAATTAGCATAGCATTTTAGCATCATAACATATCAATCATGCATTTAGCATAATATCATGTAGCTACTCATATTCTAGGTAGTCATTTTATTGATCATGAGAGCCACATCAACAGATCTACAAAATCCTTGGAATTAGAGGAAGATGGGACACCATTGGGAAGGCTGAGTTTGTATTGTTAATTTTTAATTTTCTTCCCATACATCGTCTCATTTTGTGTATTTTTTAGGATTGTTTAATGATTGAAACCTTATTTTCACATACAAATATTTATTTTTTTAATTAATTTGTTAACATGTTCTTCTATTAATTAAATAAATACTTTTTGTATATGGTGAAAATAGATAAAACAATGTTGAAAGACTAAGTAGATTCAACCACAAAAACCCTAGCCTAACAACAACAAAGATCCACCATAACATATGAAGATTACCTAAGACAATGCAAATCAAATGAAATCACAAAGATTATACCATCACATGTCCAATAGGGTTTAAATCTCCATTCTTCCTATCTCCATTGGTTTTCTTGAAATATTTGCTCTCAGATTTTATGTATGCACAAGAGCTCAACAAAGAATGGAAATGTGGTTGCAAGTAGGATCACATGTAAAAGGCATAGTGTAGTCGACTGCGTAATTGAGTTAGTTAGTTGATTAGGATGCATAGATTGATTAGGGTTTGATAATGAAGGAAGCATCTCCTTATATAGAAGACACTATAAGAAGTGGAGGGATAAGATTGAGAGGTGTAAAAGAGGTCGGCTATGATTAAAGGGTAGGTAAAAGAAATAATAAAATAATGAGAGGGTAGGTAGTGTATGAATTAAGAGATGAATGACATGTGTCATAAGTAGAAAAGGTTAATGAATTAATTAAATAAATAAAAATTCATTTAATTAATAGAAGAAGTGGGATCAAATTAAATAAATATATTTATTTAATTTAGGAAAAGGGATATTTTAAATAAATAAAGGTATTTATTCAAATGAGAAATAAGGCTAGAAGAGGATAAATGAATTAATTAAATAAATAAAGATTTATTTAATTAATAGAATAATTAGGCTTAGATAATTAAATAAATAAAATATTTATTTAATTAGACTGGACAATTTTAGGTGTCTACATTTTGCCCCTCTTTGAGACAATGCAACTTGTCGCATTGTTTCAAAGAAGATAATATGAACTGATACAAAGTTGCCCCAAGATGGGAATGATATGACCCCTCGAGAGATTGAATGAAAATATGTGAAAAAATCATAGACAATCTCTTGATAAGAAAGAAAGGCTAGAAAGGATTGACCGGATAGAGTGACAGAGTCATGGGATAAAGAAGACTGACTCGGTAGACGAGGGCTAGGGCTAGGGCTAGGGAAGTCTATAAGATAGACCACAAGGGCAAAACATCCTCATTGTCATCCACACATCCAAGAGATCAAAGCGCAGAGAGAGAATAGAGCAGCCGTAGTTAGCAGCGATGGCATTGGTGCATAGATTTGATCGCGTTCGCTGATTTCAGAGGCCAGCAGATGCAAGAGAACCGGTGAGTACCACAAAACCTCCTTGTACTTTGTCGCAATAAATGTTGTCATTATGTATCTTAGGTAGTGCAATAAATGCGCTTTAGGCATGTCAAACAAGGTCAAAAAATGCTTAGGCACGTCTGTGTTTGTGCCAGGCATGTCTAGGTTGGCTAGGCACGTCTGTGTATTTTAGGAACGTCTATGCAGAGCAAGTGAGTATGTGCAGTATGTAAGTGCGTTTGTGTCTTCTAGGCTGAATCAACAGTTCTGTGATGAACATATGTTGTCGATTGGATAAGTTGTTAAGAGGATACACTCAAGCAAGTCATCTAGGGAAGACTAAGATAGCAGATAGGGCTAGGATTGACAATTCTGTGATAGAACATACATTGCCAATTAGGAAACTACTCAAGAGGATACACTCAAGAAGAGGCGCTAGGATAGGATAGATTGAGGCACTTTGCAATGAACAGGGAGTACCAAGACATAGTACTTTGTGATGAATAGGGAGTACTAAAAAGAGCAGCACTTTGTGATGAACAGGGAGTGCAAAACACGTAGTACTTTGTGATGAACAGGGAGTACCACTAGGATAAATAGAAACACTTTGTGATGAACAGTGAGTATCACTAGGATAGATAGAAACACTTTTTGATGAACAATGAGTGTCACTAGGATAGATAGCAACACTTTGTGATGAACAGTGAGTGTCACTTTAACTGACACAGCTGATTTGTTTGACTGTAGGAGTACCTACCTATGCTGGAGTCACAGGAGAGATTCCCATCGACTCAGAGGTTACGACCAGAGCTTACATTTGAGGATAGAGTCGCGATTAAGGTTATGGGTTTGTGATTTATTCTATATGTGCCTGAGTTTCAGGCAAACATGGGGTTGCTGACTGCACTGGCTGAGAGATGGCACTCAGAGACTTGTAGTTTTCATTTGCTGATGGGTGAGATGACAGTCACCTTGGAGAATGTTTATAGGATACTGAGGATATTGATTGATGGGGAGTTAGTTCCTTATGATCGATATGGAGACAGGGATGCACTAAGACGAGTGTTCTAGGATCCGGGACTGGAGATGAGGGCTGGACACATGGCTTGGGACATGATGACATAGATAGGATTAATGCTAGCGGCGGTACTAGTAGGAGTGATCAGTGGGTTCCTCTGTGCAGATAGGGAGACACGAGGGTTGGCTATGTAGCCATATGTATTTGACATCATTGTATCATGACACTTTTGATTATATATATATGAGATGATTCATCTTTGCGGCAGCTATATGCATGTGTACCTATGTGATGAGACGTTTCTATGTGATGTATGCCTCTATGCTGTATTTTATAATATGGATGCAAATATGTACATGATGAAATGCAATATTTTTGTTCTTTTATGTTTTTAATATGTTATGCATATGTGAATGTAAATGTATGAAATGCCAACATGTGATAATGCAGGTGCAACTACATGAGATGCAAATGTTTTTGGTGTGTCATTATACTCAGTCATGTGATAGCGGGCTACACAGACTCAAGAAGGATGATGGAGGTCAATCAAGAAATGGGGATGGAAGATAGAAGATATGAAAGTGAAAAGAGCTTCTTGTGCATTATCATCATTGAGCTTTATTATGGCAAGTATGTTATGACAATCGAGGCATATGTTCGACCCAAAAAGTCATTGTACCCGTTTGCATGGAGATAAGACAGTCACAAACAAGGAATGCCCTAGTTCACACTAGACTCATAGTGTCCTCATATCCTTGGATAAGTCATAGCATTACTAAGAGACAATCAACAGACAACAAAAAAAAATAGGTGACGGTACCCCATCCTCGCCTTTCTAGTCAAAGACATCCTAGAGATTGAATCTCTAGTTGGAGACATCCTGGAAAAGCTAAAAGACATGTCACCAAAAAGATAAAATCAAAAGAAAATCAAGACTCGACACCAACATCCACTATAGTCCTCAAGTTTAGTGTCTCTTGTCACTTGTATAAGTCTTATTTGATTGTGGTCACAATTTTTACTTTCACAAAAAGGATAGATTGCACTGAACCATAATGTTGTCTGAGTTTGTTGAAAGATTTGATTTGTTGAAGCCCATTGTTGCTGTTGTGTCTCATCTGAAACTAACTGAATCCATGCAACTGATACCGTATTGCAGAGAAGATGAAACTTTATTGCGGATTGGCGATGCAGATGTTTCTTTATTGCGGATTGTGTGCGGATATACTGAAGAAATTGTACTCCTTGAAACATGTGATGCTCTTAGTTTCACACCCATTACGAGATGTAGGATTTGCCTTAGCCACAGATAAGATCTAATTTATTATGGATGGAAAGGGGTGAAAAGGAAGGATTATTATGGATGGCTAACCAATCTTAGGTAGATCAATGACAAGCCATGATGAGAATGTGTAAAGTTTATTATGGATGTATAGGCTTGTGAGTGTGTGCAAAGTGAAGGATGAAATGGAATCCTGAAGGAGGGAGGAGCAATGTCCCTACACATGGCACCGGTGACCCAGTTTTCACCATGGTACTTGCCCAGGGCACCACCAAAGTGGTTTTCGCCATTGGATGAAATGTTTATTTTATTTTTTATTTTTATTTTTTGAATTAGGATACTTTGAAGAGCTATGTGTAAAACTTGTGAAGGTGCATGTTGTTGATAGGATCCTCCAAAGGTTCGTAGCCTGGAGTTGAAAGCTGATATACACCAGATCCATATGTTGTTGTGATGATGTAAGGACCAAGCCAGTTTGGTTCAAACTTGCCCTTCTTCTCTCTATCTTGTTGTTTTTTAGGATTTTCTCTAAGAACCAAGGCACCCACCTCAAATGTGTGAGGCTTAACCTTATGATTGTAACTACAACATTCCTTGACTGAATGATGTGTATCTTGAGTGACTGTCTTCCTTGATGAAGGAACTGAGATAGAATTACTAGTTTGTGGACTGCATAGGCCCGTATGCGTGTCACCTAAAGAAGTTGGGGCATCCCTGATAACAAAGTCCTTCAAGGAAGCTCCATTAAAGGTCCATGATGTATCGTCAGAAGGAAAAGGATGTGCGGAACAAGTGGATGAGTGATGAAGGCTTATGATTGTGAAAAGAAGTGAAATTAGGATAGCATGATGTAGACTTAATATCAACAAGTATGCTTTTTGTCTTGAAATTTTAGAACTTTTGCCCCTAGTTATTTTGATATTAGGGGAGATCAACTCTTGTTCATTTTCTTTCATAGGATTTTTATCCTTGACTTTGATTTTTGCAGAGTCCAATAACTTTTGATTTTGATTTGGACTAAAGGACTTCTCTTTATTTTTGACTTTTAGATTTTTCTTTTCAAAGCTTAATTTTTAATCCCCAATTGGTAAGGGCTTTTGTAATTCTTGTTGATCCAAGTCTGGGAGTGGAGTGGATATGGAATGAGTGGATGAAATGGTAAGGCTATGTGAGTTCTCAAGAGGGTTGGCAATACACTCAATAGATTCTTTGCTGGAACCACTCTTAGGACTATTGATATCAAGAGTTGCTTGCACCACTAGAGGAGATTTGCATTTAGACTTAGTAGCCACAACACTAGGTGGTTCATACCCAATTCCTTGGCATTGTAAATTGTTTGCAGTTTGTTCTTGTCAACTGAATGTCTTAGCAGATAGTGGGAGTTGATCAACATGAAAGATATACTCACCACATCCCAGGTCTTTAACCTTGAATTTTTCTTTGAGCTCTGTTTGTTTTGATGTAGAAGATTTCAAGGATTCTAGATCCACATATGTCGATGAAGGAATAGCCTCTTGATTGGCTGGAATTGTTATTTCTGATCTATCTTGCAGGTTATTGCAATATATAAATGGATTTGGGTCAGCTTTGATGGTCACTTCAACTCCATTGTGTGGAAACTTGATGCATCGATGATATGTAGATGGGACTGCACTCATTTCATGAATCCATGGGCATCCCAAGAGTATGTTGTATGTGAGATCGAGGTCTAGGACTTGACAAACCACATCTTTTGTAACTGGCCCAACTTTGTGAGGTAAGGTAACTATGCCTTTGGATGAACGTTCTTCATCATCATATACCTTGATGGTAATTTTTTTTGTAGAACTCACAGCTTTGTCTAAATATCCCAATTGTTTAATAGTGCTCAATGTACAAATGTTTAGACCTACTCCTCCATCTATCAGGACTCATTTTATTTGATGTTTGTGTATGAAGGCTTCAATGTGTAAAGGTGCATTATGTGGCTGACTTACGGAGGCGTCATCGGCTTCTCTAAATGTAAGGGAGTGTGGAATGGAAAGGTATCCCACCATGGCTTGAAACTGGTCCACGTTCAGATCAGTAGGAACAACAGTTTCTCTCAAGATTTTATCAAGAATGGCTTTATGTGCAGGGGATATGCGTAGGAGCTCAAGGATGGAGATGAGTGTGGGTGTCTTCCCTAACTGTTCTACAAGGTCATACTCAGGCTTGGTTGATGAGGAAGCGGTATTTTTGGCTGGAGCACCTTGCAAAGTGAATTTACCTTGACGGGTTGTAACATGACATTCAGAGGTAGGTTCGGAAGAAGATCCAATTCCTTTCAAAATGATCTTGGGTCTCTGGGTAGAATTCTCAGGGGTTTTGTCCTTGATGATAATAGTAGAGACATAATTATCCATTGAAATGTGATTGATAGTTGAATCATAGTTATAAGATGCTCGTGTATAGTTGGTTTGGTCATCTGTGGCTTTAGACTTTCCCTTGTCATGTTTTGGGAATGGTTATTTAAACATCTCATGTTCTTGATTGGATGAGTGTCCTTCGATCTCAATGTCACCTCCATCAATAAGATCTTGTATGATGTTCTTCAGTTGATGGCAATTTCCTGTTTTATGGCCCTTGCTTTTGTGATACTCACAATATTCATCATCATTCCACCAATTTGGTTTAACCTTTGGCTCATATGGAGGTAGATCTGGGATCATTATTATTTTGTTGGCCACTAACTTTTTGAAAACTGATTCAAGTGGTTCTCCCAATGGAGTGTACTTCCTTTGTGATTTGGAAGTTGTTTGAGTATTTACTTGATTATTTGTAGAGCTTGATCTAGAAAAAATGATTTTGGGTCATACTGTATTGGCATCAACAACACCATCATTGACTGTGTTCTTGTTTTTGTTCCAAAATCTTGGGTTATCTTTTCCTTTAAAGTCATCTTTGTTTTCCTTGAATATCTTAATGACTCCTTGCTCAATTAGGACCTTTTCTATCGCTAAGCCTTTTTCAATGACGTCCTTGAAGGTGGACAAGCAAGCTTTCCTTAGATCATAGCCAATGTCTTTGTTAACATTTTGGGTGAACATTTCTACCATTTGTTTTTGTGGAATTTCACAAGAGCATCTATTGGCTAGATTCCTCCATCTTTGTAAAAATGATGAAAAAGACTCCCCCTCCTTTTGTTTGGTGTTGCACAAAGTAGTCACCGATATGTCTGTCTCTATGTTGTATAAGAAATGTTTGATAAATGCCTCTGCTAGATCACCCCATGACTTAATTCTAGGTGGAAGTTGGGAGAACCATTCCATAGCTTGATCACCTAAGCTTTGTGGGAATAATCTCATCAAATATGTCTCTTCTGCTGCTACCTCAATGCAAGCTATGAAAAACTATCTTATATGTGCCTTAGGATCCCCTTTGCCTCTATACTTATCAAACATAGGTGTCACAAAGTGTGTAGGAAAAGGAGGCATTGGAATGCTCTTGTCAAATGGATAGGGACATATGTCTCTCATTGTGTAAGTTGGCTTTGGTGTATTTATGTCCTCCATTTTCTTTTGTAAATCCTTTATTTGTTGTTCCAAATTATTCTTAGGTGGAGACCGACTTCTTGGACCATACCCCATGCCTAAACCACTGGGTGGAGGAGGAGCATGTTGCATATATGGATGATATTGATCATACACATGTTCATATGGAGGAGGTCTATAATGATGTTGCGTATATGGACCACTTGGTATAGAATCATGGTGAGGAATGGAATATCTACTTTGTCCATGTATACCATACTCTATAGGCATGTCATGAGTTTGTTCTAATGTGTTGCCCCCAAATTTGACGCGGGGTTTCCTTGTGTCCAAATTTTGAGCATGCCTTTGAATATCCAATTGCTTTGGTGGTTGATCCTTAGCATTGGTATGTGATTGAGCATATTTTTCTGCATAAGACCTCCATAATGGTCTGCGAAGATGAGTATCATATGCTTGACCATATGTGTAAGGGACCTCTGGTTTTTGAAACAAAGATGATGGTGATTCAGGCACCATATGTGGTCCTCTATTTCCTCCACTATTAGGCCTCCTTTGATCCATGTTGAGGTGAGGTTGTTGCAAAGGTTTATTTTCCATTATTTGAGACATGTCAAAATCATGAGGAATCTTGGTTCCACTTTGTGCCATCACTTGTAGAAAACATTATCTATCTCTCCTCATTATTTCCTCAACCAATCGATTGAAATGAGGATTCATAATGGTGTCTTCCACTTCTACTGAATGTATGGAAAAGTTGTCCATATTGTCATTGTGTGTATCATTGTTGTTTGTAGTGTCCATGTGCTCAACATTTGGAACGTTTCTATAGGCATCCATGTCAGGTAATGTAGTATGATCAGAATTGAAAAAGATATCATTGTCGTACTCATAGGAACTCATGTTTGCGGACTCTTGAGCCTCTTTAGTTTCTCTCCTAGATTTTTGGGAACCGGTTTCAACCATGAACTAGGTTTTGACTAAGATGTTTGAGACTAGATGAAAATGGAAAGAGTATGGAAGACCAAGAGTTGGATGGAATGTAAATGAATCTAAGGTGTACTTGCAATGTCAAAAATGTAAGACCAACTATGTATGTAGTAGAGTAGGTGTGACTTCCAAAGAGAGGATAGTTTCTCTTGATGAGGTAAGTTGACCTTGACTCTAAGTAAGACCAAATGAGACTCAAAGGTGATATATCTTGATGAGGGACCACTTAGCAAAATGTTGTTGTATGTAGTGTGTTGACAAAGCAAGATGAGGAAAAGCAAGTGACCTTTTGACTCAAGTTTAGACAAATGTGAATGTAATGTAAGGTGTAAAGCAATGGTGGACTTTGTGAGACCCAAAAATAGGTTGAATGCTAGATGAAAACCTAAAGAAATAACTTAGGAAGCTCAAGAATTCTGAAATTGATTGCTCTTGTTTGTTGGATTGTAAAAGTTTTTCCAATTTGTGAGGTTGTTTTGTTGTGACCCAATCTGAAATTTTGACTATTTTTCATGACAAGAGGACACAATGTTGATGAGGACTCAATGTTTGCAAGTGTTTAGACTCAAAATGACTCCACGAAAAGTGTGTTGTTTGATGTAAGAGTGTTTTGCATACACTTGAAGACACAATGTTTTGATGTTTGATGTTGAATTTTTGATTGTTCAAAATAAGACAAGCACAATTCTTATGGTTGGCCAGGACAGTAGTTGTTAATCCGACATGGAGTTTCCCACGAGGCTATGCTATTCAGAGCGGATACTTAGATGCTTGACCCCACTGGCTCCACCCTCGGCACTCACTTCTCGGGGCAGCCAAGCATCAGTCCCCATGAAAACTCCCCATGGTGAACTTTGTATCTCTACTAAGAACTGTATGTGTGTGGGCCGCTACTAGAGGTCCAACCTCCTACCCCAACAACTAGAAGGATTTTGGCTTCTAAAACAAAAAGGTGCTAGTAAGGGCATCTGCTCGTGTGGCCATACATGTGGCACTTTCAACTTTGTAAATACAGAAGGCTCCCAGCCAGTAGGGGTTACACCCTACGACTGATCAAATAAATTTGATCAAACGGGTTTATGGGGAGACATAGTGTCAGTATGAACTAATCAGCACATGTTATCCATAGTTTTCACCATGAATACAGTTATTTATAGTGGTTTCAAGGAATATGGCTTTTCTTTTGCTACCACTTGGGTCGTTCTCTCCTCACTAGTAGTCCTAATGACCACACGGGGAGACAGGCCCTCTAAAGATTAAACAAAAGAGCCTATAGCTCAAGACACAAAAGACAATGGTTCAATTTTAGTGCACCAATTGAAGTGTTTGCTAATCTATGAAAAAAAGGCACACAATAAAAATCAAAAACCCTTTCCAAGGTCCTGCAACAAAGATCTATTAGTAGTTTGGATTGTTTGAAATAATCACCCCTTCCTGCAAGCACACAAGTTAGGTAAATTTTAAATCCAAAAGACTTTGTGAAATAGGGGCCTTCAATAATGCATTTTGTTGATCAATTCAAAGATCTGATTCATCATAAAAAAAAGAACACTTGTAAAATTTTAGGAGATTTCCAGAAATGTAAGAAAATCAAAAAAATTTGCTAATTTACTCCAAAAATTAATTTTTTATGAAAAATCATAAAAAATTCATATAAAATTAAAAATCAATCCAAAAATTCTGAAATTTTTACTAGAGAGTCCTAATGGTCTTCCAAACCTTTATAAAAAACTTTCTGTAACAATTCCAAGCAGTTTGTGAGATATGCGTAAAATAATGCAAAACCTAATTTTCAAAGATCTGATTTTTGAGGATTGATTTTGCATCAAATTTAAAATTACAAAGAATAGATCCTAGGTATAATTCTGAGAGATTTCCAAAAATGTAAGAAAATCCAAAAAATTCACTAATTTTCTCTCAAAATTAATTTTTTATGAAAACTCATAACAAATTCATATAAAATGAAAATTTGATCCAGCAAATCTGAAATTTTTATGGAATCCTTTTGATACTTTTCCTGACCTATGAAAATAATTTGATGCGAAAATTTGAAGCCATTTGTGAGATCTGATCAAAATAAGGAAAAACCCTAATTTTTAAAGATCCAATTTTTAGGGAAATATTTTGCATCAAAATTAAAATCACAAAGAACAGATCCTATGTATAATTATGAGATATTTCCAAAAATGTAAGAAAATCTGAAAAATTCTCTCATTTTCTCTCAAAATTAATTTTTTTATGAAAAATCATAAAAAATTCATAGAAAATGAAAATGTGCTCCAAAAATTCTGAATTTTGGATTGAGAGCTCCGGATACTTTCTTCAACCTGCAAAAAATATTTGGTGCAAAATTTCAAAGCCGTTTATGAGATATGATCAAATCTCTTCAAGATCTTGATTTTGTGTCCAAAACCCTAGCTGCATAAGGTTATTCTCCGAATTGTTTTACAAAATAGCAATATAGGGTTAGAAAAACCTACAAAATACATAGATCTAACAAAAATCCATGTCCCACGGGGTGTGCCAAAATGTATATGGTGAAAGTGGAAACAACAATGTTAAAAGACTAAATAGATTCAACCACAAAAACCCTAGCCTAACAACAACAAAGATCCACCATAACATATGAAGATTACCTAAGACAATGCAAATCAAATGAAATCACAAAGATTATACCATCACATGTCCAATAGGGTTTGAATCTCCATTCTTCCTATCTCCATTGATCTTGCTTGATATATTTCCTCTCAGATTTTATGTATGCACAAGAGCTCAACAAAGAACGGAAATGTGGTTGCAAGTAGGATCACATGTAAAAGGTGTAGTGTAGTTGAGTGTGTAATTGAGTTAGTTAGTTGATTAGGATGCATAGATTGATTAGGTTTTGATAATGAAGGAAGCATCTCCTTATATAGAAGACACTATAAGAAGTGGAGGGATAAGATTAAGAGGTGTAAAAGAGGTCGGCTATGATTAGAGGGTAGGTAAAAGAAATAATAAAATAATGAGAGGGTAGGTAGTGTATGAATTAAGAGATGAATGACATGTGTCATAAGTAGAAAAGGTTAATGAATTAATTAAATAAATAAAGATTCATTTAATTAATAGAAGAAGTGGGATCAAATTAAATAAATAAGATATTTATTTAATTTAGGAAAAGGGATAATTTAAATAAATAAAGGTATTTATTCAAATGAGAAATAAGGCTAGAAGAGGATAAATGAATTAATTAAATAAATAAATATTTATTTAATTAATAGAAGAATTAGGCTTAGATAATTAAATAAATAAAATATTTATTTAATTAGACTGGACAATTTTAGGTGTCTACACTTTTATTTACTTAATTAATTCACTAAGCCTCTTCTGTCTAATTTCAATAAATATTTATTATTTATTTAAATCCCACCTCCTCACCTAAATTAAATAAATAATTTTATGAATTTACTTACCCTTTTCCCTTTTGAATCATAGCCCTCCAACTTGTTCACATGATCATAATATAATTTTTTAGGCATGTGACAAGTTTTAACCATCTCGTTATTCACTTTGCAATTTTTCGAAAGTCAACGCACCTCTTAAGCTCCTCGCTTCATCTCCACCTAACCTCAAATCTTATTGATTCTCTTTCACCTATGTTATCTTGACCTTTCATGATGCCACCTCTTAATCTAAACCCTCCATTCTTAGGGTAATATCTACAAAAGAGGCTTCCTCCTCTCATAACCCAACACACATTGTCTAAGAATACTTACACTCTACTAAAATCACTCTAGTCATACATCATCACACTTTTAGTTATACATCATCACAACTATATTCATTCTTCCTTGATCTCTTGTTCAAGCATGCAAGAAAAAATAAGAGCAACCATTATCAACATAAGCTCATGGAGGTTAGGGAAACAATGGAGACAAGTATCATATGCATATGAAGGTATATTTTGCTTATTTCATTGTCTTTTGTATGTATTTGGAGATCTCCATTGAGTTTTGTTGAATACATTTGTAGACCTTGTTGGCATTTTGGCACTAAGTTTTCATTGATGTAAACCAACATGATGGATATTCACATAAGGGTGAGCATAAAGAATGAAGACCTACCGGTAAAGTACAAACTAGTCTGAAGGTTGGCTGCTTGTTTATGATGAAGAGGCAGAATGTGAAAGTTGTCACAAATCACTGAGGTGAAGATGTGCTACCGGTATAGTGTGCTCTACTAGTTAAGAAAAGAAGAAACCTTGATGGGCAAAGGTTTGTACTGATATGTGTTTGTCGGACCGACTGTGTGATGGTGGGCCATGTCTTGATTGTTGTGATGCCATGTGGAGCAGAGGTGGCAAACATGTTATGGTTGGTGAAGCCTCATCAATAGGGTTGATGAAACAAATAATCACCATTAATGAAGGAGTCACAAATCATGGGATTGTATCTGACTGATTGCAACTCGAGGAAGAAGGAATGACAAAGGAAGATTAGGGAGTAGTTGGCACTAGAATCAATGCAAAGGAAATCCGATTCAAGAAGTCCTCAAAAAGGAAACTACTGAAGAACTTTATGTGTCGACTGATTTCATGACAAAAGATCTAATTTGAGATTGCCATTTCTAGAAAATGTGCATTGGATAATGGAAATCATGTGCAGGTGCATCCTTGAAGGATAGGTGATCGATCCAAGATAGGTGGGATTGGTTCTCATGAAAATTGTGTCAGAAAGAGGAAACCCTTACCGCTTAGGTTTTTGAATTACGTTATGGCAAGAAATTACTATAGAAGAAATAAGAGCTCAAGACAGAACATTTTCAAGGTAGTGAAGAAGGAGAAAAGAAGTGTGAATGAGCAAGGAGAAGGACTTCGAGCCATAGAGATATTTCTAAGAAAGTTCCAGCGTGTGTGATCAAGAGTACCGGTGAGAGGATTCTAAAGGCAAAACTATAATCTTGCAGTTGAGTATAACCTACAAGGTGTGGCAGATTAGACAACATCCAGGTGTGATACAATAATGTTGAGAGACTGTATGTGAGAGGGAGAGAAGGATAATAGAGGTTGAGAATCATAGAGAGTAATCTCACAACCGACAGTGTGAGATTCAGTGAAGGGGAAAAAGACTGTCAACCGACAGAGAGTTGCTCGATTAAAGAGTTTCATAATTCATTTGCAACAAGAAGCCTTGATTGTATTCAAATAGTATTGCAATATACATCACCAAGTTGAAGCTTGGTGCAGGGGTTGGTGCCCTAAAAGTGTAGGAGTTGGTGCTCCTTGGGTTGGTGCTGATAATCTTTGTAAGTTGGTATTTTACGTGTGAGGCTAGATTGGAGCAGTAGTCTCTAACAACTTTTCTCACCGAGGTTTTTCCCATATTGGGTTTTCCTCATAAATCTGGTGTTGTGAGTTACTTTTGTGTGAATGATCTCTATGGCTTTCTTTCTTGTATTACCGGTATGACTATTTAGTGGTTAAGTGAATAACTGATAGTCAAAAATTAGATCAAAAAAGAGAAAGGTTAGGAACCACTGATTCACCCCCTTCTCAGTGGTATTTTGTGTTCAACAATTGGTATTAGAGCCTAGGTTCTCAGTTATCTTTAAACATTGGGTATATTCTAGACTTTGAACACAATGGCAAGAAGTGAGTCTACTTCCTCAAAAGCCCCCATGTTTGATGGATCCAACTATTCCTTCTGGAGTAGAAGAATGGAGACCTATATTTCCTCTCTTGGTTTTGATGTGTGGATGTTGGTCGAGAATGGATATGTTGTTCCTAATGCTCCTCCCATTGATCTGGATGCAAAAAAGGAGTATGAGAATAATGCAAAGGCAAAACATGTTATCTTGAGTGGATTGTCCGATAATGAATTTGTCAAAGTCATGCACTATGTTTTAGCAAAGGAGACATGGGACAAATTACAGAGGTTGTTTGAAGGAGATGCAAAAGTCAAAGAAGCCAAGCTGTAAACACTAAGGGGCCAACTTGAAAGCATTAAAATGAAAGATGATGAAAAGATTGCAGATTATCTTCACAAATTTGATGAAACTGTGAATACTATTAGAGGACTTGGAGAAGAGATTGCAGATGAGATTCTTGTCAAGAAGATACTTAGATCTCTCACTCCCAAATATGAAACTAAGGTGTCAGCCATAGAAGAAGTGAAGGATCTGAAGACTTTTACAATGGATGAGATATTTGGCTCTCTGATAGCCTATGAGATGAGAACAATCGGTGACACTTCCTCAAGGAAAGAAGCAGCATTCAACATCACTAAGAAGGGCAAAGAAGTTGTTACTCATAAATAATATAGTGAAGATTCTGATGCAGAAGTAGCAGACTTTGTGAGGAAGATCAAAAGAGGATTCGATTAGTACAAAGGAAAGCTACCACTTAAATGCTTCAACTATGGGAAAGTAGGACACTTTGCTACAAATTGTCCTCACAAAGAAATCAGTGGAGAGGAGTCAAGAGAGTTTAGAAGATCTGTCAGCAAAGACAAAGAAAGGAATGACTACTAACAGGGAAGGAGAGGCTACTAGAACTAGAACAGTCTATATACCATTGAGGATGACACAAAAAATGATGAAAAATGCATCAAAAGATGATTACCATGAGAACGGCAGAAAAGTCAATCTCTTCATGGCACTTGATAGACCAGCTGATGAAGATGAGGAAGAAGAGGATATTGAAGCTCAAGAGGATTTGGAGAGAAAACTTATCAGTGCACTTGAAGAATGGAGTAAAACAAGAAGAGAACTCAAGAGGGTTGAGCTTGTTGCAGTAGATGAACAAGATCTCTTGAAGCAATCTCTGGATGAGTCTGGTCAAGTCATATCTGACTTGAAACTGCAGCTGGAAGAAACTAAGAGGATTTGTGAAGCTACAACCTCTGATTTGACAAAAAAAGAAAAGGATCATCAAGAGATGGAAGCAGAAATAGTAAAGCTAAAAAATGAGCTTGAAGAGAGTAAGGAAGAAATAAAAATAAGGGCAAGTATGAAGGCAACAATGAGGCCTTAGATAAGATGTCGAGCAAACAAAAGCAATCTAAAGACACCGGTGGCTTAGGCTTTGAAGAAGGCCAAAGTTTAACCCACAAAGATAAATCTGGCAAAGAAATAATGTTCACCTCTCCAATTAGAGGTGAAGAAAAGAAAATATTCACTATAGACCAGTATATCAATAAAAAGACATATGCAGATGCTGTTGTAAATCGCCACTCAAATCAGTATACAAAAATGAATCGGAGGCCACACTTCTTGTACCAACATGCAGATCCAAGGAGAAATGCAAGAATTAACTATGAAGGAATCACCAGACTCAAGAATATGAAGGGAAGACCCCCAATGAGGCAGTTCCATTCAGGACCAAGACAACCTAACTAGTATGTTTCAAACTTTCATGGTTACTGTTACCGGTGTAACAAATTTGGGCATAGAATAAATGACTGTAGATTAATCAATAAGCCCTCTATGAGTTATGAAAGTAGAAATCCATTTTAATGTACTTCGGGATATGAATGTTGTCTGCTATCACTGCAATGGATATGGTCATAAGAGTTTTGATTGTAGGAAGAGTAAACCAGGACCCTACAATAATTTTAAGGACTTCCCCTTAAATAAAAATGTAAAATGCTATAACTATCAATATTTTGGACACATAGAAAAGTTATGCAAAAACGGGAAGGTCAAGCAAATGAAGAAAAATCTGGATCAAGAGTTGATAACTGAACCTGAGCTCAATATAGCAGCTGACGAGAAGAAGGAAATCAAACAAGTTTAGGTTGAGAAAGAAAAGGAAAAGGCAAAATCAAGTCTCAAAGTACAGACTGCCTTGCATGCTGAAAGGAAAAATCTATGGGTGGTAGATAGTGGTTGCTCAAACCATATGACTAGTGATAAAAATAAATTCATTAAACTAGAAGATTGGAATGGTGGATTAGTAAGATTTGAAGACAATTCCTCCATCAAAATAAAGGGAAAAGGAACTCTAAGCATTGATGGAAAACAGAAGGCACGTGATGTATATTATGTGGAAGGCCTAAAGCATAATCTATTGAGTGTGAGTCAAATGTGTGACAAAGGTTACAAATTCACCTTTGACTCAACTAGTTGCTAAATAAAGAAACATAATACTAGTAAAGAGAACATATGGAAATATTTATAATCTGAAGGAATGCTATGAGTCCCAATGTATGTTAGGACAAGTAGATGAAAGTTGGTTGTGGCATAGAAGATTAGGACACACAAATTTTGATAACTTAGATGCAATAAGCAAGAAGGAGTATGTGAGGAATATTCCACTTACCATCAAGTTGGTAAACACATTTTGTGATGAATGTGTAAAAGGTAAGCAAACTAAAGTGAGTTTTAGGACAAAGGAGCACAACACCTCAGGACCACTTGAAATTGTGCATACAGATCTCTGTAGTCCAACTTGAACAAGAGCACTTGTAGGTGAAAGATACTTTATACTCTTCATTTATGACTACTCATGAATGGCATGGGTCACATTTCTGTAAGATAAATCACAATCATTTGAAAATTCAAGATCTTTCAGAAGACGGTGGAAAAGGAAAGTGGTTATAGATTAAAATGCCTTAGATCAGACAGGGGTGGAGAGTTCACATCAAATGAATTTGAAGATTATTGTGAAAAACATGGAATTAGAAGGAAATACTCTACTCCTAGGATACCACAGCAAAATAGTGTGGTGGAAAGGAAGAACAAGACAGTCAAGGAGATGGCTAGAACCATGCTAAATGAGGCCAATTTGTTGGACACATATTGGAATGAAGCGGTTCATACTACTGCATACACTTTCAACCGAGTTCAATTAAGAACAAGTAGAAAAATGACACCTTATGAGTTGTGGTATGAACAGAAGCCATCAGTCAAATACTTCAAAGTATTTGAAAGAAAGTTCTTTATCAAGAAAGATATGGATGGTCTAGGAAGTTTTGACTCCAGGAGTGATGAAGGAATCTTCCTTGGTTACTCATCTAACAACAAAGCCTACAAATGCTACAATAAAAGACTAAGGAGAGTAGTTGAGAGTGTGCGTGTAAAAGTTGATGAAGATATGCACAAAGGATGTCAACCACAGGTTAACCGGTATGATGACTCTAGTGATAAACATGATGGAGCTCAGTCGGATACTGAACCAGAGGTAGCATCCAAGAAGGTCCCCAATTGGTATGTATAGCTGAATCACCCAAAAGAGAAAATTTTGGGAAATATGAGTGATGGTGTGCAGAATAGAAGAAGACTTGCCCGGAATGATGAGCAAGTCAACCTATGCCTCATGACAAAATTTGAACCCAAAACATTCAATGAGGCCAGTAAAAGACAAGAATGGATGGATGCCATGGAAGAAGAAGTGCACCACATTGAGAAGAACAAGACCTGGGAAATAGTCCCTAGATCGAAAGACGAGAACATCATTAGCACAAAATGGGTATACCAGAATGAGATGAATGAAGAAGGTAAGATTGTTCGGCATAAAGCTGGACTAGTGTGCAAGGGATACTCTCAAGTAGAGGGAATTGACTTTGAAGAAACATTTGCACCGGTAGCTATATTAGAGGCAATTAGAATGTTTCTAGCATTCTCTGCCTACAGAGGCTATAAAGTATACCAAATGGATGTAAAATCTACCTTTCTAAATGGAAATTTGGAAGAATAAGTGTACATGGAGCAACCGGAAGGGTTTCTACTACATGATGATGAGACATTTGTGTGTAGGTTGAAGAAGGCCTTGTATGGTCTAAAACAAGCTCCTAGAGCATGGTATTCAAGATTAGATCAGTACCTAAAGGAGCAGGAATTCAAAAAGGGGAGTGGAGATAACAATTTGTACATAAAGAAAGATGGGAACCACATGATCATTTTGGTTGTTTACATAGATGACATTATCTTTGGAGGCAGCAAGGAAACTTTCTACAAAGAATTTGCTAATCAAATGCAATCAGAATTTGAGATGTCAATGCTTGTTGAATTGAGGTACTTCCTTGGTCTACAGATATTACAACAAGATAAAGGAATCTTTATCTCACAAGTCAAGTATGTAAAGGAGATGTTGAAGAAATTCTAACTGGAAGATTGCAAACCAGTAAGTACTCCCATGGTGATCGGCAGCAAATTGAGCAAGAATGATGAATCACCGGTAGTGGATCAGACTCTGTATAGATCCATGATTGGTAGTCTACTGTATCTAACTACTTCAAGACCGTATATAGTTCAAGCAGTGTGCATGGTGGCTAGATTCCAAGCTGCACCAAAATAGTCACATATGAATGTTGTTAGTAGAATTTTTAGATATCTGCAAGGAACGTTCAACTTTGGCTTGTGATATCCTAAACAAGGAGATTTTATCTTGGAAGCATACACTAATGTTGATTGGGAAGCATCCATTGATGATAGAAAGAGCATAAGTGATGGTGCACTCTTTCTAGGTGACCGGTTGGTCTCATGACATAGAAAGAAGCAAGACTCAGTCTCTCTACATGCTACTGAAGCTGAGTATATTGCTGCTACTACATGTTGTTCTTAGGTGCTTTGGAGGAAGCATACTCTCAAAGACATACAGGTGGACATCACTAATCCTATTCTCGTCCGATGTGACAATTCAAGTGCAATAAACATAGCAAAGAATCTAGTCATGCATTCTAGAACCAAGGACATTACTATCAAGTATCACTTTCTCAGAGAAAAGGTTGAAGGAAAGGAGGTAAGGATGGATTATGCTCCTATTGGTGAACAAGTAGGAGACATCTTCACCAAACCATTACCGGTAAGCACTTTTGAGTATCTCCGACACAAGTTGGGAGTTGTGTCATTTGTTTAGGTAGGCTTTATGTCTCTCAGGGGGAGCTTGGTATGGATCAAAGGGGAAGTGCACAATACCCTTCATCATTATGTCAAAGGGGGATAAATGATGATGATATGGAGTGTATCATGAGAAGTTGACATCAATGCCAAAGGGGGAGATTGTTGGCATTTTGGTACTAAGTTGTCATTAATGTCAACCGGCATGATGGATATTCACATAAGGGTGAGCATAAAGAATGAAGGCCTACCGGTAAAGTACAAACTAGTCATAAGGTTGGCTGCTTATTTATGATGAAGAGGAAGAATGTGAAAGTTGTACCAATATGCATTTTTCAGACCAACTGTGTGATGGTGGGCCATGTCTTGATTGTTGTGATGCCATGTGGATGAGAGGTGGGAAACATGTTGTGGTTGGTGAAGCCTCATCAAGAGGGTCGATGAAATAGATAATCGCTATTAATAAAGGAGCCACATATCACAGGATTGTATCTAACTGATTGCGGCTTGAAGAAGAAGGAATGATAGAGGAAGATTAGGGAGCAATTGGCGCCAGAATCAATGTAAAGGAAATTTGATTCAGGAAGTCTTCGAAAAGGAAACTACTGAAGCACTTTATGTGTCAACTGATTTCAAGACAGAAGATCTGATTCAAGATTGCCATTTCCAAAAAATGTGCATTGGATAATGGAAACCATGTGCAGGTACATCCTTGAAGTATGGGTGATCGATCCAAGATAGGTGGGATTGGATCTCATGAAGATTGTGTCAGAAAGAGGAAACCCTTACCGCTCAGGTTTTTGAATTACATTCTGGCGGGAAATCACTTTAGAAGAAATAAGAGCTCAAGATAAAACATTTTCAAGGTAGCGATGAAGGAGAAAATAAGTGTGAGTGAGCAAGGAGAAGGACTGCAAGCCATAGAGAGAGTTCTAAGAAAGTTGCAGTGTGCATGAGTAAGAGTACCAGTGAGAGGATTCTACCGACAAAACTTTAATCTTGTAGTTGAGCATAACCGACAAGGTGTGGCAGATCAGGCAGCATCCAAGTGTGACACAGTAATGTTGAGAGACTATATGTGAGAGGGAGAGAAGGATAACAAAGGTCGAGAATCAAAGAGAGTAATATCACAACTGACAGTGTGAGATTCAGTGAAGGGGAAAAAGACTATCAACCAACAGAGAGTTGTTTGATTAAAGAGTTGTAAAAGTTATTTGCAACAAGAAGCCTTGATTGTATTCAAATAGTATTTCAATATACATCACCAAGTTGAATCTTGGTACAGGGGTTGGTGCTCCTTGGGTTGGTGCCCTATAAGTGTAGGAGTTGTTTCTCCTTGGGTTGGTGCCCAGAATCATTGTAAGTCAGTATTTTATCTATAAGGCTGGATTGGAGCAGTAGTCTCCAGCAGTTTTTCTCACCGAGGTTTTTCCCATATTGGGGTTTCCTCGTAAATGTGGTGTTGTGAGTTACTTTTGTGTGAATGATCTCTGTGGCTTTCTTTCTTGTATTACCAGTATGACTGTTTAGTGGTTAAGTGAATAAATGATAGTCTGAAGTTAGATCAGAAAAGAGAAAGGTTAAGAAGCACTAATTCAACCCCATTTCAGTGGTATTTTGTGTTCAACAGACCTAGGGTATGGTTGTATCCGTGTTAGGATTTACAATAAGAGTTCAAATTTAGCATAAACATTTTGGCATGCATGGTGAGACAGTTTATCCTTGTTTCTAATCTTTTTGGCTTAAGTTTTAGGTGCTTTTAGATTTGTAGGGAAGATTTTGCAATGATTTTCTTCCATTTTTGTGCTTTTGGTAGTTTCTGTTGCGTTTCTATATCTTTTGTCAAATTTTTCTATTGTCACATATTTTGTCCTTATTTCCTCGTATTTGGTATATTTTGACGTGTTTTTAGTTTATAGAGGTTTTCTATAGTTTGTCATTTTCCCTATTTTGCCTCGTATTTAGTTTATATTTTTGCATGTTTTCTAGTTATTAACATGTTTTTGGTAGTTTTTTCCATGTACACAACTTATAAGGCTTTCTAATTCTGTTAATTTATGATTTTACATATCTATTTCATATGGACACTATTTGGTTTATTTTGATGTGTGTTTGGTTTGTTCTTGTTTGTATTTGGTTTATTATGTTGTGTATTTGGTTTGTCTTATGACATTCTAGGATTTTTTTTATATTTTGTAGGCTATCAGTTAGTTTTAACCACATTTTTTAGAAGTCTTACAATGTTTGTGGTGTTTGCAGATCCTTTTTTTGTTTTTTATTTATCATTTTTATTTCAATTTTAGATCTAGTTTTAATTGTTGGGCTCCCTTTTGTTGGCACTAACAAAGCGATATAGCTATTTAATTGTTTGTAGAAGACCCCTCTTTTAGAAACTACTATTCCCTTCTTGCAAGACCTAAAAGGGTTTAATTTTGGCAACTGATTACTTGTAGTCTTCTAGGGGTAATTTGTTGAGTTTTGTTCTTTCTTAGATTAGCTCACATTTTTATTTGGTGCTTTGAAAAGAACCCTTGTTTTTTGTGTCTTATGCACCTACACACTTTATATTAGAATGATAGATAGTATAAAAAATATCCTCTCCTCTCATCTTAATGGACCTTGGGTGAAAGAAAAAATGCAATCTCTACTCTTTTCTTCTTAGAGGGACTACCTTTGGAGAAGTGATCACTGCAAGGGGAACAACCCAAAGTGATATTTCCTTCGTGATGCTATGAAGATAGAGTGGAAGGAAAAAAATGGATTCTCAGGTATCCATAATTGATTCCTGTAGTGTACATTCAAATGTGGATGTATGGGCCATGTCAAGTTGATTAGAGACTAAAGTGGCTCACTATCATAGCACATAAGTGGATGTCCTTGAATAGTGACTAGAACCTTTGTCTTAGTATCCCACCCTTTTGATTGAGATTGTTTGTGGCTTGTTCAGTGCAAGGGATGTTGATCATGCCCTGGAGTCACTCACCATAAGGCTCGATTTGTTGGAAAGAGACACTATTCCAGAAGAGTTAAGTACTTGAGAATTGTTTAGGGTTTGTCATTGATGGCAACTCAGATTAGATGTGTTATCTGGCATATGCAAATTCATTCTACAAGAAGTCCTAAGCCAATTTTTTTTAGGTCTAGAAGGTGGAACACAATGTTCGACAGAGTATGAGTACATTGAGTAGAACTCAATTTTGGGTGCACATTTTTATTTGCGGTGAAAGATCTATAGTTGATTTTTTGGTTAGAATTACTTAATCCATAATCCTAGCTTTCGGTATTGATTCTAGTGCAAGTTTGATGATCTGGTATTCAATATTTCAACAAGAACAAAGTTATTTTTGTGTAGTGTTTTATGTGGAATCTTCAGGATGATTTTGTTGATTGGTGTCATGTTCGAGGTTATTGTGCCGACTTATGTGGAGCATTTAATATCAATTTATTTTGGTCTGCATGAGCATTGGTAATCGGATTGAGCTGACTTCTTGTTACACTTTTCATCTTTTTGAAGCTGACATGTTGTTGATCTAATCAAGTGATGTAGATATATATGACCGATCTATTTGAGCATTTTGATGATTGATGTGAGTGTACAAATATTATATGAGTGTTGGTGTGTAGTTTCACATGCACTATCCTTGGATTGATGCTCTGGTATATGATAGAGAAGAGCAAAACAGAGCAGTGGGACATAATAGTGGAAGAAGAACTTTTGTGCTTAACCGAAACTTCATTTTGGAATTTGTGGATGCTATTCTTCAATTCAGACAATCAGTTATCATTTGTAATCATTTGTAGGATAGTGAGTCCTCTGGGGGTTGTAGCCCTCTATTGTAATTAAGCAGTGAGCTCTAGATAGTGTGCCTGAATGCATGTGAATTCCCTTGTAATATTATACTCCTGATCATAGTATTAATAATATTGTGGGTCTCAATTCCACCATGGTTTTTCCCTTTCTGAGTTTCCACGTAAAAATTCCAGTGTTATGGTTTTGTGCTTGAATGTGTTGAGTTTTGATATTTTATTTTCATTCTTTTTCATATGGTGGTTTAAGAATCAGTTAAAAAAACTTATAAATTTGAAAACACTAATTCACTCCCCCCTCTTAGTGTTCATTGATTGCAATAATTTGTATCAGAGAATAGTTCCTTTGAGGAATCCTAACAGCTTGAGGAAGACCCGGGAGAGTGAATGAATAGACTCTAGTTTACAGAAACAACTTACTGTGGCACTTGAAGATCTAGATACAACAAGAAATGAAGTAAATAACCTAAGAAGAAATCTAAGTGATGCTAAAGACTTCATTGAATCTTTGAAGGAGAGAGTGAACACATCTAGAGAAAAGAGAAAGGATCTTATGGACAAACTTAAGAAGAAAGAAGATTAAAGCATTGATAACCAAGCCTTAAAAGACATGACAAATGAATGTGAAAAACTTGCTAGAGATAATGCAATCTTGAAGAATGAAATGCAATCCATTGTGATGAAGCTGACAAAGGAGATTGAAGACATGAAGAAGAATGAGGAAATATTGACTCATTCCCTAAAGGATAGATCAGATGAATGTTGTAAATTAAATCATGAAAATGACCTACTAAATCTTGAATTGATACAATCCAGAAATAATGAGCAAGAGTTGGAAAGATAGATCATAATTCTAAGAGATGAACTTGCCACTGCTAATGAGTAAAAATAACAATTCAATGCTAGCTTAGCTAAGCTGGATGAGATGCTACAAAGTCAAAAGAATAAAGGTGATATGGGAGGACTTGGATTTCAAAAAGGAGAAAGCTCTGAATTTGGTCAAAGCAATCATTAGACAAATAGGAGATCTCTGGTAAGACAACATAATGCTTATAAATTCAATGGTAAATATTTTTCTTGCAATAAATTTGGTCATATGGGAAGTCAATGCATAACTAGGCCAAAGCAAAATAATTCATCATTATCTGGACAATGAAACTGCAATAAATATGGTCATAAGTCAATTGAATGTAGAAGTATGGTAAATTGGAGAAATGTAAGATGATATGCTTGTGGAAGATTTGGAAATATTTCTAACCAATGTAGATCAAAGGGAAATCAAGGTAATTTTAGGCCTAATGAGAGAAACAACATTGTTTTCTATGCTTGCAAAAAATCCGGTCATATTGCAAATTCTGTAGAAGCAAGAATGTGAACAAGAATGCTCCAGTAGACAAGAACAAGTTAGATGATAAGGGAAAAGCAAAGGTTGAAGAAATCAGAGAGTAGTACAAGAATAAATGGGTCAAAATGGGCGATTCAGATGCAGTATATGAGTCCGCATCGGATTTTGGTGTTGGAAAATCATCCAGTAACTAAGGCACTTGGCCTTTGGGGGAAGCTTTTCATGTAGATCCTGCAAACCCCCTGTCTGAGATTTGTAAATTGTTGTGGGAGGTTGCAGATGGTTGTGGATGATTGTGTAGTTTATTATGAAGGATCTCCGAAAGACTTCATGCCAATTTGAGACTCTGAAAGAGTATTCATGAGATACAGAGCATCCGGTAGAGTTAGGGTTGAGCATTTATTATACCTAAAATTTAGGTATGTAGTGGATAAAAAGGTGATTTAACTCTCATTTCTCACATTTCATTCAAAGTGAAAGAGCAAGAGAGCTTGACGAAGAGATTGTGAAGAGAACCTAGAGCTTTGAAGAGATTCAGTGAAGATTTCTTCCATCTGGTTGAAGACCAAAAGGTATTTTCAAAGTTCGATAACTTTCTCTGTTCTTAACCTAAAATTCAATAATGGCATCATCTGGTGTGGCAACTCCATTATTTTTTGACATATTTGATAGGGCAAGGCCTAAATTTAAGAAACAACCATATGGATTGATGGAGGATGATCCGCAAGGGGCATTTTTGTGCATTTTGTATGGTGTCTTGCATGTTGAATACATTAGGGCATTTATTCATTGCAATTTTGAAGAGCTTGGGAATGCTGAAATGTTGAAGCTTCACACAAAACACATGGTAGATGGCATGGGTAACCTATAACCTGAATTGAAATCACTCCAGGACAAGGGTTTCATCCAATTCATGAACTTTTTGATCTTTGACAACCCTGAATGGATTAGATTCATTCTGAGTAGAGTTCATGATGATTTTATATGGCTTGATAGGCTATATAAGATCACCAAGAAAGCAATCAAAGATTTAACATGCTTGAATGCAAGTGATGTAGTTGTTGCCCTAAATAATGTGAATAACATGACCATGATGGAGGCAACCAGTTCTGAACATGATGGAAGATCCATGATAAGCAGTGGCATTATTGAATATGATGTTAGATTTGTATCCATGGTGATGGGATACAAGGTCTATCAATCCAACAGAGATAACTTAGTATCCAGTATGGATATTTATGCTACTTTTCAAATTCTTAAGGAAGAAAAGCTATATGATTTATGTGAGGTGCTCCGGAGTGAGATCTTGAAAAATATGAAGAAGATTAAGTAGGAAAAAAAGCATATATATTCAAGTTCGGTACCTTGATTATCTACCTGTACTTCTATTTCATGAATGAGGTTCCTGATGTAGGTAAAGTTAAATGGGTCTATGATAGGCCGGTGGTAGTACAGATAAAGGAAACTCTAAGTGGATTAGGTGATGCACAAGCTCAAAGAGATAATTTGTGGGGCTACTTCAAAACTTTCCAAGGAATGATGCAAACTAGGGAAAGGATCCCTAAATAAATTATTGAGAAGTATGAAGACACCATATGCTTCATAGTGGATATCGATCAATGCTTGATGGAGGTTGTCGAACCCAAGATAGTTTGGATCATTCCCATGGGGTATGAGGTTAGTAGTGATATTCTTGATGCATATGCTCAACATCTCCTAAGAAAGCTAGTACACTCTAACAATGAAAGGTTTCGAACATATAAGGATAAAAGCTTGAGTCTGCACTCTCAATTAACCAAACTCGGAATGCAGAGGAGAGTAAGGAAGGAAGTGGAACAACTAGCGGAAGACATGGAAATCACAAAGGAAGTAGTTTAGCGAGCTCAAGAGAAGAATATCCTAAAGGAAGAGGATATGGTGAAACCAAAGAAGACCAAACTAGAATCTCCTTCCCTAAAGCCAAGGCAAACAAGGAAGCCAACACCTTCGTCGGGTGCTCAAAAACCTGTCACTCCACCTAAGCCCTGATAAAAACCATCCAGTGGAGTTGAGAAAAGGAAGAAAGGGAAACCTAAAAGAGTTTATGCAACAACCATTGCAGAACAAGAGACCGAATCAGATAAAGCAATGAGGGAAGTCAAGAAGAATGTTATTGTTGCTAGGGTTGTGAAGATGCAATCCTCCAGTGAAAGTCAGGTCCACAAGAATCCCAAATTTGATGTTGATCTATCCAGTATAACTCTCAAGAAAGTCAAGGAAGAAATCACAGAACAAGGTAACCTTAAATTGTTTTCTCAATTTTATGACCATTTGGATGAAAAAGGGAAGATGTCACTAGAAGAAGCTACTATTTTATATTTGAATAAGTATAGTAGGGCACTTATTGAGATTGCATCTGAAATCCCTAAGAGTCTATATGATATTTTGGATATGAGAAAAGTAGCAACAAGAGTAGAAGAGGAGATAATTAGGGAGTATGAATTAGTGCAACTTTGTCCGGTGATTGCTAAGATAGAAGTTGATAGAATACTTAAGGAAAATAAAGAAAGATTTAGAAGCAAAACCTGTGTAAATAAAATAATGATTGGTAAGATTGAAGAAGTTCATAAGAAGACACAAGAAAATTTGAGAGAACTAATAAAGAAATATTATTATGCTGTATTTACTGAAAAATCTTAGGGAAGTGTTCATCAGTCTATTCCAGAAGTCTTTGGGATGCCACCCAAAGGTGATAAGCCAAAATTTGCAAAACAAGATGTACAGATAATTGAACTTGTTTCTATAGATGATGTTGATAACTATGGGCCGATTGTATACTCTAGTGAAGTAGTTTAGGATCCTCTAGTCATGAATGTTGATTTATAGAAGGTTACTGACGAGATTGGTGATGAGAAGGTAGAGGATGTAGGGATGGGAGAGAAGGAGAAAGATGAAGGAAATATTGAATAGGTTTTGGTGGCAGGAGACACTGCAAAATCTGACAAGGCAAAGCAGATTATTAGTGATACTGATCTCATCCAAGGACCTGTCAATATCAATTCATTATCTCATGTGAAAGAACTAAAGTTTGTAGCTCTTGCTCAAGCAAAAGCTAGTGAAGACTTACTAAAGTCTCACTCTGACGATAGAGAGCTTATATCTTTACCCACAAGTGTTCTTGAGAAAATTTGGCTGAAATTCAATCAAGACACACTTGACTCACTCTCCACTAAGCTACAAAATATGCTTAAGGTAGTAGACTCTCATTTTGAATCTCTTGAGAAAGCGGTAGATGTAAATTTTTTGAAATAGTTTAATGCTATGAGGTTAAGGACTATGTTGAGAATTGTTCAAGGTGATAGGGTCAGTCTGGTAACTGATGTGAAGGGAATTTAGGAGGCATTGAACGAAGGGAAAAAAATCTACAAGTCATGTTTTCTATTACCAAAATTCACTATGGAGTTAGACAAGAGAATCAAAGAATGTGAAGGACAACTGGTTGATATATCTTAGTCCTACTCACCCCAAACCATTTTTGCAAGTAATTATGAAGCTCAAGTAATGTCTTTACTTGATAAAATAAAGAGCCTAAATCAAGAAAAGGATAGGGTAATCGGTAGAGTCTGAGAGTTGGGAAATCTGATCGCTCCCTGGTTGGATACTCTTTTAAGCAGCCAGCATGATGCCTTGAATGCACTGAATAAGAGTGTTCTTTCCGATCTTAGAGGAGAATAAATGCATGCCTATATTTTTAGTTCTTTGATAAACATTTTGGAGATCCTGAAGAAAGGATGGGATGATCACTTCCAGTCATTGAGGACTACTTTTGCAGACATTTTCAAAATTTTGTAAGTTACTGTGTATACCCTTGTACATACAATTTTAAGTGGATACCTTCCTTTGCCATTGATGTCAAAGGGGGAGAGAGAAGAGTGAAAAATGATATATATTATCATGGGGAGCCTTGTGCCTGTGCATTTTTGGAGTTTTGAGATTTTTGCAGTGTTTGACATTTTTGGTTTGATACTTAGTCATATTTCACTAAGTGTTGGCATCAATGCCAAAGGGGGAGATTGTTGGTAGGATACACTATTCTGCAAGAGTTAAGTTCTTGAGAATTGTTTAGGGGTTGTCATTGATGGAAACTCAAATTAGATGTGTTATTCAGTATATGCAAATTCATTCTACTAGAAGTCCTAAGGCAATTTTGCTTAAGTTTGGAAGGTGGAACACAATGTTTGATAGAGTGAGTACATTGAGTAGAACTCAATTTTGGGTGCAAATTTTTGTTTGCAGTGGAAGAGATAGTTGATTTTTTGGTTGGAATTGCTTAGTTTGAAATTCTAGCTTTCGATGTTGATTCTAGTGCAAGTTTGATGTTTCGATATTTGGTATTTCAGCAAGAGTAAAGTTATTTTGGTGTAGCATGTTATGCAGAATATCCAGGATGATTTTGTTGATTTGTGTCGTGTTCGAGGTTGTTGTGTCAATTTATGTGAAGTGTAATATCAATTTTTTGTGGTCTGCATGAGCATTGGTAATAAGATTGAGCTGACTTTTTGTTACAAGTTTCATCTTTTTGAAGCTGACATGTAGGTGACCTAATCAAGTGATGTAGATATATAAGACTGATCTATTTGACCATTTTGATGATCAATGTGAGTGTGTGAAGATTGTATGAGAATTGGTGTGTACTTTCACATGCACTATCCTTGGATTGATCCTCTGGTATATGACAGAGCAAAGCAGAACAAAGCAGTAAGACAAAATAGTGGAAGAAGACCTTTTGTGCTTAATCAGAACTACATTTTTGCATTTGTAGATGCTATTCATCAGTTCATACAATCAGTTATCATTTGTAGTCATTTGTAGGATAGTGAGTCCTCCGAGGGTTGTAGCCCTCTATTGTAATTAAGTAGTGAGCTCTATGCAGTGTGCCTGAGTACATGTGCATTCCCTTGTAACATTATTATACTCTTGATCACAATATTATAATATTGTGGGTCTCAATACCACCATGGTTTTTCAATTTCTATGTTTCCATGTAAAAATTATGGTGTGTATGGTTTTATGCTTGAGTGTGTTGAGTTTATGCTTTTTACTTTCATTCTTTTGCATCCGGTGGCTTAAGAATTAGTTAAAGAAAGATAAATTGCAGAACATTGATTCACTCCTCTCAGTGTTCATTGATTCCAACAGTCGTGAGATGATAAATAATTTATAAGTTGTATAAGATACATGTAGCTTCAGAAAAGAGGGTGATTAGGTCAACCTTTTACTCTTGGATCCCCCTACTTATATTCTCTCGCAAAGATAAGAATGCCAACACCCCTTTAGGTGTTTTCACATTTGAGTTGGCAGAGATTCCAAGTGGTGTTTTGAGTTTAGCTATAAAGCCTTGACCTTAGGTTTAAAGAGTGTTTGGTGTGTCTTCTTTTGTGATAAGACCAGTGAAAATTTTAGGTTTGAGGAGCCTAGGCCATACCCAAGTTATTGTTGTTCAACACATAAACAACCATTGTGTCTTCTTGTTTGCAGTGTCTTCCTACCACATTAATCATTAAATATTCATATTTGGTTACATTTTGATACATAAAAGAACATACACAAACATTTTCACTATAATTGAATATTTGAATAGTTCTATCATGTATTTGAATAATTTTGTTTGCATATTTGACACTTTTTGACATATATTTGCATAATCATGCTGCATTTATTCTTACTATTGACATGTATTTGGAATATTTTGTTACATATTTGGCTTATGTAATTGTGTGTTTGAGAGTTAAAACTGTGTATTTGATAATTTTTTTGCAATCCTTCCATGTATTTTGATAATTCTTCTCATGTATCTAGTTATTGTTACTATGTATTTGGTCTAGATAGATCAAGATCTTCTAGGCTGATTCCATAAGATTCCCAATCAATTAACCATTAGTTCTACCATTTCTACCTTTCCACTTTTATGCCTTTCAGACTTCTATCTAGAATAACAATCTTTTCAAGTCCAAAATTTGTCTTTTTGTTGTTACCATTTGCATTATCCTATCATCACTAGGTGGCTTTTTTTCTTAGATATGTCATCTTTGGGTAGGAGACAATCTTAGTCCCTTCAGTTGGATCAACTTAGCTTGGAATTTATCATCTCCTAGGAAGTCATATATTTCTTGAGTAATTGATTTTTGACTATATATCAATAGTCTTAATCTTGTCCTTATTAGATTTTCGTCTTAGGTCAACCTTGGAAGACAACTTTGGACCTTTTGTCCTAGTCATCACTCCTAGTCCACATCACCACTCTTTGTCTTCTTTCCATTTTGTCACCTAGATCAAATCTTTCCTTTGTATGGTTGAAAATAAATCCCAAAGACTTAGAAAAGAAGACTAGAAATCTCAAACATCTCAAAAACATGGATAAATACTATGATGATGAGAAATTTAACAATACTAGATCCTTTCAAAATCTAGGACCTATTGATGAAACAAATGATGATGATACTCTTACCATGGGTGAAGTTCAAGACCACATTAATGATCCTAAATTTAATAGGTTACTTGGCATAGTGCTAGATAAAGAGAGACATCTCTACTTCTTAATGCTTGCTGAAAAGGGTGCCAAATTACCTCAAAATTTTGATGTGTCTCAAATTAGGTGTGACAACAATGATTGGAGATGTATTTGGAGTAATTCCTATGCCTAATTCACCTTCATCCCTTTTTCAAAAACTATGCATGTTCATTCAAGATGACCAAATGAATACTCAACAAGATCAAACACAACCTCATGTTAATACCCTTCACCTAGGCAGTTGAAGAAACACTCAACCTAATGGTCAACACTATGTTCATAGTTTGAACACTCAACCTCATGTTCATACCTCTCATAGCCAACCTCATGGTCAAAATTATGGTCACACTTATAACTATCAAGCAAGTGGTCAACCTAATGATAAAATATATTTCTATGATTCCAAAAGTAGTTATGTCCATGATAAAAATGCACATCAACATTATCAACATCATCCATAATATTATAACTATGCTCCTTGTCCACCTCCTCTTGGTGGCTATTATCAAAATTGTGTTCCCTCACCTCCACCCAACGGTCACTATCAACCTTATGTTTCTCCTCCACAACTGGACTTGATGAACCATATCATAAATAAATTTCTCCACCTCCACCTAGTGGTCAATACCAATACCATACTCCTTCACCTAATGGTGAATATTAAAATTATATCTGTCCTCTTGGTGGCTTAGGCAAAGGGAAAACTCAAGGAAACATGGCAGAACCTAATAGGGATTTGACACAAGTGTGAGAATTGCAAGAACAAATGGCTAGTATGCGATCAAGAAACCCCATCAAGAATTACATGATTCAAGACATTTTTCCTTACTCTTTTGATAGGTCCATACTCATGTCACCTTGTCCCCCCAAATTTGATGTACCTAAGTTTAACAAGTACAAGGGGAAAGGTGATCCTAAGGACACTATCACGGAATTATTTACCACTTGTATAGAGGTGGCATATGATGATTCTTATCTTATGTGCCTCTTCCCATGTAGTTGTTACCGGATCATTTATTCTTCATGTCGAGAGTGGGTCATATTTTCCTTTTTATGTTGGAGTCCTAGTTCATGCTATATTACCTTGGTTCAAGTCCTTAATGCATCCTCAAATCTTTTTTCTAGTCATTTAAGTCAGGTTCAAAAAATTGATTGAACTCCTTGAACACCTTGAACCATTCTGAACTGGGTTCGAGAGGTTCATTTAGGTTCAATAGGTTCCAAGGTGTTTAGAAAAAGTTTTTCGTACTAACATTTTCTCTAAGTGTTTTGCAGCGGCTCTTTAAAAAGGTTTTTTCTATTCAGTGATATAACATTTGTGTTGAACTTATTGAACTGAGTTCAAAGGGTTCAAATATGTTCAACGTGTTCAACATGGCAAATGGTCAAAAGTTTGATGCAGAGTACATCTTGAACTACTTGAACACTCAAGAAGTTGGTTCAAGATGTTCATACGGGTTCAATGTTGGTGGGTCCCACGGTTTCTAATGTTCTGAGAAGTGAATTTATTGCTAAATACAGAGAGGCAGAACCATATTGTAAAGTGATGTCATTCTTTGGCTTTTTCGAGATAAGTGAACGTTTCAGGAATTGGCAGTTTCTTAAAGTATGCCGCCATGCATTCAATGCATGCGTCCGGGGGTCTAATCTTCCAATTTGCAGCGTTCGGAATGAAATTGCGAAATCATTGCATTTAATGTGTCTGTATCATTACCTTTCTCAATAAGGTATGAAAATCATTTGTGTTCTGCATTTGCTACTTGCTGCTGGATTTTTGTTTATGTTATCCCTGGATAGGAGTCTTTCTTGCTGCTAGCCGTCGTCCGATTATACAACTATGAAGGTGAGTCTTTCCTTATTTTCTCCAGTGTTTTCCCTTGCATTTTCTCTTATATAGAAGGTTTCACTGCAATCAAATTTAGGTTTCTTGTTTTGAAATCATGAAGTCCACCCTACAATTGTTTGGAAACGTCTTTAGCTTGGTGTCCACAGAAGCCATAGTTAGTGATACTGACCTGAAAGGAGAGAACCTTGAAGATTTGAAAGAAAGGGTGTTCAATGGTGTTGATAAGTCTTTTTGTATAGAGATTTTGAGTAGTGGACTTTTAGAAGCCGCAGCCTTTCCTCCGACAATTGCTTGTCCAGAGTTGGTTCGGGAGTGTATTGCCAGATGTGACCCTGTATCTGAAACTATTAAAAGGGATAATGGTGAAACCCTTCTTGCCATTAACCGTGAGGTGATTGCTTCAGTGTTCAAGATACCGGATTACCAATTTTCTAATTTCTCTCCTGCCTAGTCAATTAGTGAGTTCAATGCAGATAGAGCCGGACATAGGAATAATGTAGCAAAGTTCTAGTTGAAGGTCCCTCAGAGAGGTGGTTCTAGGCTACCTAAAAATCCTAACAAGAACCACATGTTGCCACATATTCACGATGTGATGCTTCTGTTGCATCGAGCCAGAGGTTCTGCCGAAGTTTATAGCTTTGATGATTGGATATATTGCTATGTGCAATTAGTTCTGGAAGGAAAACAATATTTGGATTGGGCAGAGTTAATTGGTGATTCAATGAGAGAGCAGTTGAACCTAGCCAAGTAGTTTCAACAAAACTTCTTCATGTCCTCATATCTTTTGTATTGTCTGGCCTGTGTTAAAGAGTTAACGGGTATACCCAAGTAGCCCTCTGAGGAAGATGTTCCAGTGTATGAGTTTTATCCAATGCTGCAAAAAGACAATGCCCTACAAGATTTCAGAAGGGTACACAATGAATTCCTGGGTGATATGTGTCATGAACTGAAGGGTACAAAAGCCAAATGGATTTTAGATGATGCACAGACCTTGATTTATAAGTTCGGTAGTTTTTACATCCAGTTGCCATGCTTTTGCTATATACGGGTAGGAGGCTTTGAAGAGGAACCCTTCAAGCTTCTGCACTTCTGTTCTGATTGTTTTGTTCTAGTAGAAGTATGCAGACAACTGACTTCTGTGGTCAAGAAGGCATAGCCTAAGGACAAGTGGGAAGGTCATTTTCCAAGACAATTGGGAGTGTTATGTTGTAATTCAATGTCTGATGCACTAAGTATAGGAGTAGACCTTAGAAATTTTAATTTCTCTCTGTATTCTGAAAGAAAAGGTTTTGACAATAAGAGATTTTCTTAGAGCCTTGGCTTAATGCCTTATCTTCCCATGCCATAGTTAAAGATTTCTGGGAAGACCGTTCAGATGAACTTGAATTCTTCAAAAGGGAAAACATGAGATTGGTGCTGGAACAGGTTATCTCTTTACAAATAAGGTTAGACATTAAAGGGCTTGAAGAGGATTATCTTGACCTATTTGAACAAGGGTATTTAGCCCATGCAGAGATTGAAATGCCCCCAATTAATTGGGATGAGGAGGAAAATGATGACATACAATTGAGAACCGAACAAGTTCTAGAAAGAACCGTGGCATGGGTGGCTAAAAAGAAAGCAATGAAGCTAGTCGCCAAGTCCCTTTCTGCACAAAATATATTTTCACCAAAATGTCCTTCTAACAGTGCTCTTGTCCATGTAGGTAAGGAAATCAAGTCGGCTCAGCCTAGACAAAGGTCTAGCCCAACTCTGGATTTCAGTACCCCTCGGCATACTCGATCACGTAGTGTTGCCCAGAGGAAGATGGACCAGGTCAAGGATATGGGAGTAAAAGATGCCGTGCTTGAGGCTCAGATCTTTAAAATTGAAGATTTGGATGGTGAAGTTGCTTGTGCTCTGGACTCCCAAATGGTAACTATGGCTATGACGCCACCACCAAAAATGATTGAAGGAACTACTCATTTTGCTATGACTCCTCAATAGTTAACAACCTTAGTGAACAAGAAAAGGAGCTTTCTTCCTATGACCATTCCAATTCAGGAGATGGTTGCCAAGTACTCCGAGAAGAATCCAAAGCCAAAGAGGCTTAAGACCACCTCTCACCTGAACAATGATGAAGAAACTGGTAAATGGAGGGTGGAAATTGCCTCTTACAAACTGAAAGATGAGAACAAAGAGGCCGGTTCTGATGATTTTGAAATCACAAAAGTAGAGTTGGGAAAGATGAGCAAGGATATAGATAACCATTTTTTCCAAGTGTTAGCGAAGAAAATGCTTACCTATTCAGAGAAGGATGGACGGGAGAAAAGAGAACTTAAAAGACACATAATTGTTTTGGCTCAGTTCATCGATAGTATCGGTTGCCTTGGAGCAATTCCAATATCTCATGCCACTGAGAATTTCGACCCAACTTCTCCAGAAATCAAGAAGTTGATGAACCAAGTTCAACGGGCTAAGAGCATCGCTGAAGCGGTTGAGAAGTGGATTGAACAAGTAATCAAAGATGGTGAAAAATACATTACTGACTCTCGGAAGTTGTGTGATGAAGTACAGAGCCTGATTTCTAAAATCCAAAACCAGCTTGTACCCTACGAGAAAGAAGAGCACAAATGGCAAAATGTCCTACCTCTGTTTACCAAAATCGAAGAGTATGGGACTACCAGATTTCTGACACAACATTCAATTAAGCTGGTAGTTGATGAATGCCAACTTTTCATGCTAAAGAAAACTATCATGTGGTGGGTTTTCACCTTTCAGTCGGTAATTACGGATGCAAGAACTTCCGTCTATGAACTCCAAGATTTGCAAAGTAGTATAGTCAAGGATAATAAAGTGGTTAATCTTGATCATGACTGGGAGTTAGGAATCTATGGGTCAAGCACACATGAAGCAGTCAAATCCTTTGGGTTGAACATGGAAAAGATCAGATTTAGGAGTAGCTTCACGCTGGAGGATATAACCAAGGTAGCTAGGATCGAATCTATGGTTTTCATTGGGAATGATCAGCTGCCGAAGCACTCAGAGAAGATGGTGCAGCACAAGTGGAATAAAGAAGTGGCAAAGGCGAAACTCAATGCAATGAAAGTCCCAAGCCAATCAATGATCTAGGAACTCATAGCTACTCATGATGCCTACGAAGACGGAGAAGATGATAATGATGGAATATGACATAATGCATCCACTTAGAGCTAGTTTTCTTTATTTTTAAAAAACATTTCTTATAGTTATGCAAAAACTTCAGGACAAATGTCCCAAAATACTTTCTATTGGTTTCGTAACTATTTTATCGGGGAGTGGTCGATTTTTCAGGGAGACATCCCTCGTTTAGACTATAAATTAAGTAAAACAGATGGTAAAAGGGTTAGTTTTTGGTAACTAATTTTGTGAACTTCGACTGAACTTTTTGTTTTTGGTATTTTATGTTCTTAATCAAAGGAAGAATCAGATGATTGAGATCTATTTTGGAAAAGATTGGCAGATGCATTTTTGTGTCTTTGTTGCATAAGGATATATATATGAAATCTGATCATATTGTTTTTGGGGAGAAGAAAGATCTATGTATTTTGAATCTGAATAGATAACATGTCTTTGCATATGTTCATCCGATCAAGTAACAGTAATTGATCATTTCATTGCATTATTTCATTATTTCTCTAATGTTCTTTCCTTTGAATGTGTTGTTTACTCTAGAAAAGATTCATGATTGAGGGCGGATTTATTTTCCTTGAATCTGTTCGTCTTTTATTGGTTTAGGTGGAAGAAGTATATTGAACTTTGTTTCAGTTGCTGTAGTTATATGTTTTGAAAATTAACATGAGAAAAGTTGCAGCCTTTCATCCAAGAATGAAATAGGTGGCCTTACACGCTTTCTAGTTAAAAGCTTTCATTTAGATATAAATAAAAATAAAACACATTTCATGAAAAACCAAGATAGGGAGCTGTACCTATGCAAAAATTCAGAGGGAAGTGATTTGAACAACACTTACCCAACTGTTCAGTGAATCATTTGTTCTCAGAATAAGGTAACAAAGTTTAAGATTAATCATTAAAAACAAGAGCAAATCCGTTCACTAACAGATTTTTGGCGACTCTGCTGGGGAGCGAAACAAAGAGAGAACCAATTTTTCAGTAGACTAGTATGCCATAGACATAACAAAAGTGAACTCAAATTGGCAAAATTACTCTTTGTTTAGGAAGACTGTTGAGATTGAGTCTTGTTTGAAGTAGTTTAGTTTTCCTACGAGTAATCACCCTGGATTCTCATCCATATACCCGAGCACAAAGAAGGGAAGGACTGGTTGATAACTTTTTTGAAGAATTGCAAAATCTGTCATTTGCCCCAAGTTTTACTCCTAAAAGGAAGGCCAAAAGCAGACCTTCATCTCCTGTCAGAGTTATCCCTATATCTTCTTCTTCCCCTTGGCAAGCACTAACACTTACTAGAGTTCAAGCCCCTCCTCTTGTGACCATTCGTCCAGTGTTCATTATGGCTCAACCCTGGGGTGTGGCTATTGGACCTCTTGCTCTCACAGCCCATAATCCACTACCAAAAGGAGCAAAGGATGTTTTACCCAAATATAAAGGTGACGGGAAAGTTTCAGTTGAAGAGCATTTAACTCTTTTAATGTAGCAATTGGAATCCTAGCAGTTCAATATGAGGACGTGGTTGTTAGGCTTTTTGTCCAAACCCTCACCGAAGGGGTAGCAGAATGGTTTAGCCAGCTGCAAGCAAGATCCATAACTGACTGGCAAATGATGAAAACCGCTTTTGAAAAAAGATTCCAAAGCGCTGATGATGAACACACGTTACTAGCTCAACTCACACAGATGAAGAAGGAAATTCATGAGCCGATGAGGGATTATGTAGCAAGATATAATAAGATTATTCACAAAATTCCTCAAGACAAGAGACCAACTACAAATAATCAGTGATGTTTCTTCATGAATTCCATGCCACCTGACGTAGGATTTCACCTCAGAAGAAGTAGGCCGGTGGACCTAGACACAGCACAAAATGAGGCTATACAACTTGAAGATGATCTGATAACAGCTGGCAAATGGAGGAAAGATGTACAAATTTCTCAGGGACAATCTCAGGCTTCTACACTGTCTATTGATCTAGTTGTTCAACGACTTGTCAATGATATGATTGCTTTAAAGAGGCAGATACCTAAGCCTGGAAACTCTTATCCACAACCTTATTAGGATATAAGCAGGAGAACTTCAAATCAATATAACTATGGATGACCGTTGCAACTTCCTGTAGTTCCACAAAGATTACAGATAGAGGCACCTCCTGACAAAGGTGTCATGTGTTCATTTCATCTTACCACTGATCATGATGGGGTTTCATGTCCTGATATGATAAGACACGTTCAGATGCAAAACACAAAGGATGAATTAGGAGAGTTCACTGAAGCAGAAAGAGTTCAAGAGGTACCTAGCGACTCTAGAACATTCTACCTCGAATGAGTCAGATTCAGATAAAGGTAGTAACATTTTGGCAATTCTTGAAGGTTCTTCATGTGCGATTCTAACAAGGAATCAATGAACCTCCCAGCCTTCTTCCTTTGTGAACCCTTCTGGAAGCAATTTCAAAGGCAAAGATCTCCCAGGTAATAGTTTTTCAAAGATTCCCAAGGTTAAGATTTTGCAAAGGAACCATGAAGATCATAAGAGCTCTTCCTCTTCTTCCTCCTTTGATATCATCAAATTTTGTAAGGCCTCTACTGTTCAACTTCCTACCACTGAGTATTTAAAGCTTAACCCAAAAGCGTTGGATAAACTGGTCAAATATGTTAAAGGAGATTCCTTTTCAGAGTCTCAAGTACATGGATGTATGGAAAATAGTGATTTAGCTGCTACAGAGGGGTCTTCATCTATCCCCTACTCATTAGCTAATCTAGTAGATCCCTGTGCTTTTCATGATACAAAGTTTGGGCATGAGGTTGAGATTCTGAAACCTGAACCTTTCTATATTTCCCTTCTCCTGAATGGTCAAAAGTTAAGTAATTGCATAATTGATTCAGGGGCTTCAGACAATATAATGTCAAAAGTTAAGTAATTGCATAATTGATTCAGGGGCTTCAGACAATATAATGCCTTCTCCTATGGCTAAATCTCTAGGTTTAACCCTCACTAAAACATTTGGGAGATGCTTTTCAATGGATGGAAACAGGTTCCTCTTATTGGTCAGGTAAAGGACGTCCAGGCAGTGTTGGGTGCGTGCCCAAACAAAAGAGTAAGATTAACTATACTGGTTGCTGATATTCTGGCGAGTTACTGAATGCTTCTGAGTAGGACGTTTTGCAAAGATCTTGGAGGTGAAATCAAAATGGACTGGTCTGAAGCTGTTATTCCCCTTGGAAATCAGAAAATTAAGCTTGAACCTGAGCCCAAAAATAAGTACACTATTTTTCCCTCAGATAACCCCAAAGCCCAGATTCTGTTTCAAGAGTGTGAGTTTGGAAACTATCTGGTTCTTGCACCTGGTGAAAAGAAAATGGATGAGGCAGTTGATGAACTCGACGGCCTATGGCAGATGGAGTTTGATGGAAGCTGTGCTAACTCCAATTCAGGGGCAGGGGTGGTTTTGCTATCACCAACTGGTAATATTTTTCCCTTTTCTTTCAAGTTGGATTTTATGAACACTAATAATACTGCTGAATATGAGGCACTATTATTGGGTTTAAGTGAGGCTAAATGTAAAGGAATTAAGTTGCTTAAAGTTAAAGGTGATGTAGAGTTAATCATTAGGAAAGTGAGGAATGTCTATATGGTTAAGAATGACAGGTTGAGGCATTACAGGAATAGAGTTTGGGATAAGTTAGAATTCTTTGATGCCTTCTCGATTGAAGCAATTCTGAGGGAGCAAAATAGTAGGGCAGATTCATTGGCCGTGTCAGCTTCACTTTTATTACCACATCCAGATTTTAAATATAACTCATATAGGATTGAAATGATCTATAGACCCAGTGTTCCCGATAATGTATATCATTGGCAGGTTTTTGATGCAGATGCACAGATCAAAGATTTCCTAGAATGTGTTTAATCATTCTCTCAGTCATATTTTGAAGGCTCTGAGAATGTTTGCAAAGAGTTTAGTCCAGACCCAGAGGTAGATCCTACAAATAGCTTTATTCAGTTCAAAGGTAACAAAATTCCAAAGGGGTTAGTGACACTGGAGAGATTTTTCACTAGAGATGATGCATTCATAGGTAACAAAGTTCCTAAGGATGACGGGAAAGGAAATTGTGAGAAAATAAATTTGGGAGATGAAGCTAATCCAAAAGAAGTGACAATCGGCAGGTGTTGTTCTACAGAGGAAAAGAAAGAACTTGGCACACTGCTTAAGGAATACATTGATGTTTTTTCCTGGTCTTATGATGATCTAAAGGAGTTTAGAAATGGACATTTTCAACATCAGATTCCGCTGAAGCCAGGCGCCTCTCCTTTGAGGCAAAAATTGAGGAATTTTAACCCCATTATGGAGGATGTAATTTCTAAAGAAGTTGAAAAAATGCTTAAAGCCCGAATCATATATCCAATCCACCATTCCACCTGGGTAGCTAACATTGTGCCCATAAGAAAGAAAAATGGGGAGATTCGTATCTGTGTTGATTTTCAGAATTTGAATCAAGCAAGTCTGAAGGACAACTACGCCTTACCAAATATGGATCACATTTTACAGACAGTGTCCGAGTCAGAGATGATGTCGATGTTGGATGGTTTTTTTGGTTACAACCACATTACTATAGCAACATTCGCATACAACCGCATGCCTTTCGGTTTAATAAACGCTGGAGCCACTTTTCAAAGGGCTATGGATTCCTCTTTCAAGGATTTTTGAGATAGAATAATTGTAGTTTATCTAGATGACCTCACGGTGTTTTAAAAAAAAAAGGACAGATCATTTTTGGGATTTGAGTGCAGTATTGCAACATTGCCGTGAGCACGGGATTTCTTTGAATCCTAAGAAATCAATTTTTTGTGTCATGGAGGGAAAATTGTTAGGACACATCTTCTCAAAAGAGGGAGTCAAGATTGATCCCAAGAGGGTTAATGCAATTCAACATCTTAGTTTACCCTCTAGCTGAACTGGAGTAAGATCGTTCTTTGGTCAGGTGAATTTCTTAAGAAGATTTGTTCCAGAGTTTGCTGAGACCACAAAACACATTGTTGGCTTTCTAAGTGAGCAACATCCTTTTAAGTGGACCGAAGAGGCCAAAGATGCTTTTGAGAAAATTAAGGGATTAGTTGCAAATGCACCCACTCTTGTTAATCCAGATTTCATGAAGGACTTCATTTTGTATTGTTATGCATCAGACCATACTATGTCTGGGATTTTGTTGTAGCTGGATGAACATGGGGCTAAAATGCCTATAGCGTTCATGAGTACTCTGCTCAAGAAACATGAGCTCAAGTATTTACCTATGGAGAAGCATGCGTATGCTGTTGTAAAAGTCGTGAAATAGTTTTGATACTATATCCTGCATTCTCACTCTGTAGTTTTTGTTCCAGATTCAGCCGCAAAGAGCATTTTGACTCAGAGGGAGGTTGGACTAAATAAGAGAGCAACATGGGTGACAAAAATCCAGGAGTATGACTTAGACATTCACCCTACGAAGACAATTAAAGGGTAGGGCTTATGCAGGTTGATAGCAAAAAATGAGGTGGAAACTGAAGAAGAGTTACCATTAACTCTTTTTGTTGGATTGTACGATGCTTGGTTCTTTGATGTGGCCTATTATTTAACTTATGGTAGCTACCCAAATCATCTGTCGGCTAAAGAACAATGGAATTTAAAATTAAAAGCTGCAAAGTATGTAATTTGTTAGGATGTTTTATACAAAAAGGGTTTAGATGGAACATATCTAAGGTGTGTAGATAAACCTCAACAACAGAAGCTCCTGGAAGCCTATTATGGAGAGGTTTGTGGTGGACACTTCTCATCATCTGTTACTGCTTTCAAAATTTTGAAAAATTATTTTTATTGGCCTGGCATGTTTCGGGATGCCTATATTCATGTGAAAGAATGTGAAAAATGTCAATTGTTTTCTGGAAAGCCACATTTAGCAGCACTGCCTCAAAGGCTTGTAGTGATAGATGAAGCTTTCACGCAGTGGAGCATTGATTTCATAGGCCCAATAAACCCTCATTCCAATGCGGGCCACATGTATATTTTGACAGCAACCGACTACTTTACTAAATGGGTAGAGGCTATTCCCACCAAAAAGGCAAATTCAAAGGTTGTGTGTAATTTTCTCAAGGATTACATCCTAGTTCATTTTGGGGTACCCCAAAAAATCATGATAGATAATGCATCATATTGCTCCTCCGAAGAGTTGACTTTGTTTTGCTATGATCATCAGATTTCCCTTTCACATTCTTTTGATTATTTCCCACAGGGCAATGGTTTGGCTGAATCTAACAATAAGAATTTGATAGCCATCATGAAGAAGCTTGTTGATGAGAGTGCTCAGAATTGGCATAAGAAGATATATGAGGCTTTATGGGTAGATAGAACCACACACAAGAGGGCCATTGGAATGGCACCTTTTGAACTTGTGTATGGCGTAGGAGCAAAACTTTCTTTGCCACTGGAGTTATTAGCAACCAAGCTACAAATAGTAGTAGAAGATTCCTTCTTTCAAAATGCTTTGGAGAAAAGAATCATGTATCTGACAAAGTTAGAAGGAGAGAGAGAATTTCTAGTGGATAGGATTTCAGAACATCAAAGTCGAGTTAAGAGGATTTTTGACATGCGAGCTCAACCAAGAGGTTTCCTAGTAGGAGATGAGGTGCTGCTATGGGACAAAAGGATAGAGTCCAAAGGTGCTCACGAAAAGTTTGATTCATTGTGGAAAGGCCCTTTCAGAATTTGTGAAGTAGTAGGACAAAATGCATTCAGACTCAGCTATGCCGATAGAACGATCATGTCTTATACCTACAATGGGCAAGATCTCAAGCTCTATAAATTGTAAATCCTGTGTTTGAGTCACTTGTACATAGTAGTCTAGGCGTTCATGGTTGCGCCCTTAATCTTTTCCCCTTTGTTTTATGTTCTGTGAAACCAGAGTCTGTGAGTTCTTTGCATTTTCCTTTGAAAATACAATCCCCAGTCAGAGCCAATGTTACCGCGCCATTTATTCTTCATGGAGAGAGTGGGTCATCTTTTCCTTTTTATGTTGGAGTCCTAGTTCATTCCATATTAACTTGGTTCAAGTCCTTAATGCATCCTCAAATCTTTTTTCTAGTCATTTAAGCCAGGTTTAGACAATTGATTGAACTCCTTGAACACCTTGAACCATTCTGAATTGGGTTCGAGAGGTTCATTTAGGTTCAATAGGTTCCAAGGTGTTCAAAAAAAGTTTTTCATACTAACATTTTCTCTAAGTGTTTTGCAGCGGCTCTTTAATAAAGTTTTTCCTATTTGGTGATATAACATTTGTGTTGAACTTATTGAACTGAGTTCAAAGGGTTCAAATATGTTCAACGTGTTCAACACAGCAAGTGGTCAACAGTTTGATGCGGCATACATCTTGAACTACTTGAACACTCAAGAAGCTGGTTCAAGATGTTCATATGGGTTCAATGTTGGTGGGTCCCGCAATTTCTAATGTTTTGAGAAGTGCATTTACTGCTAAATACAGAGAGGCAGAACCATATTGTAAAGTGATGTCATTCTTTGTCTTTTTCGAAATAAGTGAACATTTCAGGAACTGGCAATTTCTTAAAGTACACCACCATGCATTCAATGCATGCGTACGGGTGTCTAATCTACCAATTTGCCGCATTCGGAATGAAATTGTGAAATCATTGCATTTAATGTGTCTGTATCATTACCTTTCTCAATAAGGTATGAAAATCATTTGTGTTCTGGATTTGCTACTTGCTACTAGATTTTTGTTTATGTTATCCCTGGATAGGAGTCTTTCTTGTTGCTAGCCGTTGTCCGATTATACAACTATGAAGGTGAGTCTTTCTTGTTGCTAGCCATTGTCCGATTATACAACTGTGAAGGTGAGTCTTTCCTTGTTTTCTCCAGTGTTTTCCCTTGCATTTTCTCTCATACAGAAGGTTTCACTGCAATCAAATTTAGGTATCTTGTTTTGAAATCATGAAGTCCACCCTGCACTTGTTTGGAAACATCTTTAGCTTGGTGTCCACAGAAGCCATAGTTAGTGATACTAACTTGAAAGGAGAGAACCTTGAAGATTTGAAAAAAAGGGTGTTCAAGGTTGTTGATAAGTCTTTTTGTACAGAGATTTTGAGTAGTGGACTTTTAGAAGCCGCAGCCTTTCCTCCAGCAATTCCTTGTCCAGAGTTGGTTCGGGAGTGTATTGCCAGATATGACCCTGTATCTGAAACTATTAAAAGGGATAATGGCGAAACCCTTCTTGCCATTAACCATGAGGTGATTGCTTCAGTGTTCAAGATACCGGATTACCAGTTTTCTAATTTCTCTCCTGCCCAGTCAATTAGTGAGTTTAATGCAGATAGAGCCAGACACAGGAATAATGTAGCGAAGTTCTGGTTGAAGGTCCCTCATAGAGGTGGTTCTAGGCTACCTAAACATTCTAACAAGAACCACATGTTGCCACATATTCACGATGTGATGCTTCTGTTGCATCGAGCCAGAGGTTCTGCTGAAGCTTATAGCTTTGATGATTGGATATATTGCTATGTGCAATTAGTTCTGGAAGGAAAACAATATTTGGATTGGGCAGAGTTAATTGGTGATTCAATGAGAGAGCAGTTGAACCTAGGCAAGCAGTTTCAACAAAACTTCTTCATGTCCTCGAATCTTTTGTATTATTTGGCCTGTGTTAAAGAGTTAATGGGTATACCCAAGTAGCCCTCTGAGGAAGATGTTCCGATGTATGAGTTTTATCCAATGCTGCAAAAAGACAATGCCCTATAAGATTTCAGAAGGGTACACAATGCATTCATGGGTGATATGTGTCATGAACTGAAGGGTACAAAGGCCAAATGGATTTCAGATGATGCACAAACCTTGATTAAGAAGTTCGGTAGTTTTTACATCCAGTTCCCACACTTTTTCTATATATGTGTAGGAGGCTTTGAAGAGGAACCCTTTAAGCTTCTGCACTTCTATTCTGATTGTTTTGTTCTAGCAGAAGTATGCAGACAACTGACTTCTGTGGTCAAGAAGGCATAGCCTAAGGACAAGTGGGAAGGTCATTTTCCAATACAATTGGGAGTGTTATCTTGTAATTCAATGTCTGATGCACTAAGTATAGGAGTAGACCTTAGAAATTTTAATTTCTCTCTGTATTCTGAAAGAAAAGGGTTTGACAATGAGGGATTTTCTCGAAGCCTTGGCTTAATTCCTTATCTTCCTACGCCACAGTTAGAAGATTTCTGGGAAGACTGTTCAGATGAACTTGAAGTCTTCAAAAGGGAAAACATGAGATTGGTGCTGGAACAGGTTATCTCTTTGCAAATAAGGTTATACGTTAAAGGGCTTGAAGAGGATTATCTTGAACTATTTGAACCAGGGTATTTAGCCCATGTAGAGACTTAAATCCCTGCAATTAATTGGGATGAGGAGGAAAATGATGACATACAATTGAGAACCGAATGAGTTTCAGAAAGGACCGTGGCATTGGTGGCTAAAAAGAAAGCAATGAAGCCAGTCACCAAGTCCCTTTCTGCATGAAATATATCTTCACCAAAATTTCCTTCTAATAGTGCTCCTATCCATGCAGGTAAGGAAATCAAGTCGGCTCAGCCTAGACACAGGTCTAGCCCAACTCTAGATTTCAGTACCCCTTGGCATACTCGATCACATAGTGTCACCTAGAGGAAGATGGACCAGGTCAAGGATATGGGAGTAAAAGATGTCATTCTTGAGGCTAAGATCTTTGAAATTTAAGATTTGGATGGTGAAGTTTCTTATGCTCTGGACTCCCAAACGGTAACTATGGCTATGACGCCACCACCAAAAATGATTGAAGGAACTAGTCATTCTATTGCAACTCCTAAATGGTTAACAACCTCAGTGAACAAGAAAAGGAGCTTTCTTCTTGTGACCATTCCAATTCAGGAGATGGTTGCCAAGTACTCTAAGAAGAATCCAAAGCCAAAGAGGTTCAAGACCACCGCTCACCTGAACAATGACAAAGAAACTGGTAAATGGACGGTGGAAATTGCCTCTTACAAACCGAAAAATGAGAACAAAGAGGCCGGTTCTGATGATTTTGAAATCACAAAAGTAGAGTTGGGAAAGATGAGCAGGGATACAGATAACCATTTTTTCCAAGTGTCAGTGAAGAAAATGCTTACCCGGTCAGAGAAGGAGGGACGGGAGAAAAGAGAACTTAAAAGACACATAAGTGTTTTGGCTCAGTTCATCGATAGTATTGGTTGCCTTGGAGCGATTCCAATATTTCATGCCATTGAGAATTTTGACCCAACTTCTCTAGAAAACAAGAAGTTGATGAACCAAGTTCAATGGTCTAAGAGAATCACTAAAGCGGTTGAGAAGTGGATTGAACAAGTAATCAAAGATGGTGAAAAATACATTACCAACTCCCGAAAGTTGTGTGATGAAGTATAGAGCTTGATTTCTGAAATCCAAAACTAGCTTGTACCCTGCGAGAAAGAAGAGCACAAATGGCAAAATGTCCTGCCTTTGTTTACCAAAATTGAAGAGTATGGGACTACCATATTTCTGATAGAACATTCAATTAAGCTGGTAGCTAATGAATGCTAACTTTTTGTGCTAAAGAAAACTATCATGTGGTGGGTTCTCACCTTTCAGTCGGTAATTACAGATGCAAGAACTTCCGTCTATGAACTCCAAGATTTGCAAAGTAGTATAGTCAAGGATAATAAAGTGGTTAATCTTGATCATGACTGGGAGTTAGGAATCTATGGGTCAAGCACATAGGAAGCAGTCAAATCCTTTGGGTTGAACATGGAAAAGATTAGAGTCAGGAGTAGCTTCACTCTGGAGGATATAACCAAGGTAGCTAGGATCGAATCTATGGTTTTCATTGGGAATGATCAGCTGCCGAAGCACTCAGAGAAGATGGTGCAGCACAAGTGGAATAAAGAAGTGGCAAAGGCGAAACTCAATGCAATGAAAGTCCCAAGCCAATCAATGATCTAGGAAATCATAGCTGCTCATGATGCCCCCGAAGATGGAGAAGATGATAATGATGGAATATGACATAATGCATCCACTTGGAGCTAGTTTTCTTTATTTTTAAAAAACATTTCTTATAGTTATGCAAAAACTTCAGGGCAAATGTCCCAAAATACTTTCTGTTGGTTTTGTAACTATTTTATCAGGGAGTTGTCAAGTTTTCAGGGAGACCTCCCCCGTTTAGACTATAAATTAAGTAAAACAGATGGTAAAAGGGTTAGTTTTTGGTAACTAATTTTGTGAACTTCGACTGAAGTTTTTGTTTTTGGTATTTTCTATTCTTAATCAAAGGAAGAATTAGATGATTGAGATGTATTTTGGAAAAGATTGGCAAATGTATTTTTGTGTCTTTGTTGCATAAGGATATATATATGAAATCTGATCATATTATTTTTGGGGAGAAGAAAGATCTATGTATTTTGAATCTGAATAGATAACATGTCTTTGCATATGTTCATCTGATCAGGTAATAGTAATTGATCATTTCATTGTAGTATTTCATTATTTCTCTGATGTTCTTTCCTTTGAATGTGTTTTTTACTCTAGAAAAGATTCATGATTGAGGGCGGATTTATTTTCCTTGAATCTGTTCGTCTTTTTTTGGTTTAGGTGGAAGAAGTATATTGAACTTTGTTTCAGTTACTGTAGTTATATGTTTTGAAAATTAACATGAGAAAAGTTGCAACCTTTCATCCAAGAATGAAATAGGCGGCCTTACACACTTTCTGGTTAAAAGCTTTCATTCAGATATAAATAAAATTAAAACACATTTCATGAAAAACCAAGATAGGGAGCTGTACCTATGCAAAAATTCAGAGGGAAGTGATTTGAACAAAACTTACCCAACTGTTCAGTGAATCATTTTTTCTCAGAATAAGGTAACAGAGTTTAAAATTAATCATTAAAAACAAGAGCAAATCTGTTCACTAACAGTAGTCTAAGTGGATAAGATTTGGAAAAAATTTCATGATTACTGACTAGAATTAAGTATTTGGGTGAATTAGTAGAGAAATTTATCGCCCACATCTCCTACAACATCAAGTATGACGTCTCCGTGATAAATTTATATGTAACACCAAGCAATGTAATGAATATTCCTTTCCATCTTTCTTACAAAGGTGGAGAACTTTGGTTAGTCATTGTCCTTGTCATGCCCCACAAAAATAGATGGTTGAGATTTCATCCAAAAATTGTAATCATGAAAGTGGATTTGAACTTCATAAATAATATTTGAGTACCTGTCAAGAAGTCATAGGAAAGAGTCTATCTATTGAAAGAATCCTCCTTGAGAAAGAAACCATTAAGATCTACAAAGATAATAAGAATACTCCTAGTAATGGTAATAAAAATCTCCATTTTCGGAGCAAGAAAAAAAATACTATTAATGATGGGGTTGTAGATGAAAAAATCATTAAGGCTACCTAACCTATGATGATATTTTCAATACCTAGTACATCTAATAATCAGGTTAACATGCAAACAATATCAAATCCATTGGCTCAATCACAATGAAAATTTACCCCTTTGGGTGAGCCTATATAGTCTATGTTACATAAGATTGTTACTAATAATCTTATCACATTAATAGAAGACAACATGGTGGAATGATGATGAATATTGTGACTACCATAGTAACAAGGGTCATAAGACTAGCAATTTTAATAAACTCAAGAATCTCATTCAAGACCTTATTGACAATGGTACAATTGAAGTTGAAGGTCATTCATCTAATGAAGAACATGTGGTGTTTAAGGATCCCTTGCCTAAACATGATAAAGGAAAAGCTTCTAAGACCAATTATGATAGTAACATTAGCTATGCCAATGTCTCCTATGAATACATAGTCAGCCATATTATTGAAATGGACCCTCATGTCATTACCATAATTGTCAAGGATAAACCTTCTGAATGCAATGTAACAACACAATGAAGCAAAGTGAATTTACAAGGTGCTACATCCAACAAAACTTCAACATCCAATAAGTATGACCTCATTGATCAACTTAGAAAGAGGCTTACCCATATATGCATACTTGAGATTTGGCACATATCACTTTCACATAAGGCCATCCTAGATAAAGCCTTACAATAAAATTTTGTACCTACCAATCTATGGGTGAATCAATTTCAAGCACCCCTTGACACATCCTCAATAACCCCATAATGCACCCCTTCACATCAAGGATTTCAGATCCATAAACATAGAATAAAATGAGTCTTGATAAATGGAGTGGGTCTAAATATTTGCACTTTGAGATTGGTTACCGCCTTAGGGTTTTGTGAAGGGGTTGTCAATGCAATGAAAAAGATAACAATAAAAGCTTATGATGATGAAGAGCACTCATCTGAAGGGTCAGTCACATTGCCAATTAGAGTTGGGTGAGTAGTGAAAGATGTGGTTTTCCATGTCTTGGACCTTGATCTCACTTACAATATCCTCTTAGGCTGACCATGGATTCACATCATGTAAGCTATACCCTCCCCTTGCCATAAATGTATCAAATTCCATCATAATGAAGTTGAAATGACTATCCTTAGAGATCTCAATCCATACTATTGTAATAACATTTTTCCTAGACCTAAAGGTACTATTCACATCAATCTAGAGGTTAGTTCATCCTCATTGTACATTAACCCCCCATCATTAAATGCTTCCTCCTCCAAACAACCCAAAATCAAGGTCAACATCAAGGATAAAGGAATGAGATAATATAACCTCCAATAATCCATGTATATCAGACAACTTATGGATTCTCTGAAGAATCATGACAAACCATAGTAATCACCTCATGTGTTATAAGTTACTATCAAATAGGACCCTATTGCCTGTACTAGGTAAGATGAGATGGAGAATGAAGACCTTTTCAAAATGTTGTAAACAAGGACCTGTTATGCCCTACATAACACACCCCAACTTTTCACTTCTTGAGCTAGGGGCCCCCTTTGTTTCACTTTTCTTTTGTCCTATTTCCCTTCCATTCGCACTTCGGAACCTCGGGTTCCCAGCATCTCAAAGTTCATTTTGTTCCTTTTGTTTATTTTTCTTTGTTTGACTTTGAAGCTTCGATATTTTCAAACCCCAAAGTCCTCATTTTTTGCTTGGACACTTCAGAACTCCAGAATCCCAGAATCTTGAAGTGTCCCTTCATTGGTTTCTCTTTGATTTTAGAACTCCGGAATCTCAAAGTCCCAGAGTCTCGAGGTCCCATGTTTGCTTCTTGTAGCCCTAGGATCCCAGACTTCTAGAATCCTGGGGTCTCTCTTCTTTTTGTTTGTTCCTTCTTCATATTTATGGAACTCCAAAGTTCTGAGGTCTTTCTCTTTTTGACCTCCAGAACCTTGAGATCCTAGAACCTCGGATCTTGCCCGTGTTTCCCTATTGGTCGGTTTATTTGTGATGCACTTTATGTCCCTTCTATTTCCTTGTTCAGGTGAGTTCTCCTCTTCTTGGATTTGTGTTTGTGTTTCTTTTATTTGTTGTCTTTTAATTCCATGTACTTTTGTGCTTGTAGCTTAGGGTTTTTCTACAAATAAGCCGATTTCTAAATTGACAATTAAGGTTTTCATTTTCTTTGTTTTGGAACTTTGAGTTCTCCAACTCCCGAAACTTCCCTTTTGGCCTACTTCGAACTCCGAAACCCTAGGTTTCTGGGATCCAAGAGTTCTCTTTTCTTCTTGTCCCTAGTTTCAGAACTCTAGGTTCCTAGAGTCCCAAAGTTAATCTCTATTGTTCCTTCAGTATTTCGAGATTCCAGAACCCCGAAATCCTGAACTCATGGTCTTTCTTGCTAAGTTCACCTTGAGATTTTGTGATAACGAAACCCCGAAATTGGTCTCTTTGTTGAGTTTCAAGCATTGAAACCCCAGGATCCCGAATTCATGCATATAGGTTTCTTTTGACCTCAAAACCTTAGGATTCCTAAGTCCATTACTTTCTATTCAACCTTCTAAGGTACTAATTATGCGTAATCTCTTGTGCAGATTGAATAATTATTATGAAAATATCAACCATCCCAAGGAGGAAAGCCAGGAACAAGATCAATATCAAAAGTAATCATCTCATCCACTTTAGTAGACTTCTACATATGAAACTACCATGGTTACAAGGAGAACAAGTGACAAACAAGAAGTTAACTCCCACCTCATCCCTATTACCATAGAAAGGGAAACCATAATATTATTGATAACTGCAGTTTTGAGGGAGGGCTTGGACTACACTTGTCATGCACAAGCAACACTGCCATCTAGAAACACTCTCGTGGAAGGTGGAGGTAAAACCTATTAGTAAGATGAGAGGGGGGGGTGAATCATAAAAACTCACTATGCAATATATTTATCAAATTCAACCTTGGTAGCCTTTACTGCTATGCAACTATGACTATAAATAATTTAAACTCATAAACAGATACACTTAAGACATCATAATACATTTAACACTAGATTTAATGTGGAAACCCAAATAGGGAAAAACCACAGTGGGATTTTGGACCCACTAAGAAGTATACCCTATAAGAGTATGCTCGGTTAAAAGCCAATCCTATTATAGATTACATAAACACATTACTAGATGTGACCCGGTTAAGGGATTTCCCTCAAATTTGTTATAATCTTGCACTTTGTTAGAAGTGACCTTGTCAAAGGATTTCAAACACTCTTTCAGAATGTTACTTTGCTAGAGGATTTACAAATAAGACTCTTAGGTCCACTCGGTTAAGAGATTTCCTGTCACTTACAAAATAAATAATAGTATAATATATATCTGCAACTTCACAGCTGAAATGCTAAAGCAGACTCTATGTGCTCAAAATAATCTTGTCATAAGACTTATCTTGCTCCTTGCTAGGCTTCTCAATCTGTTCTTTAATCTGATATTCAATCTTCTGTGCTTGGTGATCACTACTGTAGTATCATTGTTCTTCAATTTGCCCACATACATTGTTCATCAATAATTTTCTATTTATAAATAATTCCTAACCGCTTAATCTCCTTGATCACATATCCCATGATCAATATTAGCCATCAAATCTTCAAACTTGACTAGGTTCATTGTATCTTTCGATCTGAAAATGTTTTACCTCACCTTGGAACTTCTATTCCTTCCTTGGAACTTGTGCTAGGTTATGACTGTTCAATCTACGTTGTAGATCTAACTCCTATAGTTTCATTGTCATAGATCCTTAATAAACTTCTTTCATGACATATCAATCATCTATACATCTCTAGCTCATTGGCATCTTTCATTTAATAATGCTTTTATCCATCCAATGCATTCTATTATTACTTGGTTGTTACTCGGTAAATACTGAACATCACTTGGTAGACATTTTACCTTCTTTAACCGATAGCAATAACCTTAGGGTTTACCGACTAGTATCTTGCTCGGTAACATAGAACAGTATCAAATCTTAACTAATTCTATAGCTTGAAATATTTTCTCCTTCTTGTTCAGTCTTTGAATACTCATATATAGGATATCAAAACAATCAAAACAACAAAATCTCATCATTGTCTAACTTGGTAGTAGTTGCCCATTGAATAACTTATTACTCCCCTTCATTTTCATTCTTTTTGTGTCACGTATCGACATCTTTATACTCATCAAAACATACTCATTGAGATATGGCAACATCACACTGAATCAGAAAATCAATTGCTTGACATCAATGACAAAATAATATTATTAAGATAGTAATCATCATTTCTCAGTTATATCCACAATCTTCAACAACCTTTTGAATATCCTCATACCAACAAAAATTAGTAGAATGCCAACAATCTCTCCATTTGGCATTGATGGCAAAACCGAATTTAATGGAAATACCAACTTGATTTATTTCAATTGATTTGGATTCGGATTGCTATTAATCTTCTCCTATTGTTATCCTTGAATTCTCCCCCAGTAATTAGTCTTCTCCAATCTTCACCTATTAATCGTCACTAATTAGTCTTCTCCCCCTTTGACAACAATGCCAAAAAGTAAAACTAATTCATGATTCCTTCCGTTGTGAAGTAATTTGCTTGCTGAAAATACAAATGTATCATCTTAGTCTTGGTCACAGCAACTTGTCTTCAATCACTATTTCCTGCACAACTTTAGGTAACCTCCTAAAGTTTGTAAAGTAGCATCAACTCATAAATAGGTATCCTGTAGATTCATAGAATTGATGCTTTCACCGAATTCTGTCAGTGAGTACTAGATAGGGGTAGGACCCCTAACTTACTTCTGAGATACTCAAAAGTGTCCCTTGGCAGTGGCTTTGTGAAAATGTCTACAATTTGTTCCTTTGAACTAATATATTCCACCACAACTTTCTTCTCTTGAACTTCTTCTCTGAGATAATGATACTTTATAGATATGTGCTTTGTCTTAGGATGCATTACCGGATTCTTTGAAATGTTAATGGCATTAGTATTATCACAGAATATAGTTACTGGCTCAGTAACTTTCTCATTCATTCCTTCCAATAGTTGTTTTATCCATGCAATATTGGTACAATTCAATGCTGCAGCCACATATTCAGCTTCAGCTATTGACTGTGAAATGCATCCTTGTTTCTTGCTAAGCCAACTTACTAGTCTGTTTCCCAAAAAGAAAGCTCCACCGCTTGTTCTTTTCCTATCATCAATGTTCCCTACCCAATCAGCATCAATGTAGACTTTTAAGTCAAAATCATTCCTCTTTTTATACACTAAACCATAATCTTCAGTGCCTCTTAAGTATTTGAAAATTCTCTTGATTGCTGTCATATGGGTTTCTTTGGGATCTGCAGAAAATCTTGCAACTATTCCTACTGCATGTGCTATATCCGGCCTGCTGTGAACCACATATTGCAACTTTCCAATCACAGATCGGTAAAGTGTCTCATAAATAGATGTAGATTCATCACTCTTTGATAGTTTACAATTGGTAGTCATAGGAGTACTTACAGGTTTAGAATCCTCCATTCCAAATTTCTTCAAGATTTCCTTTATATACTTGGATTGAGTAATGAAAATCTCATTTTTCATTTGCAGTATCTATAAACCTATAAAATACTTTATTTCACCGATTAATGACATCTCAAATTCTTTGCACATTTCATTTGCAAAGTTCTTACATAAAGAGTCATTTCCACAAAAAATAATATCATCAACAAATATGGCTGAAAGCAGTATTCCATGGTCTTCATCATTCTTCATATACATGTTGCTATTTTCACTTGTCCTTATAAATCCAATCTTGATTAAGTAAGAGTGCAGTCTTTGATACCATGATCTAGGTGCTTGCTTTAGACCATATAAAGCTTTGTTCAACTTACATACCTAATCTTTATTCTTGTCTTCAATAAATCCTTCAGGTTGTTCAATATAAACTTCTTCTTCTAGTATACCATTTAAAAATGAAGATTTAACATCCATTTGATATACCTTGAAATTTTTGTAAGTAGCATATGCCAACAATGTTCTCACTCCTTCAAGTCTTGCCACAAGTGCAAAAGTCTCACCATAATCTATTCCTTCTTCTTGAGAATAACCTTTGCAAACTAGTCTTGGTTTATTCTGCATGACGTCTCCTTTTTCATTTAGCTTGTTTCTGAAAGTCCACTTTGTATTGATCACATTTTTCTCTTTTGGTCTTGGGATCAATGTTCATGATTCTTTCTTCTTGATTTGTTCAATCTCTTTTGTCATAGCATTTACCCAATCTTCATTACTAAATGCCTCTTTTACTATTATCAGTTCAAATTCAGATATCAGACATGTGTTTTGTCTCAGTTTGTTTCTTGTCATTAGTGGATCATCCTTATCTCCTATAATTTGACTTGATGCATGATTTCTTCTGACATACTTGGCTAATATAGGCTCGGTAGGATCTGTATGATCTTCTTCATCACTTGGTAATTGGGTATTTTCTTCATTTTCTTCATCAACTTTCTCGGTAGGACTTCTCGGTTGAACATAAACAAACTCTTCATAATCTTCTGGTTCTTTGGAATTTCCTTCATCATTTATTTATGCAAATTCATCAATTTTCACATTTGCACTTTCCACTATTTTGTTAGATGATTTGATCAGACATTTAAATGATTTACTTTTAGAAGAATAACCAAGAAATGTTACTTCCTCACTTTTCTGATCAAACTTTCCATTTCTGTCATCTTTGTGAACATAGCATCTGCTGCCAAATATTTTAAAGTAACTTACATTAGGTTTCTTGTCATACCATATTTCATACGGTGTCTTCAAAGTTCCTTTGTTTAGTTGTACTCGATTTAGGGTGTAAACTGCAGTTTTGATCACTTCTCTCCAAAATGTTTGAGGTACCCTCTTTTCTATCATTAATGTTCTGGCAAAATCTACAATTGATTTGTTTCTTCTTTTAGCTATCCCATTTTGCTAAGGTGTTCTCGGTACAAATACTTGTCTCTTTATACCATGATCATTGGAAAATAGGTTAAATTCATCAGAAATGAATTCTCCTCCTCTGTCAGATCTTAGACATTTCAACTGTCTTCCTGTTTCTTTTTCAACTCTAGCCTTGTACCATTTGAACATTTGAAAGGCTTCTGATTTTTCTTTTAAAAACATAACTGACATCATCCTTGAGTAATCATCCACAAATAATATAAAGTATTTATCACCATAATAACTTTGAACTTTCATAAGACCATAGAGATCAGTGTGCACAAGATCTAAAATTCCTTTAGAAGTGTAGGACTTACTTGTAAAGCTTGACTTTGTCATCTTACCCATCTGGCATCCTTGGCATATTGCATTCTCAGGTTTTTCCAAGCTCGGTAGACCTCTTACTTGGTGCTTCTTACTTATTTTGATCAGGCTATCAAAATTTACATGACAAAACCTTTTGTGCCATAACCAGGTATCTTCTATTTTAGCATACAGACAATTGTTCTGAGTTGAGTCAAGATGAAATGTATTACCTTTTGTTTGTGTCCTAGTAGCAGCCAGCCTTCCATGTTTGTCATGAACTTTGACACTTCCTTTCTAAAATTCTATTTGATATCATGTATTGTTTAGCTATGCTACACTCAACAAATTGTATTTCAAACCTTCAACCCAGTATACATAATCACATTTAACATTGTCAAGAAGTGTGATAGAACCTTTACCTTTCATCGGACATGGTGAATCATTACCAAATCTTGCATAACCTCCATCATAGTCTTCTAATTTAACAAACTTGTGTTTATCACCTGTCATGTGATGTGAGCATCCACTATCTATGATCCAAGAATCATTTTTATTTATGTGAGATATCAAGGCTTTTTCCTCATACCTTTCTTCATCTAATCCATCTTTGATAGCCACATATACAACTTCCTCTGTCTTAGTCCCATCAAATTTGTCATCGTTGGATTCCTCATCAGCTACTAGGCATGTCTTTCTATCTCTCCTTTTGAAGTCTCAGTGTCCTCTGTATTGGTTGTCTTTCTATCTGTCATCTCGGTATTGTCTCTTTTCACTTGATTCTTTGTTAGGACAGTTAGAAGCCATATGTCCTATTCTATCATAGTTAAAACATTTTAAAGGTAACTTTCCTTTATACTTACCTTTTCCTCTTGGTAACCTTCTGACTAATAATGCTTCAAACTCTTCTTGCTTTCTGATTTCCTCATATAGTTTGTGTACCTCTTCCATGTTTTTGGTGAAATCTCTCACTTGATCCACTGTGATATCCTTCAGTATACTTATACATTCTATCATTGTAATCATCAGATTCACCAAGATGAAAAGAACTGAATGTAGATTCAACTTTATTTACCAAAGACCCACTATTATCAAAATTACTTAACTCAAATGCATGTAGCTTATCGATAGTAGCATCCAAAGAGACTGGCATGTTTGGTATAGACCTCAATTCATTGATTGCAGAGACTCAAATTACATAAGCAGGTAGAAATGTTCTAAGCAGCTTACTTATTACATCCTTTTCTTCAATAGTTCCTCCTACTCTTTTGATTTGATCGACAGTTTCCTTTAACCTTGTACTATATTGGGTTATGTTCTTACCTTAATTCATTCTCATGGATTCAAGTTGACCTCTTAGACTATCTACTTTTGCTCTCTGAACATGTTCATCACCACCATACACAGATATAAGATTGTTCCACATTGCTTTGGCATCAATGCAGCCTTCTAGATCATTGAACTCTGAGTCAGTTAATGCTGATGTTATTTCAATCATTGCTTGAATATATTCTTGCTTTACCTTTATCTCTTCCATTGTCATCGAGTAGGTGCGAGATGCACTATAATCATTCTCCAGATAGTATGTTGCATATTCTCCAATTCCTTATAAGTGTAGCTTCATCCTTTTCTGCCATGTGGAGAAACTAGACTTATTCAGCTTTGGTGCATCCGTTTTATACATCTTCGGATCTTGCCTCAATTACCTTTAAACTTTTCTTTCGGAGTCCAAAGCTCTGATACCAATTGTTAGTAAGATGAGAGGGGGGGGGGGTGAATCATAAAAACTCACTATGCAATATATTTATCAAATTCAACCTCGGTAGCCTTTACTGCTATGCAACTATGACTGTAAATCATTCAAACTCATAAACAGATACACTTAAGACATCATAACACATTTAAAACTAGATTTAATGTGGAAACCCAAATAGGGAAAAACCACAGTGGGATTTCGGCCCCACTAAGAAATATACCCTTCTAGAGTATGCTTGGTTAAAAGCCAATCCTATTACAAATTACATAAACACATTTCTAGATGTGACCCAGTTAAGGGATTTCCCTCAGATTTGTTAGAATCTTGCACTTTGTTAGAAGCGACCTTGTCAAAGGATTTCAAACACTCTTTCAGAATGTTACCTTGCTAGAGGATTTACAAATAAGACTGTTAGGTCCACTCGATTAAGAGATTTCCTGTCACTTACAAAATAAATAATGGTATAATATACATTAAGATTTCCTGCAACTTCACATCTGAAATGCTAAAGCAGACTCTATGTGCTCAAAATAATCTTGTCATAAGACTTATCTTGCTCCTTGTTGGGCTTCTCAATCTGTTCTTTAATCTGATATTCAATCTTCTGTGCTCGATGAGCACTACTGTAGTATCACTGTTCTTCAATTTTCCCGCATACATTGTTCATCAATAATTTCTTATTTATAAACAATTCCTAACCGCTTAATCTCCTTGATCACATATCCCATGATCAACCTTAGCCATCAGATCTTCAAACTTGACTAGGTTCATTGTATCTTTTGATCTGAAAATGTTTTATCTTGCCTTGGAACTTGTATTCCTTCCTTGGAACTTGTGCTAGGTTATGGCCGTTCAATCTGTGATGTAGATCTAACTCCTGTAGTTTCATTGTCATAGATCCTTAACAAACTTCTTTCACGACATATCAATCATCTATACATCTCCAACTCATTGGCACCTTTCATTTAATAATGCTTTTATCCATCCAATGCATTCTGTTATTACTGAGTTGTTACTCATTAAATATTGAACCTCACTCGATAGATATTCTTCCTTCTTTAACTGATAGCGATAACCTTAGGGTTTACCGACTATCATCTTGCTCGGTAACATAGAACAATATCAAACCTTAACTAATTCTATAGCTTGAAATCTTTTCTCCTTCTTGTTCAGTCTTTGAATACTCATACATAGGATATCAAAACAATCAAAACAACAAAATCTCATCATTGTCTAACTCAGTAATAGTTGCCCATTGAATAACTTATTACTCCCCTTCATTTTCATTTTTTCTGTGTCACTTACCAACATCTTTATACTCATCAAAACATACTCATTAAAATATGGCAACATCATACTGAATCAAAAAATGAATTGCTTGACATCAATGACAAAATAATATTATTAAGATAGTAATCATCCTGTCTTAGTTATATCCATAATCTTCAACATGTTAGGCCCAATATAGAAAGCTAAAGTACTGAGAGGGAAGGGGTGAATCAGTACTCCAAAATTTTTCTCTAATAATAACCTTACTGTTATGCATAAACAAAATAGTGCAGTAACATAAAATAAAACTAAAATCAACAGATAACAATCATACATGATTCACTCCATAACACATTAATTTTGGTCATGTAGAAACTCTTGGTTAGAGAGAAAAACTACAGTGGGGATGGCACCCACAACTTCACTACTGCAATAATAAAGAATGCTCAGTTAGAGCTACATTTAGCTATTTCTGATAGCTTACCCTATTAGGAGTATCAAGATCAGTTAGATCTACCTTACTAAAGGATTTTTACAACAATATATAAGTGTAGCACCTAGTTAAAGGATTTACAATTTATAGAATTGGTTAGAGTCTTTTACCTTGTTAAAGGTTTCTCTTACAACTTCAAAATATTACAATAAAATCATTACAAATATCTGCAACTTTACATCTTAAATGCTAAAGCAGATTCTATGTGCTCTGAATAAGATTACCTAGCTTGTAGCATACCTCGGTAACCCATAACGAGACTTGGTAAACCCTTTTGTTTACTCTGTTCTTCGACTATTCACTGATAACCTTCTCGGTGACCTCTCTGTGTCTCTGTAACAGTCTTCCTTCATGCATACACTCTGTTATCTCTTATTGCATCTCATATTTCTAACCCTAGAATCATGTTGTATAAATAGATCTCTTACAACGGTGATCTAATTCATTGCTTCGATCTTACAAAAGATTCTTCGAATGAATAACTAAACAAAATATCTCATTGGTTAGATTGACCTTGTAATCATACACAATCTCATAGTGCAATTCCCAATACAAAAATGATTAGATGTGCCTCAATGTTGTAACACGTTTTCATGTGGATGTCCAGGTTCAATGTATCTGGTAAAATGTTTCACTCGGTGAATATCAACTCAGTGAGTTAACTTTACCACTCGGTAGCCATGAAACTTTACACGGTAAACAGCTCGATGAATACTGCGTTCTATGACTGCTTTCTTCAGTAACCGACTAGACTGTTCATATCGACTTCTCTGTGTGTACCAACTGCATGATTTAGTAATACTAACCAACTAGAATATATAGTATGACTTTGGATATGAAACTAATGGCAATTTGATAAGTAGTAACAATCTCCCCTTTTGACATTAGTTGAGATGTTTGACAAAAACTACTTACAAAGTCATAACTCAAAAACTATATACTTGACAAAATGACTATACTTGACAATATGTACAATAGTCAATAAAATAGTATATGCAGATATACCCCCCTTATCATTATCCTATACATAACTCTAAATTTTGCATGTTTGGTTTTGTTCTGTACTTGTGTGCTCTGAATGCTCTGTATATTTTGCTTGGTATACTCCCCTTGTATACAATACTCAAAATTATGTTTTTAAAACTATACTACTCTCCAAGTGTAGAATTACTCCCCCTTTGCTGGTCTTTCCTCTATGTAGTATCATAATATTACTCCCCCTTTTTGACAAACATTAAAAAATTAATTTCCATCTAGAGGCAGTAACTGATCAAAAATAGTCTTATACTTGGTCCGGGCGTCGGTGAGGGTGACTGAGAGTGAGTCCTTGAGACTTTCCATAAGGGAGTTTTGTGCTTGAATATCAGATAAGAGTGATATCAAGCCATCAAGAGTGCTTCCCTCTTGTGTAGTTGATAAGCTTGTAGCTCGGTTGAGCTGCTCCTGTACTAATGATAGATGAGGAAGGAATAATGTTTGAAGGGTCATTATATCCATCCTAATTTTATGCTCTTCATTCCTCAGTTCTAACTATTGAGCCATGAGCTGTTGTAGCTTTTTGTAAAAATTATGAACTGAATTAGGCTCAGTGGTCAACTTGGATGAGAGATCAGTGATCTCTTTCTCAATTGCATCAGTTTTATTTTTGATATCTATAATAAATAAAGAAAATATACATAATTTCTGGAATAAATAAAGAATGTGCTTGAGTTGAGGGTACAACTCAGCAATGAATTTGACAAGTTTTACCTTGCCAACAACAATTGATTTTTGTACTTCCTCTATCATTTTTGCTGTAAGCTCTTTATCCTTGAGCTTGCTTAAGTACTCGGATGCATCAACTCCAGATGTTTCAATCTGATTAAGGAGTTCATCCAACTGAATATGGATGGCTGCATCGGTTGACACTATTGCTGATGGTAGCATTTTTGTGAGTAATGTCCTAACCTTCTAAAGTACTTTGTTCTTTTTCTGAATGGCCAGTTGCTTCTCCTATTTGGCCTTTGCTTTGCATAGTTCACAGAATTCAGTGAGTGCTTGCCCTTTCAATTTGGAAATGTCTACATTGGGCAACACGATCGGTTTAGATAAGTCAAATTTAAAACCATGCTTTCTCACCTTCTTCTCTTTTCCTTTGGTCTATGGCACTAAGACAAGTGCTTGTGAGGCTTGCTAACCCTCGGTAGGTTGCTTGGTAGATGCAACACTTTGGTCTATTCCTGTAGCAGTTACAGTGTCTTTGGGTGGTTCGGTGCTAGGGGCCTCAGCTGTAATATTTGCAGTGCTTGTCTGTGCTTGAGATGTTTGATCTTTGGTTGTGTCACCTTCAGCTTCAGATTTGTTGCCTTCAGTACCTTGCTCAGTGTCCTTGGGAGCTTTGGTTGAGACTGGTGGCTTCACCAACAGATAAGGCTGAACTTGTTCTAAGACAGATTCACTAGAGACAAGTTTTGCATAAGTGGTGCCTTCAATCATTTCCTACTCCGGTGCTGCTTCATCCATTACATCTTCATCAATTTGTATAGTGTCAACTGGGTCTGGACCTTGCTCGGTGACATCTAGATCTTGATTGGTGACATCAACAATTTCAATTTGAAATTGTTCACCGACATCCTTTGTTTGAAGATCTCCTACCACTTGACTTTAGTCTAATTTTCCACATCAATATATAGCCCATTCATCAATTTTAAGGCTCTCTGTTTCACAAGAAATTTTGAATTGTATGTGGACAAATGCTCCTTGATTTCAGCTATGGACATGTCAGGAAATAGATGGACTAGACTTCTTTCTCTTATTTGTCTCTCCGAATCCATTACATATTTCCATCTGTTATCAATATGTGAGTAGAGTTCACTCAGAAGTGACTTTGCTAGTTCTATTGGTGCTAACTGAAACTTCAAAAGTGTACATATGATAGATTCTTCAATCTGTCGTTTCTCATCATTATTCCTAGACTCATACTTAACATATCTGAATCCTGCAAATCCACCGTATTCTTTGAGATTGGCACAAAAGTTTTCAACACTGTGAATGTTTATCTTTTTGCTTTCCACAACCTGGAATTTATTTACATCATCAGACTCTGTATCACTCAACTCTTTTGCCAAAATGAGTCTCTGAGTATATTTCTTGTAAGTCTTAGTTACCTTAGGAATGACAATAGTCTTTTGTTTCTTGCTTGGTGATGTAGCTGATGCTCTGGTGTTGGGTCTCTTTGTTGGTGGAGTCGGTAGGGCCTTTGTGATGTCCTGTTTCTTTCTTTTTAGAACTTTTTCCTTTGGCAACTGTGTGCTCAATGTTATTGCAGCCTCTTGTGCTTCTAATTCTTCCTCAGTAATGGCAAGATTGCCTTTGACAAGTGTAGAGGAGGATTCTTCTCTGAATTTCTTAGATAAAGCCTTTATCATCTTTGTAGCTTTTCTTGTAGCCTTAGGAACTACAATGCTCATTTTTACTTTCTCCTTCACCTCTTCATAGGTTCCATACCTTAGTTCAATTGCATGCCTTGGCAATGATAGATAGGCATCAATTTGTTGTTGTGTGATATCATAATCAATTTCATAACCCATTGGTTGCAACAATTGAATCCTTGGTTCAACAACATTTACATAGCAATAATCCATGTCAACTTCAAAACATATATTGTCCTTGTATTTTTTGACCAGTTGTGGTGGGATCCTGTACCTGTTGTGCATTTTCTCTTGGAATTTGCTAAAGTAATCAATGATATCATTATAGTTATCTCCTAACTTCTTGATGTAGTCATTGATCTGATGGGTGATAGGTCAGTGTAGCTCCCATACCACTTTACCGATTGAGGGAAAGAACTTCTCAAAATAGAAAAACATACATACAAGTAGTGAACCGAACTTTAGTGTGTTTGCTGAGTTGTTCTTCTTTGGCTTCCTTATTGTGTTTAGGTTCTCAAACAAGTTCTTTAGTAGCACTTCACATAAGTCTACTTTCATTCCCTTCTTCACTATTTTGTAGGCCAGGTCCACTACAGCACATGGTACACTATTTTCCTTTGCAGATTGGAAGAAACAGTAACCAATAACTCTGATTGCAAATTTTAGTTTAGCATCAGTGACATTATTCAATTTTAGTCCTCGATAATCAGATTCTACTCTGGTTAGACTGATTAGCTCCTTTTGTGATATCATTTTCTGTGCATGAGCATGATTGTAGATGGGATATCTGGTGATCAGGTGAATGACTTCCTTTGTGATCTTGAACAGTTGCTCTTGTAGCCACATGAAATCATCATGTACTCTGCTCAATACAAAATTAACCCATTGGGGTTTGAACACATGGGGATAGACTAGGGCTTCAGTTAATCCCTTGATTCTGATATGCTCGAATTTGCTATCCAGTTTGCCATCAGTGCATAGTTCATCATGTGTCACTAATCTCTACATGACCGAGTTCCTCAACATGGAATTTGGTAAAGAATCTGACATCCTCTACCAACAAGACTCGATCCAGGATGAGTGAAAATGCAGTTTTATCATCCGGTTCTGAGGCAACTTTAGGAGTTAGGGAATATTTCAGCGAGGGCTTCTCCATATTTTGGACAACTACAAGGTCTTGGATCTTGGGTGCCATGGTAGATTTCGGGTAAGATTCAACAAGTTATCGTTAGGGTTTACAAGTAAATGACTCTTCACACTCGGTAGACAATAGCAATTTGACTAGATCGGAAACCAGCTAGACAGTGTGAATAGATTGATGTAAATATCTCAAAATTCGCTCTGAATGAAGTTTGATCGCTTTGATTCGCTCTGCTCTGCTTCTCAAAAACTTGGGTGAATGAAAATGACCTCAAAAAATTTTTTAAGTACTCAAAAATACCTTATCGGGCTCTGTGCAAGTTAGGTCAAGATATTAAATGCACTCGGTTCACCTTTTACCGATTTACTCCATTTTTTGTTTTCACCGAGTACCCAAGTTAGCTTCATTAACCGACTTGACAAGTTTCCTGTATACATCGACTTGACAGGTTTCATGTATAGTATATAAACTGACTAATTGCATCTTAACTATGGAGATTTTGGATTTAGTACATAATAGAATAGGAACTATTATGATTTTAGCTTTTAGAGAATGCAGTCCCTTCATACCTTTTGCTAATTAATTTGGAATAGGTGCACCTAACTCGGTAGGTAAGGTGCTTTCTTCATTAGACATAATTTCTTTCTTTTTCCAAATCATCTTGAATTTTTCTTTTATCTCTTCAGTGTCTCTTCTCGGTTGATCTCTACAATCTCCAACTAAATGTCCAGCTTTGTGACAATGAAAACATGCCATACTAGGATTTCTCCATGATCTTTGGTTGTTCATTCCAAATCTTATAAAATAGTTGGCACTTATATGTCCATATCTTCCACAACATTCACACCATATCCTTGTATTGTAATCCCATGGTACTGTTGCATATTGTCAGTAAGGATCTATGTGAGTTCGGTAACCTCCAGTGTTTGCTCGGTGTGGATACTTCATGTAGTTCTTTTGCTTAAACCAGCACTTCTCGGTACTATGTCCATATCTATTGCAGTTTTTACAAAACCCTTTGAATTTTGCCTTCTGATAGTTGTTAATAGACTTTGTCCTACATTGATTAGGTGTGTGACCATATTTATTGCAATTATAACAATATCCATTGGACTTAGAGATATTCGGTTGCTTACCTTTTCTGATCTGGCATATGTTGGCAGTATGACCTTGATTTCCATAGTAGTAGCAAATAGGTTTCTTCCTTTTGATGTTATTCCTTTTTCTATCTTGTTTTGATGATTCTCCTCTCTCGGTAGTATGAATTCCTTTCTCGGTAGAGTCTTTTCCTTTGTAACAGAGTCCTCCATCTTTGTAGAGTCTTCTTGTATTCAGTTTCTCATCCAACATCTTTGATGCTTCATAACTTTTTTTCAATGATTCTTTGGATTTGTTTCCTATTTCAAGTTCACCAGTCAACCTTGATACTTCAAGTTTCAATGATTGATTTTCATCATTCTTCAAAATTTCTTCATGATGTGCATAACCTAGTTGATCTATCATATTTTGTTGAATACCAGTTAACCTTATGATTTCATTATCCTTATCAGATACTAGATCTTCAAGTTGTTGTTTCTCTTTTTCTAGATCTCTTGCTTTATCCTCAGCTATCCTTAATGCATCTAGATTTTCAGTCATTTGTGTACTAAAATGTTCATGTTCTCTTTTCATTGCTTTTAGTTGATCAGCCAATGCTTTGTTCTTTTCTTTCAACATTCCAATCATTTCTTCAGTCTCTTTAGATATACTATTCTCAGATGATGTCTCGATTTGTTCTACTAGCTCTTGAGAATCCTACAATTCATCAGATAATCTTCTCCTTACTTTTAGAGATTTTTGCATTTGCCTTTGTATGTCTACAATCACTTGATTTGCATTATCCAGCTCTTCTTGAAGGTGCACAATCCTCTGAGATTGTTTGTAGCCTTCCATTACTAAGATCTTTCTCTTTATGTAGTTAAACCTTTTTCCAAGATTCAATCTCTGATACCAATTGTTAGGCCCAATATAGAAAGCTAATGTACTGAGAGGGGAGGGGTGAATCAGTACTCCAAAACTTTTCTCCTTTAATAACCTTACTGTTATGCATAAACAGAATAGTGCAGTAACATAAAATAAAACTAAAATCAATAGATAACAATCATACATGATTCACTCCATAACACATATATTTTCATCACGCAAAAACTCTTGGTTAGAGAGAAAAACTGCGGTGGGGATGACAACCACAACTTCACTAGTGCAATAATAAAGAATGCTCGGTTAGAGCTGCATTTAGCTATTTCTGATAGCTTACCCTGTTAGGAGTATCAAGATCAGTTAGATCTACCTTACTAAAGGATTTTTAGAACACTATATAAGTGTAGCACCTAGTTAAAGGATTTACAATTTATAGACTTGGTTAGAGTCTTTTACAATGTTAAAGGTTTCTCTTACAACATCAAAATATTACAATAAAATCATTACAAATATTTGCAACTTTACATCTGAAATGCTAAAGTAGATTCTATGTGCTCTGAATAAGATTACCTAGCTTGTAGCATACCTTGGTAACCCATAATGAGACTCGGTAAACCCTTCCGTTTACTTTGTTCTTCGACTATTCATTGATAACCTTCTCGGTGACCTCTCTGTGTCTCTGTAACAGTCTTCCTTCAAGCATACACTCTGTTATCTCTTATTGCATCTCATATTTCTAACCCTAGAACCATGTTGTATAAATAGATCTCTTACAGCGGTGATCTGATTCATTGCTTTGATCTTACAAAATATTCTTCGAATGAATAACTAAACAAAATATCTCATTGGTTAGATTGACCTTGTAGTCATACACAATCTCATAGTGCAATTCCCAACACAAAAATGATTAGATGTGCCTCGATGTTGTAACACGTTTTCATGTGCATGTCCAGGTTCAATGTATTTGGTAAAACATTTCACTTGATGAATATCAACTCGGTGAGTTAACTTTACCACTCGGTAGCCATGAAACTTTACTCAGTAAACAACTCAGTGAATACTGTGTTCTGTGACTGCTTTCTTTAGTAACCGACTAGACTGTTCATACCGACTTCTTTGTGTGTACTGACTGCATGATTCGGTAACACTAACCAACTAGAATATATAGTATGATTTTGGATATGAAACTAATGGCAATTTGATAAGTAGTAACACAACAACCTTCTCAATATCCTCATACCAGCAAACTTACTGCAATGCCAACACAACCACCTCTAAAGAAGACTCATGATTCACATGCAACAAGTGATAGCTAAGTGGAATTCAAAACTAGTGACTTGCATGTTGACTACAACTCCCACCATTTTGTAACCAAGTCTTAAGCATAGTTTACTCCTAGAGTATAGGAGGCAAGATACTATAAATGTAATGAATCAAGCCATTTCAAGGGTCCAAAAATTGAATATTGGAAGCCATGGATAGAATTAGAAGTAGCTTAGGAGATGGAAATTTTCTGGAACTTCGCTGATGGTTATTATATATCTTTTCATTGCATTTTCATGTTAGCGTAGCTGGAAGCAACCTTATGTAAACAAAAATCAGACATTTAGTGTGACAATTTTGTTGAATAATTATCCTCATTCGTAGGATAAATTATGAAATTTAATTCGATTTCTTTTTTATTTCAATTGTTTTCATCATATGATGTATGTTTGGTATTCATTCATCTAGTTCAACTTCCTAAATCTAGTGAGAGCCACATTTGCATTGCTTCAATCTGCACATGTATATGCTGATTGATGTTAATTTCAATGTGGTTTAGTCTTTCTCTCAATTTAATCTAGCTTTATTGATATGTTAAATTAATGATTTGCATGTTGATGTATGAATGTTCCAATTTCCTCTAGATTTAGTTGATATTGATAGATGGAATGAATGTTGAATGTTCACCATCCTCTTGCATCCCCTTTCACTTTTGCTATTTCTTTCCTACCGATTAGCGTAGTATTAGTTTAGTTTCTTAACTTTTCAAATTAATCAGAAATTTATGAATCAATAGGCCCCTTAACAGGTACAACTACGTCAACCATCAAGTTACCCAACATTGTTGTGACCCAACTACAAAGACCTTGGAGTCATCAACCCTTTGAGGTTGTTTAATTTTTAGGAGAGGTGGTGTGTGAATTCATGTTCTACCTTCCTATTGGTGAGTGTGTCAAAACACCCGTCAACAAGACCTAGAAGAAAAATCAGATTAGGATAATGTAAAGATACCCATGAAAATCTATGTTAAAGACTTCAAATTTTTACAAAAAATCAAGTGTTATGGAAATGGTCGCATCATTTTACAAAAGAAATGGATTTCAAAACCCCTCCAACCTACATTAGTACCCAAGAAACAACAAACAAAAGTGTTGGGGTTTTCACCCTTAAGATTGTGTGGATTTGATACTAAGAGCCCTACACAAGTAACATTACAAATGAGTCCAACTAGTTCTAGTGATTATGATCCTGAAAAAACCTTTAGAGAACTTGATGAACCTATTTTTGAGGAAAAAATTAGAGTTGGTCAAGAAAGAACTACATCAAGAATAGATCAGTTAATCCCACAAGATAAGCATGTTAATGAAAAATAATGGATAAAAAAATTCTCTGATATCAAACCCTCTATGTCTCAAGGCTTAGGGTTTGAAACATGAGATTCAATGACCTTGAGTACTAAGTGTGCCTCTAGTAGTGTCAATCAAACTACTTCCACAATAAAAAATGATGAGGAGAGTACCAACGATGACCTTGATGATGTCATTGATATCTATGAAGACTTATCCATCTTTACCATTTCAGCTTTTGAATTTGAATCAACTGATGCCTTCCACTTATCCACCCACAACTCATAGACTAGGACCAACAAGGGCCTCCACAATTAGACACATTCCAAAATGATGAGGTTATTATTGACTAGCTATGAAATCAAGAAGATTTTCCTATGGTGTTTGTCATTGAACTCAACAATTCAACTTATTTTGAAGAGAGTGTCAATCCTTTTAGTCACAAAGACATAAAAATAAATAAAATATCTTCTAGTGAAGATAAAACTATGACACTTTTTTAGGCCATGAAAAAGTAAAAAGAAAGGATGCATCCAATGGTGAAAATATCATTGAGGCATCAAAGGATGGAAGGATTGGCATTCTCCCCTTAACAACATATCATGATCGATCAAATTTGATAATAGAGGAGACAACTATAACTAATGTTGGGACAAAAGAAGATCCTCATAATATCTACCTTGTAGCTTCACTGACAGAACAACAACATATCAACTTTGTTAGATTTTTTAAAGAATGTCAAATAAACTTTGTGTGGTCCTATGCTGATATGCCTCATTTATACTCTGATCTTGTCATGCATCACTTAAGAGTCAAACAAGACACAAAACATGTCAAAAATAAGTTGAGAAAAATACATCCGCAAATAACACTTTTGGTCAAGGAAGAGATTAAAAAAATATTGAATGTTGGTTTCATCCTAAGGATGATTTTCCTCTACTCAACATAGATCTAATTGTCAATCTTATAGTTAGTCATGCAATGTTATCACTTATGGATGGATTATGTAGATACAACCAAATTAATTTTGTACATAAGGACCAACAAAAAACACCTTTTACATGTCTTTGGAGAATATATTGTTGGAATTTTATGTCATCTGGCCTCAAGAATGCTAGAGCTATATACTAAAGGGCCATGACCACCATTATTTATGACATGATGCACATCTTAATGGAATACTATGTATATGACCTCTTGGGAAAATCAATCACACATGAAAATCACTTGGATATCCTAGATAAGATCTTTACTCAATTAGAACAGTGCAAAGTGTGATTAAAGACCAAGAAATGTATCTTTGGAGTAACCTCCAAGAAGCTTTTAGGATACATTGTGTCACAATGAGGTATTGAAGTCGACCCAACAAAAGTAAAATATATCTTAGAAATGCCTCCACCAATAAATTATATTAGTCAACTTAGATCATTACAAGGAAAGCTAGAATCATTTTGTAGTTTCATTGCACAACTCACTAATAAGTGTCATCCCTTTAAACACTTACAAAATAGAAACATTACTTTTCAATGGGATGACAAGTGTTAGAATGCCTTTTAGATACTCAAGGACTATCACATGGCTCTTCATGTTCTCATGCCACTAATTGATGAAAAACTCCTACTTTTGTACATATCAGTACCAACAACAACATGTTAGGATAATTGGTGGAAAACTGAGAGGGGGTGGTGAATCAGTTGTCAACAAATTATATTAATCAAACCACTTTATAACCTTTAACTAGAGCACATAGACATTAAATACCAGAATAGCAGAAATAGATACTGGTAAGCAATAAAACTTAATAATGAAATAGAGAATTAACAAAATGCAACCATATCACATAACACCATTATTTGTATGTGGAAAAACTGGTAAAGGGGAAAAGCACGATGGGAAGCCTACCCACAGTTAGATGATACTTCTGCAAGAAGTATGTGATACAATAAGGGGCTTGGACATGTAGAAAAGCACACTGCCTCAAGTGTACTGCTAATTAAAAAGGAGTATCACTGACTACATAGAGGTTCTAACCACCTCAAGATAATTGGACAACAATCCAGAAGAATGAACTGCTAGAGATAGCATCTACCATGCCTGATTACAGTCCTAGTTAAGTTCAATACTGAAGGCCTTTGACCTCTTACTTAAACCCAATTCGAACACTTATGATTGACCAAATCTCCTTCACATATGATATTTCATTCCTTGACCATGACATATATTTCATTCCCATACCATGATATACAATGAGATCTTACATAAATTTATGCAAACCCTAAGGCCTAAACCAATTAGGTTAGCCACCTAATAGATATTACAATAAGATCATTACATACATCCATATTACAATGATATACCATGTCGGCTTTAGACCAAAACAACATTAACCAATCCATAAATCATCCTGGTAATGTGTAGAGAACATGTTAACATGATACTGGTCCATAACCTAGATAGGTATCAGACCTAATCTAGGTCCACCATGCCAAAATGATGTATCCAATCAGTCGAGGCACGATCAAGGATCACCTTGTGCATCCTAAATTCCATCTAGAAGCCACACCAAAACCACTTGTGCATTTTGTCAAAGTTTCTTAATTAAATCTCTACCGGTAAAGCCTTAAACCCTTACCGGTAACACTAGTTCTTCTACCGGTTACCAAAACATGTCTGTCGATAACCAGCCATAACAACTAGTGTTGACATCAATGAAAAAACATCAATGCAACACATAATCAATTCCTCCATATTGCCAAAAATCTTCCCCTTTGGCATTTATGACAACACTAGATGTGAAAAAGAAAACATCTAAGTGCCAAGAAGTGCCAAACATTTCTCATAGAAGATATAATAGTGAAAAACTAAAAAATCCTAGCAACTCCCCCTGAGGAGTGCAGTCCAAAACTGATCTGAATCCCATAAACATTATTTTTCACATATAACTCTCCCCCTTTGACATCAATGCCAAATATATGACATAGATATCAAAATTCTATGAATCTCAAAGCTGACTACTCCCCCTTAGTAGTAGCACTACTACATCAACCCGGAGCAAATGATAAAGTTGATGATGCATGTTGGACTGATGGTTTGCTCCATCAATTAAGTTTCTGCAAGAGAGGTAGATACCCCTAACTTGTCTCTCAAATAATCAAATGATTCCTTAGATAGAGGTTTAGTGAATATATCTGCAATATGTTCTTTAGTGTTCACATAAACCAAATTGACTTCCTTTTCTTCCACCTTGTCCTTCAAAAAGTTATATTTTATTGATATTTGCTTAGTCTTAGAGTGAAATACCGAATTATTAGACATGTCAATAGCTGCAGAGTTATCACAATAGATAACTACTAGATCACTACAATTTACCTTGATACCCTTCAACATTTGCTTCATCCACAAGACTTGAGTGCAATTAGTTGTTGTTGCAACATATTCAGCTTCTGTAGTAGATAAAGAAATGCATGACTATTTTTTTTCTGATCCATGAAATCAATTTCTTTCCAAGAAAGAAAGCTCCACCAGAAATGCTCTTCCTATCATGAGTATCTCCTACCCAATTTGAATCTGTATATGCACATAAAGTGAAGTTATCATCTCTAGAATACCATAAGCCATATTTTGATGTTCCTTGCAAATACCGGAATATCCTCTTTAGTGTACATTCATGATTTTATTTAGGATTACTTTGAGATCTTGAAATAATACTTACTGCATTCATAATATCCAGTCTATTCTGAGTTAGATACAACAAGCCACCAATCATATACTTATACCTTGTCAAATTTACCGATGCAGATGTGTCTTTGATAGATAATTTCTCACTTGTCACCATAGGAGTACTTACTGGTTTGGAATTGTCCACACCAAACTTATTCAACAATTCCCTTAAATACTTAGTTTGACAGAGGAAGATGCCTTTGTCAGTTTGAGTAATCTACAAACCTAAGAAAAATATCATCTCACCAATCATCGACATTTCAAATTCATTCTTCATATTATTAGAGAATTCCATGCACAATTTATCTTCGCCTCCAAAAATGATATCATCAACAAATACTTCAATAATCAGAATATCATCATCAATGATCTTGTAATATAAATTTCTGTCAGCACTGCCTTTAGTAAAACCAAGCTTCAAAAAATATTTATCCAACCTTGCATACCAAGCTCTAGGAGCTTGTTTCAATCCATATAAAGCTTTCCTTAACCTGCAAACCATATCTTTGTCACCTGTTAGTGAAAATACATGAGGCTGCTCAATGTATACCTCTTCCTCAATTTCACCATTCAAAAATTCACATTTAACAATGATTTGATAGACCTTATAGTTCTTATAAGCTACATAGGAAAGAAATAGTCTAACAACTTCAATTCTAGCTACAGGTGCAAATGTCTCACCATAATCAATTCCTTGTATTTTAGAATATCCTTTACAATCCAATCTAGCCTTGTTTCTTACAACTTGACCATCCTCATTTAGTTTATTTCTAAAAGCCCATTTAGTTCCAATAACATTCTTATTTTTAGGCCGGGGAACTAAAGTCCAAGTGTTATTCTTCTCTATCTGATTTAATTCATCTTCCATAGCCTTTAACCAATGTTTATTTTTACAAGATTCAATAACAAATGTCGGTTCAATTTGAGAAATAAGACATACCTCTTCATTTGCCATTATTCTTCTTGTCATAACTCCCTTGTTCCTATCTCCAATGATTTGATCTTCAGAATGATTTATTCTTACATACCTTGTTGTCTTCTGAACTTTAGGTTCACGGTTCTGATCATCAATCATAGTTGAATTTTCTGATTGTGTCGGCGTAACTATTTCAGTGTCTTGTACCGGTTGAGGCATTGTCAGTTTAGTTATGATCATTTCCACTGCTAGTTCCCTAAAATGTGATATAGATTGATTTTTGTATTTCTCATCCACTTTCACATTTGCACTCTCCATAATTTTCTGCAATCTTTTGTTATAACATCTATATTCTTTTCTTTGAATTGAATATCTAAGAAATATCCCTTCATCACATCTAGGATCAAACTTCCCAATTGAATCAAACCTTTTGATATAACATTTACTTCCAAAAATTCTAAAATATTTAACAATAGGTGTATGTCCAAACCATAATTCATAGCGGGTCTTACCAGTTTCATCTTTGATGTGAACGCTATTGAATGTGTAGACTATTGTGTTACTACTTATCAAATTGCCATTAGTTTTTATATTCAAAGTCATACTATATATTCTAGTCGGTATACACATAGAGAAGTCGGTATGCACAGTCTAGTCGGTTACAGAAGAAAGCAGTTATAGAACACAATATACACCGAGCTATCTACCGAGTATCTTTTTGAGACTACAAAGCAGAAAAGATGACACACCGAGTTGATATTCACCAAGTGAAATGTGTTACCAGATACATTGAACCTGGACATGCATATGAAAATGTGTTACAAGATCGAGGCACATCTAACCCTTATTACATTGGAAATTGCACCAGAAGATTGTGTATGATTACAAGGACAATCTAACTAATGAAATATTTTGTTTAGTTATTCATTCAAGTAATCTTGTTTGTAAGATCGAAGCAATGAATTGGATTACTGTTTTAAGAGATCTATTTATACAACATAAGTGAAGTGCATGTATGCATGAAGGAAGACTATTATAGAGACACAGAGGTCACCGAGAAGGTTTTCTGAGAACAATCGAAGAACAGAGTAAACAGAAGGGTTTACCGAGTTACTATATGGGTTATCGAGGTATGCTATAAGCAAGGTAATCTTATTCTGAGCACATAGAATCTGCTATAACATTTCAGATGTAAAGTTGCAGATATTTGTAATGATTTTATTGTAATATTGTGAAGATTGAAAGAGAAACCTTTAACAGGGTAATAGACTCTAATCAAGTCTATAAATTGTAAAGCCTCTAACCAGGTGTAGCATTTAGAATAAATGTTGTAAAATTCCTTTAGCAAGGTAGATCTAACAGATCTTGTTGCTCCTAATAGGGTAAGCTATCAGAAATAGCTAAACATGTAGCTCTAACCAAGCATCTTAATTGTTGCAGTAGTGAAGTTGTGGGTGCCATCCCCACCGCAGTTTTTCTCTCTAACCAAGAGTTTACACGTAACCAAAATATATGTGTTATGGAGTGAATCGTGTATGATTGTTATCTATTTGTTTTAACTTTATTTTATGTTACTGCACTATTCTGTTTATGCATAACAATAAGGTTATTATTGAAGAAATTTTTTGGAGTACTGTATCACCCCTCCCCTCTCAGTACATTAGCTTTCCATATTGGGCCTAACAATTGGTATCAGAGCTCAAATCTTGGAAAAGGGTTTAACTACCTAAAGAGAAAGATCTTATCAATGGAAGGCTATAAACAATCTCAGAGGATTGTGTATCTACAAGAAGAGCTAGATCATGGAAATCAAGTGATTGCAGACATGCAAAGGCAAATGCAAAAATCTCAGAAAGTAAGAAGAAGATTATCTGATGACCTGTAGGATTCTCAAGAGTTAGTGGAACAAATTGAAACATCATCTGAGAATAGTATATCTGAAGAGACTGAAGAAATGATTGGAGTGTTGAAAGAAAAGAACAAAGCATTGGCTGATCAACTAAAAGCAATGAAAAGAGAACATGAACATTTAAGTACAAAGATGACTGAAAATCTAGATGCATTAAGGATAGCAAAGGATAAAGCAAGAGATCTACAAAGAGAGAAACAACAACTTGAAGTTTTAGTATCTGATAAGAATGATGAAATCACAAGGTTAACTAGGACTCAACAAAATATGACAGATCAACTAGGTTATGCACATCATGAAGCAATTTTGAAGAATCTTGAAAATCAAGCATTGAGACTTGAAGTATCAAGGTTGACCAATGAACTTGAAATAGAGAAGAAATCCAAAGAAACACTGAAGAAGAGTTATGAAGCATCAAAGATGCTGGATGAGCAACTGAATACAAGAAGACCCAACAAAGATGCAAGACTCGGTTACAAAGGAAAAGAATCTACCGAGAAAGGAATTCACACTACCGAGAGAGGAGAATCATCAAAGCAAGCTGGAAATAGGAATAACATCAAAAGAAAGAAGCCTATTTTCTACTACTGTGGAAATCAAGGTCATACTGCCAACATATGCCAAATCAAAAAAGGTAAGCAACCGAATATCACTAAGTCAAATGGTTATTGTTACAATTGCAATAAATATGGTCATACATCTAATCAATGTAGGAAAAAGTCTGTTAACAACTATTAGAAGGAAAAATTCAAAGGGTTTTGTAAAAACTGCAATAGATATGGACATAGTACCAAGAAGTGTTGGCTTAAGAAAAAGAACCACATGTGGTCTGCACACCGAGCAAACACTAGAGGTTACCGAACTCACACAAATCCTTACCGACAATATGCAGCAGAACCATGGGATTACAATACAAGAATATGGTGCGAATGTTGTGGAAGATATGGACATATTAGTGCCAACTATTTTATAAGGTTTGGAATGAACAACCGAAGATCATGGAGAAATCCTGGTATGACATGTTTTCATTGTCACAAAGTTGGACATTTAGCTGGAGATTGCAAAGATCAACCTAGAAGAGACACTGAAGAGATAAAAGAAAAATTCAAGATGATTTGGAAAAAGAAAGAAATCATGTCAGATGAAGAAAGCACCTTACCTACCAAGTTAGGTGCACCTATTCCAAATTAATTAGCAAAAGGTATGAAGGGACTGCATTCTCTAAAAGTTAAAATCATAATAGTTCCTATTCTATTATGTACTAAATCCAAAATCTGCATAGTTAATATGCATTAGTAGGTTTGGTATTCTATCAAAAGTACTTTACAGGAACCTATCAAGTCGGTGTATACAGGAAGCTTGTCAAGTCGGTAAATGAAGAAATTTGGTTACTAGGTTAAAACAAAAAAAAAGGGAGTAAATCGGTTAAAGGTGAACCGAGTGCATTTAATGTTTTGACCTAACCCGCACAAAGCCCAATAAGGTATTTTGTGTACTTAAAGGTATTTTTGTGGTCATTTACATTCACCAAGTTTTCAAGAGAGCAGAGTAGAGCAAATCAAGGCAATCAAACCTCATTCAAAGCGAATCCAAGGTATTTACACAAATCTCATCACACGGTTAAGCTGGTTTTCTGATCTTGTCAAATTCCTATAATCTAGCGAGTGTGAAGCGTCTGCTGTTTGTAAACCGTCAAACCCTAAGGATAGTTTGCTAGTTTTATCTGAAATTTACAAATGGCACCCAAGATCCAAGATCCCATAGTTGTCAAGATGTCGAGAAGCCCACACTGAAATACACTTTGACTCCTAAAGTTGCCTCTGAACTGGATGACAAAACTGCCTTTTCACTCATCTCGGATCAAGTTTTGTTAGTCGAAGATGTTAGATTCTTCACCAAATGCCATGTTGAAGAACTCGGTCATGTTGAGATAAGTGACACATATGATGAGCTATGTACCGATGGAAAAATGGATAGCAAGTATGAGCATATCAAAATCAAGGGATTAACTGAAGCTCTAGCCTATCCCCATGTGTTCAAACCCCAGTGGGTTAAGTTTGTTTTAAGCAGAGTTCATGATGATTTTATGTGGCTAGAAGAGCAACCATTCAAAATCACCAAGGAAATCATTCATGTGATCACCGGGTATCCTATCTATGATCGCACGAGCACAGAAAATGATATCACAGAAGGAGTTAATCAGTTTAACTGGAGTAGAATCTAATTACCAAGGACTAAAACTGAATAATGTCACTGATGTAGAACTTAAATTTGCAATTAGAGTAATTGGTTATTGTTTCTTCCAATCAGCAAGGGAAAATAGTGTACCCTGTGCAGCAGTTGACTTAGCCTATAAAATAGTGAAAAAGGGAATGAAAGTAGATTTATGTGAAGTGTTATTGAAAAACTTGTTTGAGAACCTGAACACAATAAGGAAGCTGAAGAAGAACAACTCGAGAAATACACTAAAGTTTGGTTCACTTCTTGTATGCATGTTTTTCTACTTTGAGAAGTTCTTTCCCTCAGTCGGTAAAGTAGTTTGGGAGCTACACCGACCTATCACCCATCAAATTAATGATTTTATCAAGAAGTTGGGAGATAATTTTAATGATATCATGGATGACTACTTCAGCAAATTTCAAGAGAACATGCACAATAGGTATTGGATTCCATCACAGCTGGTAGAGAAATATAAGGACGATATATGTTTTGAGGTAGACACTGATTACTGTTATGTGAATGCTGTAGAACCAAGGATTCAATCTTTGCCACCAATGGGTTACGAGATTGACTTTGATATCACACAACAACAAATTGATGCATATCTTTCATTACCAAGGCATGCTATCGAACTAAGGTATGGAACTTATGAAGAAGTTAAGGAAAAGGTGAAAAGCAGCATTGTAGTACCTAAAGCTACAAGAAAGGCTACAAAGATGATAAAGGTTTTATCTGAGAAATTCAGAGAAGAATCCTCCTCTACACCTGTCAAAGGCACTCTTGCCATTACCGAAGAGGAATCAGAAGCTCAAGAGGTAGAAACAACATTGAATACTAAGTTGCCTAAGCGTAAAGTTTTGAAAAGAAAGAAACTGGACACTACAAAGGCCCTACCGACTCCACCAACAAAGAGACCTAACACTAGAGCATCAGCTGCATCACCAAGTAAGAAACAAAAGAGTGTTACTGTTCCCAAGATAACTAGGACCTACAAGGAATCTACTCAGAGACTCATTTTGGCAAAAGAGTCTAGTGATACAGAATCTGAAGATGCCAACAAATTTCAGATTGTAAAGAGCAAAAAGGTAAATATTCACAGTGTTGAAAACTTTTGTGCCAATCTTAAAGAATATGGTGGATTTGCAGGATTTAGATATGTCAAGTATGAGACTAGGAATAATGATGAGAAGTGACAAATTGAAGAAGTTGTCATTTTCACACTTCTAAAGTTTCGGCTAGCTCCATTAGAACTAGTAAAGTCACTTCCGAGTGAATTGTACTTACATATTGATAACAGGTGGAAATATGCAATGGACTCAGAGAAAAAAATTAGAGAAATGATATGTCTATAGCAGAAATTAAAGAGCATCTAACAACCTACAATTCTAAATTTCTTGTCAAACAAAGAGCCTTAAAATTGATGAATGGGCTATATATTGATGTAGAAAATGAGACAAAAGCTAAGTGGCAGGAAATATTCAAACTAAAAGATGTCGATGAACAATCTCAAGTTGAAATTGTTGATGTCACTGAACAAGATCCTGATGTCACGAAACAAGATCCTGATGTCACCAAGCAAGGTCTTGACACTACCGAGCAAGACCCGAGTGACACTATTCAAATTGATGAAGATGTCATGGATGCAGAAGCACCAGAGCAGGAAATGATAGAAGGCACTACCTATGCAAAATTTGTATCTAGTGAATCTATGATAGTACAAGTTCAGCCTTATCCACTGATCAAGCCACTTGTCTCTACCGAAGCACCTAAGGATATAGCACAAGGCACCGAAGGTCACTAGTCTGAAGTAGTAGGAGGTACAATGCAAGAAAAGACCTTTTAAGCATCGTCAAGGACTGAAAATGTTACAGCTGAGACACCCAGTACCGAGACACCAAAGGACACCACAACGGCTATAGGAACAGACCAAAGTGTTGCATCTACCGAGCAACCTACCGAGGGTCGGCAAGCCTCACAAGGTATTATCTTGGTACAACCGACCAAAGGTAAATAGAAGAAAGTGAAAACGCATAGTTTTAAAGTTGATTTAACTAAATCGATAGTGTTGCCCAATGCGGATATCTCAAAATTAAAGGGGCAAGCACTTATTGATTTCGGTGAACTATACAAAGCAAAGGCCAAACAAGAAAAACAAATGGCCATTCAAAAGAAGAATAAAGTACTATAGAAGGTAAAGACACTGCTAACAGAAATGCTACCATCAGCTATAGTGTCAACTGATGGTGCCATGCACATTCAACTAGATGAACTCCTTACTCAAATAGAAACATCTAGAGTTGATGCATCTGAGTACTTGGGCAAGCTAAAAGATAAAGAGCTTACTGCAAAAATGATAGAAGAGGTACAAAAAACTCTAGCTATAGGAAAAGTCAAGCTTGTCAAATTTATTGCTGAGTTGTCCCCTCAACTCAAGCATATTCTTTATTTATTTTAGAAACTTTGTACATTTTCCTTATTCATTAATGATATCAAGAATAAAACTGATGCAATTGAGAAAGAGATCACCGATCTCTCAACTATGTTGACCACAGAGCCAAATTCAATTCAGAATTTTTATACCAAGCTTCAATAGCTAATGGCTCAATAGTTAGAACTAAGAAATGAAGAGCATAAGATCAAGAAGGATATAATGACACTCTAGACATTATTCCTTCCTCATCTTTCATCAGTTCAGGAATAGATTAACCGAGCTACATGCCTATCTACTACACAAGAGGGAAGCACTCTTGATGGCTTAATATCACTATTGGCTGATATTCAAGCACAAAATTCTTTAATGGAAAGTGTAAAGGATGCACTCTCTGTCACACTCACTGATGCCTAGAAGAAGTATAAATCCATTTTTGATCAGTTACTACCCTCGGATGAAAATTAAGTTTTTGATGTTTGTCAAAAAAGGGGAGTAATACTACATAAGGGGAGTAATATACTATATTTAGGGAGTGATACTATTTTTGTAATATAGTTTTGATACAGTATTCAGAGTATTGTATACAGGGGAGTATACCTAGCAGAGTATACAAAGTATGCAGAGCAAGCAGAGCACACAAGCATAGAACTGAGCATGTAAAATCAGAGTTATGTATAGAATAATGATAAAGGGAGTATATCTAAATATACTATTTCATTGACTATTGTATATATTGTCAAGTATAGTCATTTTGCAAAATATATAGATTTTTGAGTTATGACTTTGAAAGTAGTTTTTGTCAAACATCTCAACTAATGTCAAAAGGGGAGATTGTTACTACTTATCAAATTGCCATTAGTTTTTATATTCAAAGTCATACTATATATTCTAGTTAGTTAGCACTACCAAATCATGCAGTCGGTATACACATAGAGAAGTTGGTATGCACAGTCTTGTCGGTTACAGAAGAAAGCAGTTACAGAACACAGCATACAATGAGCACCAAAGATGACACACCGAGTTGATATTCACCGAGTGAAACGTGTTACCAAATACATTGAACCTGGACATGCATATGAAAACATGTTACAAGATCGAGGCACATCTAACCGTTATTAGATTGGAAATTGTACCAGAAGATTGTGTATGATTACAAGGACAATCTAACCAATGAAATATTTTGTTTAGCTATTCGTTCAAGAAATCTTGTTTGTAAGATCGAAGCAATGAATTGGATCACCATTTTAAGAGATCTATTTATACAACATAAGTGAAGTGCATGTATGCATGAAGGAAGACTGTTACAGAGACACAGAGTTCACCGAGAAGGTTTTCAGAGAACAGTCGAAGAACAGAGTAAACAGAAGGGTTTACCAAGTTACTATATGGGTTACCGAGGTATGCAATAAGAAAGGTAATCTTATTCTGAGCACATAGAATCTGCTATAACATTTCAGATGTAAAGTTGTAGATATTTGTAATGATTTTATTGTAATATTGTGAAGATGGAAAGAGAAACCTTTAACAGGGTAAAAGACTCTAATCAAGTCTATAAATTGTAAAGCCTCTAACCAAGTGCAACATTCAAGAATAAATGTTGTAAAAATCCTTTAGCAAGGTAGATCTAACAGATCTTGTTACTCCTAATATAGGGTAAGCTATCAGAAATAGCTAAACATGTAGCTCTAACTGAGCATCTTTATTATTGTAGTATTGAAGTTGTGGGTGCCATCCCCATCGCAGTTTTTCTCTCTAACCAAGAGTTTCTGCATAACCAAAATATATGTGTTATGGAGTGAATCATGTATGATTGTTATCTATTTGTTTTAACTTTATTTTATGTTACTGCACTATTCTGTTTATGCATAACAGTAAGGTTATTATTGAAGAAAAGTTCTGGAGTATTGATTCACCCCTCCCCTCTTAGTACATTAGCTTTCCATATTGGGCCTAACATATTGTACTCACTTATTCTCTCCAGTAGATGTGAGGCAATTTGGCTTCCATCATCATGGTTCTTGATGCATCCAAAATGCTTCTATTCTTTCTTTCCACTACTCTATTATGCTGAGGACTCCTAGGTGCAGATAGTTGTCTCCTAATTCCATTTGTCTCACAATAACTGTTAAATTCTTGAGATGTGAACTCACCGCCTTGATTTGATCTCAGATATTTAATTTTCAATCTAGTTTTTGTTTCCACCTTTTCTTTAAAGATCTTGAATTTCTCAAAAGCTTCAGACTTCTCCCTAATAAAAGTCACCCATATCATTCTAGAATAGTCATCAATTATCAGCATGAAATACCTATCACCTTGAAAGCTTCTGGTCCTTGTTGGACCACATAAGTCAGTGTGAATCAAATCAAGCACAACATTAGATTTATCATGTATGCACAATCTTAGGTATATCTCTAACTACCTTTGTTGAATTGATCTTAACAATACAATCAAAATTAACATGCCATAACCAACTCTCATCAATATTACCAGTGTTCAAGTGAAAGATATTACCTCTAGTCTAAGTATCGGTTGCAATATCCAAACCGGTTTTGTTACTGATTTTACATTTTCTATCTTTAAACTGAAGTTGTAATCCCTTGTCCACCAATTTCCCAATACCTAAAAGATTATGCTTTAAACCTTATACATGATGGACATTATCAGTATTATGCTTTTCATATAGAGAAGTAATACCTCTATCTTTGATCACACATGCTTTTTCATCCCCAAATCTAAGATGACCGCAATTGTATTCTTGCAGGGACATAAATTTTCTTTTATCTCTAGTCATATGATGCGAGCATCCACTATCAATTACCCATTCATCCTTGTCTTCAACTTTTTCTACCAGGGCCTTTTCTTCATTATTGATAGCAAGTTCCGGTTCATCTTCTTTTAAAGCATAGAACACTCATTTCTTTCCATTGCCAGATCCACTAGTAGAGTCTACTACCAGTTCATCCTCAGAGTCATCACTTACTCCTTCCTCATCTGCTATGTAGAATTGTTTGTTTTTCTTGAATCTATATTTGTTCTGATAAGGCTTAAATGATTTCTTAACTCTCTCTTCAAATCTTGCATTCCTTTTAGGACATCTAGATTCAAAATGACCAATCTTATTGCATGCAAAACATTTAAAAGGTGCTTTTCCTTCATACTTACTTCCTGTCGGTCCTTTAGGTACTCTTCTAGAAAATAAGGCTTCAAGTTGTTCAAATTATTCATCCTCTTTCCTCATATCTTTCAATTCCTTTACACATAGAGCTTTCCAATCACTTTTATCGGTAGATGATGATGCATGAAAAGTAGGTTCAGACTTTGCAGCTTCAAAGGGTCAAAATTCTTTAAGCTCAAAAGCATATAATTTCTTAATCATAATGTCTCTGTTAACTGAAGTGTTTGTCATTGTTCTCAATTCATTAATTGTAGTCGCCTTCATCTTGTTAGCCAGTGGAAGGGCTCTCAAGACTTTGGAAACTATTTAATCTTCAATCAGAGATCCTCCACAACATTGAATTCACATGACAATCTCATTTACTCTTTCCATAATTGTAGTAATTCTTTCATTATCTTCCATCTTCAAGTTCTGATATCTTACCCGGTAACCATCAAGTTTAGTAATTTTGATAGTAGGATCACCTTCATTCAGAATTTGCAATTTATCCCACATAACCTTTGCATATGATTTATCAGTCAATCCCATGATTTGCTAATTAGTAAGTGCACACAAGAGGGCTTCTCTAGCTTTGCAATCATTTTCAATATTCTTGTCCAAGTTTGTAGGAGGAGGATTGCCAAATGTCAGATCATAAGGTGTATATCCTTTCTCAGTGATCTCCCAATTATCCTTGCCAAGACATCTAATATGAGTCTCCATTCGGATTTTCCATATCCCATAACTTGTTCCATCAAGCTTAGGGATTTCTCTTCTGAAAATAGTTGCCAGTGGATTTGAATTATTAGTTGCCATAGGATCTACCTCAAGTGGTTAAGCTTCTGCAAAAGAGGACAAAGCTCTGATACCAATTATTAACATAACTGTTGGACAACTGAAAGGGGGGGGGGGTGAATCAGTTTTCAATAGATTATATTAATCAAACCACTTTATAACCTATAACCGAAGCACATAAACATTGAATACTAGAATAGCAGAAACAAATACTGGTAAGCAATAAAACTTAAGAATAATACAGAGAATTAACTCAATGCAACCATACCACATAACACCATGATTTGTACGTGGAAAACCTGATAAAGAGAAAAACCATGGTGGGAAGCCTGATAGTTCTGATACTTAATGTTAAGTACAAATGCTAAGCTAATAAGATGAGAGTGGGGGGGTGAATCATACAACCTTAATCCTCCATAAAAACAATAGATTCAACCTCGGTAACATATTCTTCACTAATATAACCAAAACTGCCAAACATGCAAACTCAAAAGCATATAAACATCATAACACTCATAACACCATATTTAACGTGGAAACCCAAATAGGGAAAAACCACTATGGGATTTCAGACCCACTAAGAAATATACTCTTCTAGAGTATGCTTGGTTAAAAGAAAATCATGTTAAAGATTACAAACACATTGCTAGATGTGACCCGGTTAAGGGATTTCCCTCAGATCTGTTAGGATCTTCACCTTGTTAGAAGTGACCTTGTTAAAGGATTTCAAACACTCAATCAGAATGTCACCTTGCTAGAGGGTTTTACAAATAAGACTGTTAAGTCCACTCAGTTAAGAGATTTTCTGTCACTTCACAAAATAATAGTAATAAAAATCTATCTGCAACTTCACATCTAAAATGCTAAAGCAGATTCTTATTTGCTCAATACAATCTAGGACTTATCTTGTCCAGCTGCTGGGCTATATACTCTGTTATTCAAACAAGTCTTCAAGCTTCAGTGCTTGGTAATCACTATGTAGCATCCCTGTGTATACACTTGCCCACATACATTGATTATTAATAGTTCCTTATTTATAAACAATTTGCCAACTGCTTAATCTCCTTGATCACATATCCCATGATCAATCATAGCCATCAGATCTTCAAACTTGACTAGGTTCAATGTATCCTTCGATCTAAAAACATTTTACCCTGCCTTGGAACTTGCATATATTTCTTGGAACTTGTGCTAGGGTATTGTGGTTCAATCTGCGCTCTAGATCTTCCTGCCTATTTTCCTTTACCATAGATTCTTTAACAAACATCAGTCACAACATACCAATCATTTAATCATAACCAGCTCATCAACTTCCTTCATTAAATAATGCTTATATTCATTCAATGCATTTTGTTACTACTCGGTTGCAACTCAGTAAATACTAAACTTTACTCGCTAGACATTCTGCCTTCATTAACCGATAGCGATAACCTTAGGGTTTATCGACTAGGTTCTTTGCTTGGTAACATACTATAGTATTAACCTTACAATCAATAACATATGTAGGATATCAAAACAATCTAAACATCATGATCTCATCATTGTCTAACTTGGTAATAGTTGCCCATTGAATAACTTATTCCTCCCCTTATTCATCATATTCTTTTTGTGTCTTTTACCGACATCTTTATACTCATACTTCTTAAGATATGGAAACATCATACTGAATTAGAAAATCAATTTCTTGACATCAATGACAAAATAATAATATTAAGACAGTAAAACATCCTTAATTAGTTATATCCATAATCATCAACAACCTTCTCAATATCCTTATTGAAATGCCAACAATCTCTCCTTGTTTGTTATAATGCCAACAAAGCCTACCCACAGTCAAATGATACTTCTATAGAAAGTATGTGATACAATAAGGGGCTTGCACATGCAGGAAGGCACACTGCCTAGAGTGTACTACTCATTATAAAGTAGTCTCATTGACTATAGAGAGTTTATAACCACCTCAAGATATTGGACAACAATCCATAGGAATGAACTGCTAGAGATAGCATCTAACATGCTTGATTATAGTCTCGATTAAGCTCAATATTGGAGGCCTTTGACCTCTTACTTAAACCAATTTGATCACTTGTGATCGACCAAATCTCCTTTTCATATGATATTTCATTCCACGGCCATGACATATATTTTATTCCCATACCATGATCTACAATGAGAACTTACATCAATTTATACAAACCCTAAGGCCTAAACCAATTAGGTCGGCCACCTAAAAGATATTACAATAAGATTATTACATACACCCATATTACAATGATATGCCATGTCGGCTTTAGACCAAAACACCATTAACCAATCCATAAATCATCATGGTAATGTGTAGAGAACATGTTAACATGATACCGGTCCATAACCTAGATAGGTACATGACCTAATCTGAGTCCACCAGGCCAAAGCAATGTATCCAATCAGTCGAGGCACGATCAAGGATCACCTTTTGCATCGTGAATTCAATCTAGAAGCCACACCAACACCACTTGTGCATTATATCAAAGTTTTTAAGAAAAATCTCTACCATTAAAACCTTAAACCCTTACTGGTAACACTAGTTATTCTAGTGGTAACCAACCATAAGAACTAGTGTTGACATCAATGACAAAACATCAATGCAACACATAATCAATTCCTCCATATTGCCAACACAACACTGGTGGCACTCTTAGCACAATAGGACTATGAAGGAAAAAAATGAGTCATTATTACATTAGTTGAACACTACTATGATATGGGCTTAACTATTCTCCTATTGAATGCATATGTTTTGTCATAGATTTTGCCTCCTAGAAATCACATCATTATATTCTCACTCACAAAATAAAGCATATAGAAAAAATGGATCCCCTCAAGTATTTGTTTAGTAAGGCATCTCTCATAGGAAGATTAGCAATATAGGTAATGATCCTCAATGAGTTTGATATCAATCATGTTGAATGAAAGGCCATCAAGGCACAAGTTATTGCAGAGTATCTTGTAGAAGCACCTATGGCTAATGATCATCCATTAATTTCAAACTTTCCAAATGAATCCATCCTATCTATTACAACTTCAAGGTTATGACAATTATACTTTGATGGATCCTTCACCCAACATGGAGTAGATGTAGGAATCCTTTTTGTCACATCACAAGGGGATTGTATTCCAAAATCCTATAGATTGTACTTCCCGTGGATAAACAATATAGCAAAATATGAGACACTTACTACATGACTTAGGATCATTATTCAATGGATAATTCAAAGCTCTAGGCCTTTAGTCTTTCTCAATTGGTTATTCAACAAACAAACAATGATTATCAAACAAAAGATGAGAAGCTTATATCTTACAAATAGATGGTAAAGGACTTCAAGAAATCCTTTATTGAGATCACTTTTGCATAGATTCTTTGGGATAATAATAGAGTTGTTGATGTCATGGATAACATTTCTTCTTGCATAGATATACCACAACACATTACTTGCTATGAATTTCTAGTAGATAATCTTTGGGTCCCCGCATATGAGATCCCTCTGTCTAAGATACTACATATCATTGGTCTCAATTCCCCGCTCCATTGTGAGAGACAATGGGTGTCCCTTAAAAAATTACAATGTTCATGAGTTTTGTGACAAGTTCCATATCTAAAATCTATTTTCCATGCCATGTTATCCCCAAGACAAAGGTCAAGCCAAGGAATCCAATAAAAAAATCTTCAAAATCCTTAAGAAGACAGTCAAAGATGCTAGTCGTAACTGACATATACAAATCAATCCTACCTCATGGGCCTACTACATAAGTGTTTGCACTCTCATGAGTGCTATACCATATTCAAATGTCTATAACATTTTCCAAATATATCTTAGCCATTGAAGTCAAGTTACCATCCTTATGAGTATCCTTGTGCATTTTTTATCAGTGATGAAGAATATTAAGTCTTCCAAGTTTAGGATCTTGATTTATTGGATGAGCACCTACAAAATGCTCTCAACCACCTTAGAGTATATCAAAAGCATATGTATCATAGCTATAATCATAAAGTTAAGTCGTGTACATTTGAAGTAGGTGATTTGATCTTCAAAGAAAATCCTAGGAATCAATAGGACCAAGAGAAGAAGGCAAATTTGAACACAACTAGCTAGGCCCATAAATTGTTACTACAGTCTATGGCTCTAGAAGATATCAATAGTCTATCCCCAAAGGTGAGCCACTTGAATATCCTATCAATAATACGCACCTTCATAAGTTTTGCACCTAGCTAGATTTAGAGGACCCTTTAAATATCATAAAAATAAAAATAAAAATAAAAGAAAGTCAAAAATACAATTTTTTTTTTATAAAATTAAAAAAAGTAAAGAGAAATAAATTCGTCCAAAGGTGAAAAGCACTTTAGTGGTGCCCTGGGCAAGAAACATGGTGAAAATTAGGAAACCAGTGACATGTGTAGAGACTTCTTTCCTTTATCCTTCATGATTTTGCATCATCCTTCTATTTCACGTTCACACTTCCATTCCATAATAGATCTCTCATCCCCAACATGGCTTGTTATTGTTCTACCATGGTCACCACTTTCCATAATAAAACTCCTTTTGTTGCCTTTCTCCACCTATAATAATTAGGTTCTCTTCCTAACTAGGGGCACATCATTGACCTAGTGATGGAATTAGATCCTTGGCACTACATGTTATGAGGAATTTTTCTTTTCCTTCCTTCTTATGCTCAAAATATGCAGTAAAAATTCCACTTGCATTGCCAATTCATAATACAGTTTCCATCTTTCTTCATAATAAAGCATCTATTTCATAGATTTAGACACTTTTAGATGAGCCTATGCATCACTTTGCTTTGACCAAATCAATCCTTCAACTAAGACTAAGATGAAGCGCAATTAGTGGTCCTATTTTCCTAAGTATTATATATATTCTATCAAGATATTATCAAAATGATACCAAATATAAACTATAACAAGAAACATATATGGCATGAGGATTTAATTGGTTGTTGGTTTAGGTTTTAATTTTTTTTTTTTATTTGATCTTTTGTGACATGCATATTGAGTTACTCAAGGATGTCTATGGACTAGAGTGGCCAGGATGAGGCATGTTCACATGATTTTTGCTTGTGGTGTGATCTCTAGTAATACTATGGCTCATCTGAGGATATGGTATTTATGACCATAGGGGATCTATGAGTCTAGTATGAATAGGGGCATTCCTTTCTTTCAAGTGTCTTCTTTCCATGCAAATTTTGTGTGTATTGTCTTGGTCGAACTCATATCTAGATAGTCACAATCAGTTTCCATAATAAGCACAATGATGATAAAGCACTTTAAAATCCACACAAGAGCTCACTTGTCCATTATCCCTCATCTCCCATCAATATTCCATCTTTAATTTCTTTCTTCCATGGCCAATGAATCCTCATCCCTTCCCTCAATCTTGGCAGTCTTGCATTAATTGACTGAGTATGTTGACAAACCAAAACTGCTTGGGACATGCATTTCCTTAGACACCATCTTGCATCACCACATGTTAGGACCACTTATAATATTAAATATCTCATAAAATATCCCATCCTACATTGACAATACATTAGCTCATAATCATAAATAGCATAATCGATTGTATAAAATCATGCATCATACATTAGATATAATCCATAACATAAACATCATAGAAACATCATAAATACATCTATCGATAGCATCATAGGATCCTAGTACATAAGTCATAACTACATCACATAGTACATAATGCATAATCCATAACATAAAATTATAGCACCATAAGAATGTTGCATCATAGAATCATTTAGAACGTAAGTGCATCCATGAACATCTTAAAAATCCACCACATAAGAATACAAGCATATAGGTGCCACAAAGAATTAGGCCATCTCATATATAATAAAAATTAATGTGTAGAAATAATGATGTCATATATCTCAAAATGTCTACTAGGGACCCCAAAATCATGTCCCATAAGTGACTACACATCATACAAAAATGATACAAAATTGGTACACAAGACCCAAAAGGAACTATGATGAACTCCCACCCTCAGAACCTACTAGTCTTGATAGTCTCTAAGAACCAAAAAGGTCTTTCTTATACTTTCCCTAGTGGTGGAGCTAGTTCTCTTCTTGTTGAACCTACTATCCCTGATGGTGTCCATGGTCATCCTATCACCCTCATTCTCTTCATCTTCTGTCTCTAAGATATCCCATGTGAGGTGTACTGAAAACTGTCAACCCTTTATCTACTAACTGATATAATTGTCTCTAGTAGGCAATCTTGAAACCTGTGTGGAGGGAAAAGTCCATGCTCATTACCACATCCCCCTATTGTTCCACCATGGCCTATTAGATGGTCTCCTCGACCTGGCCATATCGTTGTATAGTCATGTCCCTCTCATCTATCGACTCATATACTTGTTTCCTCAAGGAGGCTATCTCTATCTCTCATGTGGAAAACAATCCTTGTAATGTCCCAATCTAGGCATCCCTAGACTAGATCTACACCTATAATTTTTATATTTGTGCATTCTATCCAACCACCTTTTGAACCCCACCTGCTTGTGCCTTTGACATATCCTCTCTCTAGCTTGCCTATCCTGGCCCACCTATTCTTGTCCTTGTCAGTGTATACCTAGTTGGGGTTGTCCACCTCTCCCCCTTGGAACCCTAGGAGGTAACTATTCTACTACTAATGTTTCCCCTTCCCCCCCTCTATATCCTCCCTATCCATCATACCCACTCTCGCTTCTCATACTTCTCTCTTTCATCTTTGCCTTTGCAGCTAGTGATCCTCTCACTCTATGTCCTCATCTATTCATGGGTGTAACTCCCAAAAACTTGTCTAGCCACAAAATCCAAAGTCATGTAAGCATATGCTACATCTCTTTGCATATCCCACTAATTAGGAATTAAAGCTTGAAACTCTATAGTACCCTAGGTATGGCCTTATAAACTATCTCAAAACTCTAGTTGATAAATCGCGCTCAATGATGTACTGTATGCACCCAATAAATCACTGAGTCTAAAAGAAAAATGGGAGCTCTACATCATCATCCTCCTAGTCTTCAATTTCTAGGAATGACCTCCAAATAATTATATCAATGCCATTTATAATGTGTTGCCAATACTCCATCTTTCCCAACTTGGGCTAGGAAGTAATCATGTTATACATAAATACATAAGGTAGACCCACTCCTCAAAACCTCATGCATACTGGCATCAAAACTACAATGTGCTCAAATTATAGAATGTTTAGTAATGTCACCCTAGCTTATAGACTACATCCACCCATATAGATGAAATGGTATAGATCATGATATAAGTGAGTTAATAAACATGGGCCCCATTCAAATCGAATGCCTTGATCGACCATCATCTCCATTGTCAAACCCCGACTAACTGATAGCCCATAAGTCATCCTATTTGGATAGATGTAACCTCCAATAATCCCACCCAAAACTGCAAGAAGTACCTCACCGAATTTGTCAATCTTAGCCCAGCTAGCATACCCTCCTCAAATCTCCAAGTCATCATCTCAAAACACTCAACATAGAACATCTACATCCCCATCCTTGTCATAACTCACAATCTTTCCTACTATAAGAATCTACAATATCCACCATATGTCCTCTGATGTATCTACCATCTCTATTGTAGGCAAGTGAAATGAGTTGGTCTCACTATAGCACCTCTCAGCAAGTGAAAACAACATTCCTAGGTTTTCCCTAATCTTAGGCATAAAGGTTACATGCCATAATCTTGTCAGCCAAGGATTAGGTGATTCGTATCAGTCAGCTTAGGTCTTAGTCACTATTTCCTCAAGAATCTCTCTTGTGACTCCAATGGTGGCAAATCAACTTGCAATCATAACAAGAACTACATCAATAATAGGTTAATCGGATAAACCTAGTCAAGGCACCTATCTAATTCTATTAATCTGACACCGATCATTCGCATCTGCATTTGTCTATCACATTTTCATCTTTAGTCCCTAATCTCTATCAACTTTTCCAAATACACATTTTAACATCCAAATATGAATTTTCTTACCACATATGCACTTTTATAGTGTATCTATACAATTTTAGCCAGATAAGTGATTATATATACCAAGGACACAATTTTTGACCATATATGTGTCCCAAAACAATATACATAGTTTTAATAACTAGAAACGTGACAATATCCATAGGTGCACTAAGACTTTCCAAATACACATTTTTGCACTATATATACATCAAAACAAACCATACATGCATTTTCACCCAAACCTAATACTATCGTATTTTTGGTTTGCTCAACTTTCACCCCTATTTATGATACAATAAATGCATGAAATCACCAAAAGAAAGATACACTTACCGATTTATCATACTCCTTTGGCCAATCATATCGTTGCATGCGCTCGAATTAGTGCAATCGATCTACAACACCAACCATCTATACAAGCACTCTATTCTCCTTTCTAAGTTTTTCTACGTCCCATGATCTCTAAAAGAGTGGGATGAAACTGAGGAGATCCTTCCCCGAAGTGCCTATATATGTGTTGTAACCCTAATCATATGTGGAACCCTTCTATGGTCTTCATGATCCCCTAAGACCTCTTATAGCTCCATTTTCTGCCAAACTAATCCACATCATTTGCTGCTCTGTCTACCATATCCTTTGTTTCTATCAAAAGATTGTCTAACATTTTTTCAATTTTTCATCCAATTTCTCTAGGGGAAATATATCACCTTCCCAAAATTGGGCATGTATTAGTTAATCTTTATTCTATGCGATAAAATACATTGTCTTAAAGAGGGAAAAAAATGTAGATACCTAGAATTGTTCTTTGATTAAATAAATATTAATTATTTATTGAATGATTTTATACTAATATCTTCTATTAATTAATTAAACATTTTATTTATTTAATTAATTCATTAGCCTTTTCTACTATTAATTAAATAGACACTTTTATTTATTTAATTAATTCACTAACCCTCTTCTTCCTAATTTAAATAAATATATATATATATTTTTAAATCCCACCTCTTCTCCTAAATTAAATAAATACTTTATTTATTTAATTTATCTATCCTTTCCTCTATTAATTAAATAATTTATTTATTTTATTTAATTAATTCACTTACCTTTTTCTCCTTTTAATCTTAGCCCTCTAACTTATTCACATGAACCATAATTTGAATTCGTAGGCATGTGACAAGTGTCAACCATCTTTTTATTCACTTTATTCTTTCTCCAAAGTCAATCCACCTCTTAATCTCCCCCCTTCATCTCTACCTAATGTTAAATATTATTGATTCTCTTTCACCTATGTGATCTGATCTTTAATGATCCCACCTCTTAATGTAAGCCTTGCACTCTTAGGATGATCTCGATAAAAGAGGCTTCCTCCTCTCATAACTCAACACACATAGTCCAAGCATACTTAAACTTTGCCAAAATCACTCTAGCCACACATCGTCACACTTTTAGCTATACATCATCACAATCATATATCCATTCTTCCTTGAGATCTTTTAAGAGTGAAATAAAATCTCAGAGCAACCATTATCAACCCAAGATCACATAGGATAGGGAAACAATGGAGGGGTATGTGCAAGATCATGAGGGGCCAAAAAGTGGCAATATCTTGATTAAATTCCCGATTGATAGGTTGATTGAAAATAATCTATAACTTTAAACGATATCACATTTTTTAAATCTAAGACATATGTCACGTTATATGCTTCATATACTATAGGATTAAAAAAATTGAATTTCATAAGGTTTTGACCAAGTTATGGTGGTCAGACATACAAGTTTTTAATATTTTAAAAAACCTAGAGTAAAAAAATCATAATTAATTATTCATTTTAAAAAATACAAAAAAATATGTGCCACATTTGGACATGAGTCTTCTACTTATATATAAAATCTTAATAAAAATATTATGATTTGATTTTGGTTAGGGTGGTTAGAGAGGCACCTACTTCTTATCTTTCTCCTGAAATTTTAGTACTACTACATTCAAATTTCAATTTTTTCATCAAATAGGTTTTTTTTTTTAATTTTTTTAATTTTAAGAAAACAACTAGTAGCTTAGAAACTAAATTCATTTTTTTATAGATTATATTCTTGCATATTTTTGAAGTACTGTTGGTAACTTATACAATTTTTTACGTTAAGTTGCCTAACTTTGTTTTTCTTATTTTCATTGCCACTTGAGGGCCTATTTGGCCCACCATGATCTTGCACATACCCAAAGACAAGTTTTCTATGCACATGGAGGTAAATTTTTCTTATTTCATTATCATTTGTATACATTCTGAGATCTCCATAGATATTTGTTGAATTCATTTGTAGACCTAGGGTTTGGTTGGATCTTATTTATGGTTTATAATAAGAGTTCAAATTCAACATAAACACATACTAAAAAGCATGATTTTTTTCTATAATGTTTGGCTATGGAGACAGGTACCCAAAATATAGAGGCCTAATCAAAAGAACAATGAAATGAGAATGTCAATATAGCAAGAATAAATATATTATTATCAATGAATGCAAATAGAATGGATGGAGATTACAAGACAACACATCCTAGTTATGTAGGCCAAGGTGAAGATAGGATTGCATAATATTATGACATGTGTATTAATCTTATGAATTAAGATATAAATTGATAACTATCCACTTAAAGTGGGAATAATCCTATGAGTTCCCTAAGTAACCATAAGTAACATGTGTGATTAAGGCCTAGGTAATGAACTTACTAGCTATAACACCCATTTCATAATACAAGATGGATGATTGGTCTTGTTGACTATGTCATATCAGGTAAGCATGTAAAAATGAAATACAATCTCTCACAAAGAAAGAAAAGGAGAAAATCCTCCTCAAAAGAGAGATTAAAATATAAAATAATCTCAAGGAACAATGAGAAGGAAAAAACCCTATGTGAGGAAAAATTCCAAAATTTGTCTATTAGAGAGAATGAAGTGAGAAGATCAAATGACTCCCTTGAAGGTACAATTTGGTGCATTAATGGTGGATGCTAAAAATGAAACTCTAAATATGGTCCAAGATCGTCAAACAGAATCCATCCCCTTAGGAAGAAATAAAATCAAAGGTGTATGTATGATGTCTTCCCATTCTTGAAAGGAATATGTAGGAAGAAATCTCAATATTTTTGGAGTCTTTGAAAGGTGCTCAAGTGTCCCCATCTCAATGCTTAAAGTTATCATCTCCAAATTAGGTGTTCTTGGCCACCCTAATAAAAAAGACAATCCATTATCTATGGAATACATGTATGTATAATAAGATCCAAAGAATCAAGGATTTCTTGTGAAGACAAAGAGATACCCTCCAATTGTTGTTCAAAGTATCCACAATCATGTCAAACTATGAAAAATAATCATGTAGAGAATGAACAAGAGGGTTAGAGTTTTGAATAACAATAATTAAAGAATGATCATATTTATCAAAGAGAAGAAGAATTTCATCATTGGTATCTCCAAAGTTTACAAGATAGGACTCCACAAAAAAACTTGCAATGTCTGTCAGGAGTCATCCCAATGAACAATTTTTGAAAGATAAATAATATCATGGTGCACTAAATCACAAGAAGGCATAGATGTTGCAATAAAATAATATTAAGGTGCAGTATTATATGCTATCTAAATAGGAAGAGATCGAATACAAGGCTCAATAACTAAATCACAAGTGAGAATACCCAAGTTCAAGTAACCAAAGTTTTCCTTAAGATCAAAATCCATGCTAGAAGTATGATCATCATCTGAAGATTAAAACTCATCAAAAAGAAAAATAAATAAAGAGGTATACAATAAAGATGCATCATCCACTACCCTAGTAGCAATGAATTATCTACTATCTAATTTTTTTATGATAATTGAATTAGGAGTGAACTCAACAATCTTCCTTGATCCATCATGAATGATTTGATAGATAGAAAGGATTTTTTTTTTTCAAGTGAGGTACACATGAAAAATCATTGAAGCTACCTTCCCCAATATCAATATATTCCCTCCCAATTACATTCATATATGTATGACTACCCATCAAAATAGGTGCCATGTTAGAAGGCTCAAAAGAAGATAAAATACAGTATGAAGATCTCATATGATTAGAATCTATTTAATCTAGAAACCATCTCCTTGAACCATGACCTATAGTAGCACAAAGAGATTTTTATTTATTCTTACTTATCCTAAAAGTTCCTTATCAAATTTTATTTGTTTAAAAGAATAAAATGAAGATGACATACTAGAAATAAAATTGATTCTATTCTTCTTAAGAAGTTGTTTCAATTAATCAATATCATTGTTATAACAATAATGTTCTTCGTGACCTTTATTTTTGCAATATGCACATGTAGGCTTCTCTTTTTTAGATGATTTCCCCTTAGAATACTAATTTTTAAATTATTCTATGGAACTAGATTTGAATTGTGTGTAATTTTTGGTCTTCTTCTTACATTGCTTTTGCTTCTTGCTTATTCTCATCTTATTACTAGCCACTAAAGCTTGTAACTTGAATGAATTAAGAATACCCATGAGGATCAAATTTAATTATTCAAGGATCAAAAACTCTATAAATAAATAAAATGATGTAGTATATGAATTTCCCATAGTCAACTGATGAGTTTGGAAATAAAAAAGAAAAGATATATAATATATAAAAAGCTTGTCTATCAAATGGAAGACTAACTGGGAATCCTTTTTATCAATGCCCCATTATTTATGTTGTGCTCTTAGTTAATTATCATTTGTTACATAGCATTGGATATTATCAAAATTACTAATATGTATACTAGTGAGATCATCATCAAGTTTTTATCCCCTAATCTCAACAAATTTTTCAGAAATTAAGAAATTTTATGTGAAGCATCCTTAGTTATTTTACACTTATAAATATCAAATCTAAGATTAATAAATATATATTTTGTAGAACTCCAAGTGACATGTTATTTTTGAACTTAGTGTTGTCTTTGTTTCCATTGATATAAAAGGTGTATATCATGGGAGTAGTCAGATTATCATTATATTCCCCTCAATTTCAAGTATCATTAAGGTTGTAATTTTAATTACTTCTAACATGTCATGTTACATCAAAGAATCTATGTTCCAATAAGATAAAGTTATATATTCTGGAAATGTCTCTTGTATTATGTCATTAGTATCATCATTTAAGCCTATTTTAGCTATTTGCAAAGATCCAAAAGTGATTACAATAAGTTTTTGAGGTCTATTGCTCAAAATTGCATGTGCATTAGCACAATGTGTTTTATTGCATTATACCATAGTGATGTTTAGGGTCTTGTGGTTTAAAAGATAAGTAAGGAAAAACATGAAGAAAAATATTTTCAAGTTTCAGAGGTGGATCTCAAGAAGAAGGAAAGTTATGGTCGACTATATGCTCATAGTAACTAGTTCACTATCTATGTGAATTCTCCTAATGGATATGTCAGAGAATTGCAATATACACTAGCTAGACAAAGGATGTTGAGATTGATTGGGACCAGTTGAGTTAGTATTAGGTATCACATATCCTAATTCCCCTCATGGTGTAATGTGTTGGATATTGGATTGAGCCTATTAAACATTTGGTTTGAAGTTTATTCATGTGACCAACTTGTAGATGTTATAAATAATGGTTAAGCCAACTTGTGGTTGTAATTAATATGGGAATGCATATAACTGTTATTGGATTCATTCAAAAAGTGTGGTTTTATGGTGATTAATATTAATAATAGTAAAAAAATCATACAAGTTGTCTACTCAAGTTGTGTTTAAGTGTGGTACTTAAAATGTACAAATTATACGCACTATAGGAGTATTGTAAACTTAATCATATTTCAGAGACATTAAGTGTTTATCCTTGAAGGTTTGAATTGCATACTTTCATTTATTTTTTGTAATTGAGATTGGTAACTCATTACTTGAATATACATCATGATTCATATAGAACATCCATGTCATGTACATCACATAATAATATTCATACATCATTATCACTAGCATAATTTCATGCATAGCCATAGATAAATAGTATCATCTCATGTACATATCAAGCATCATAAATTTATCATCCACATTTATCACATAGACATAACCATCATATAATGCATAATAATAAACACCTATCCTACATCATAAATTATTAGGATCACGCATATAATCACAAAATGAATCGATAACAATATGCATCACTTCTTGCATCACACATGTCAATAGCATCAATAGTATAGTGTCATAAAACATAGCACACAAATCACATCACAATATGTTAGTACATCCACATCATAAGTATATGCATATATAGCCATCCATCATAATTAAATAGGCATACCACATCATAAGTAAGCTGCCATTCATAGTTTGTAATATATAAATGTCTAAAAAAATATCCCACAAATATACAATGTCCATTGACCAAAAGAATCATCTGTACAATCATCTATGTACATAATCATATAATAATACACATAAGATCAAAAAGTTACTCAAAAATATAATCCTATCTAGCTCCCCTTTGGAGCTCCTCTTGATTCTTCTTAGTGTCTGTTAGTGCCTATGTTGTAGGAGTGTCCTCCCCCTATACCCTATCACCTCTTGGATCCCTTGTCCCCTTTGGAATCCCTCCAAATCATTCCTCCATCTATGTTAGTGCTTGAATCGTCAAAGTTTCCTCCCTCTATGCCCTATCTATTGGCAACAATAATGAGGGAAAATTGAGAGGGGGGGTGAATCAGTATTCACTGGATCTACAAACTTAATCACAAAAATAGATCTAATAAATTGCAACAATAACAAAGATAAGAAATTTAATAACACAACACACAACACCAAGATTTTGATGTGGAAAACCATGCTAAGGGAAAAACCACTGTGGGAACCTACCCATAATAAGATGACACTCTACAATCATATGTGAAAATATTACAATGGGGAATGCACATGCATTCAGGCACACTTCCTAAAGCTCACAACTCAAAATATAATCACCTAAAAGGCTAAAACACTCATGGAAGTATCACTGACTTACAACAAGATTCAAACTACAATCCGAAAGGAATGAACTAAAAGAATAACATCCCCAAAATGCTTGATTACAGTTTCGGTTAAGTACAATTTTTTTTCTCTGCAACACCAATATTTTCTCACTCACAATGTCAAAAGATGAATCCTTGTTCGCACATACACCACTCTCTGATAATGTAGACAGAACCTTGATACGTAATTTATATAAAAATATCACCTATATATACAACTCATCAACCTTGACAACAAGGTCGACTAAATCTTCAACTCACAATTAAGAAATTACATCACACGATACAAAGATTGACCACCTGACCAATATAATGATTTACATGACATAACATGGACCTAATCAAAATTCACAGATTCTCATCATCACCAAAAATCATTCAAGGTCAACTGCAACATGCTACACCACCAGGAAAATAGCATAACACGAAGAACATCACTGGATCAACAAAATCATCAAAAACTCGCACAATGATCAATGCAGATCATCAAGAAAAATAGGACACAATTAGGAAACACAAACAAGAATGTTAGAATCACCAGTAATAGCTACAACAACAACAGTTATCAAATCTTCATTGATCAACATCTGAACCTCAAGAATACTCAAATAGAAGTAACTATCGCAAAGAAAGATAACATGCAGAGAACCAAGTCATGAACCATCTATAATGAAGATACACAAGACCATCCCAAAAGCTTAGCTCAATATCTGATCACACTAGAATATACCCGAGGAAATACTAAACTCTGCAAAGCACTAATCAGAAAAACAAACTACAAAAATGGATCATATGATATGATCAATTAAGCTTCCCAGATCACCAAAACCAATACAAAAGAATATAATGACACTAGAGATAATCCATACACCAAACCATAATCCTAATAAACTAATCAACAATCACCAGAGCAAGAATATGTTGACATAAATGACAACAACATATCCTAGGAGCAGCAATTTCCAACAATATCCCCTCTTGAGTCACCAAAGCCCTCTAACTCCTCATCCATACCAAACAACTTGTCCAACAAAAGTCTAGGTATTGATGGCCAAGTCACACCATACGTACCTATCCCATTTATCCTCACTGGTATTGATGGTGGGCTCATAATAGAACCTATCTAGTGTTAAGAGGAACTAATCTTCTCAAACTTTCCACTACTCTTTTAAGAGTCCCCACTCCTAGATGATCCCCCACTCCTACAATACCTCACATTGTGGGTCGAAGACCTACTATTATTCAAAGATCCACTATGTGAGGTGGACCTAGAGGATGTATCTTTAGCCCTTGGAGGTACATATACCAAATTGCAGTCAAGAGGTACTACCACATCGTATGAGGCCCTATAGCACATATCCTTTTCTATCAAGGATAACATCCACTAGTATTTCTAGATCTATTGATCTTGTTGTTATATAAGGGTTTCTATTAGGGATCCATCTCTTGCACCCCTTACACCTCTCTTGGCTTCATCTCTCTCTTTCTAGTCCTCATCCCTCTCCTATTTTATCCTTCCCATCTCGATCAACCCCCTCTATCGACTATCATGATACCTCTATGGCATCTCCTACCACCTCAGGTCTATCTCACTTAGTCCTAACACTCTCTAGGTCTACTCCAACATTGTCTCTCTCTACCAATTTCCTAACTAGATCTTCTTCTAGCTGATCAATGTCCTCTATCACCATAGACCTCTCCACCCACATGTCATCATACAGTCTCTATAATCATTGCAATGCAACATATAGCACCTAAATGTGGTCCCCCTAGCTAATACCTTGTGTTGAGATCTCTCCCTCATGATATGCCTACTCAAGTTGTCATTGAAATTCCTCTATTTTTTTGTATCAGGATCTACACATCATCGATATTTTCATCTTCCTATGCATTAAAATCCACCTTTCACTTCACTCTTTGTCCTACCCATCACCTACTTCACCTAGACAAAATATAAAATGGTGTTACTATGGATTTCTCCCTCATCCTTTTCCTACCCTATGAAATCACTCTCATGGGATCATCTACCTTCATAATCTCTACTAACTCAATGCCACTCCCAGTCCCTATATCTAGCTCTCCCCCTCCCTCCTTTTTCATCGCCTCTTCAACAACCTCCTCAAGAACATCCGCAATCTCTCCCCGTCATCCAAAACCCAAAAGTATTAATCTACCTCCCTTGTCTATCCTCCCCCATCGAATACCTACCAGTCTCCTTCATACTACCTAAGGAGGGAATCCTAATGGCTCCACTACTGGTGCCCTTTTCCCTCTCCACTATTAATCATACTGGGTAGTAGTCCTTAGATCATCAACATTTCCCATGAGATCCCATATGGACTACTCTAAGTTTGTCCACTCTTGTATAGCCTTATCTATCCACCACCCCACCCCATTCCCTACCCTCTTGTGTGAGTCATGAAAACCTATGTGGTGGATTGATAATGTCTTGTGTAATGCCAAACTATCAAAGAAACCAATCTAGCCTGTATCACTCTATGATTAAATCTATCCACACTATGATGTATGTAGGGGTGGTCATATAAGGAATGTGTAACTAGTCCTCCAGCCATCTTTCTATGTTCTAGTAGGGGTGCCATGCCACACTCCCCTCCACCAGTTGGTTTAACATCAACCTCTAGTTTTCAACCCCTTAGACTCCAACATATCTCGAGGCACCCTGCCCACTATCTACTATTGAATATGCTTATGCACAAGACAACTAAGAGAGGGGGGGTTGAATCAGTTGTCCAAAAAACTTATAATTATATATTTTAAATCAAATCCACATAACTTAAATTTGTCACTTAATCCATAGAAAGATATGAGCATGAAAGAACATTAAAAGCAGAACACATCATACACAATGTAGTGTCTATCCTTGATTCATATTTTGATTCATGCATTGATAGACTTATCTATACTCTTATGTGATATTTTGGTTGATACTTGTGACTTTATCTATATCTCAGATGCTTATTGATGATGCCATATATTTCATATGGAGATTGATATATGGTGATTTATATTGGTTGATGATAAGTCTTGGATTATCATGATGTATAGACTTACATTTCATGACCTATATGTACTCATTGTTCATGGATGGATTATATTGATTATGAGTATTTCATGGAATCTTGATTATACTAACCTCACTTCATGACTATAATGGATGAGATGATGCGATGTTGATTGTGACTGTCTTACTACTATATTAATGATAGAGACAATGTCATACTACTCATTATGAGAATGATATGACATTGTGATTCTCTCTCACTTTCCTGATCATTTTTGAGATATGTTAAATTGTATATGTTGTCTTGTAGTTGTGGTGGTTCCAAGTAGTGATAACTTTAAGAAACCACCCCTCAAAAAATTGTATAAAATCGTGGTGAATATTTATTTTTTTCTAAAATTAATAATAATGTTTATTGGCGAATCTTTCCTTTTTATAAAAACAAAATTAATTTAATTGGCAAATTTGTTTATATCAAATTTTTTGGTAGAAAATATTGGCGAATCTTGAAAAATAATAATTGTATGCATTAATTACTATTTTATTTCCTTTCATTTAAAAATAATCTTTTATAAAAAAGTAAAGGCATGAAGGTTGAAATCATTAATGAGTTTAAGGGTTAGACTATACTCTATTTGGTTTCTACCATTAACTTAAAATAGTCTAATAACCCTCTTTCTATTTTGTGAGATAAAATTTACAAATAATGCAAAAATTGCTTTTAGACCATTGGTTTTCATTGAAGTCAACAATTCAAAAACAATTTCAAACCCCACAAGCATTACAACTTGTAGGTACATTTTACATCATGGAATACAATGAAGGTCATTAGATTATATTTTAAATCAATGGTGGAAACAAAAGATTGTTGATATAACCCTAAAGTAACTAATAATTGGCGAATCTGATCTAATCATGTATCAAATATTGTGGCGAATCTTTAAGTTAAAAAAAATAATAAAAAAAAATTCTCTGGCAATTTAAATAACATTAAAATAAAAATTAGTAAAAATGTGGCAATTTAGGTCACCTTAAAAGTTGAAATTATTAGCCAAATTTGATTCCCAAATTTGAAAAAATAGCCAATTGGCGAATATTAGCCACTAAAGTTTTCATTGGTTCCAGGATTAAAGGTACTAGACATTGACTCCACCTGGTCTGACAGGTCTGAGCATGTCTTTATCCCAATGGCAAGTTGATCGGAGATGGCATGGCTTCCCTCTACACACTCTAGGCTTAAGTTTATATCCTTGTCAATATAGTGTCTTTTCATGAGTCATCATGTTAGTATCTTGTGATGAGATGTTTAGCCCTAGGTCAGGTTGCCTGTGGAGCTATGATTATTTAATTAATTAATTAATAATTAATTTAATATAGTTTATTAATATTTAAATTAATTTAAGGTATAGTTTTGATATTTAATAATTAATTGGTTTGTATAGTGTTTATTGTTTATTATTTGATCTTCTTGGATTTATTATTCATTTATATACTTTGTGGCTTTAATATTTAATTCAGGGTATTTATTTATATTGCTCTTGGTTTATTTTGTTATTGGGATTTTATAATTTATCGTGCCTTGAGGATTAATTAATTATTGGTTAATTATATTAATATTCTTTTCTCTTTTTACTTTTTCGGATTATTAAATATTATATATTCTACCTACCTATTATTATATTGGTTGTGAGTATTGGGTAAGTAAATAATATTATTTTATACTTCTTACCTCAAATTTGGGAGAGGGTTAGTATGAAATATTGTATTTTAGATTATTTTGATTGGCCAAATTTGGACTATAGTTTTGAATGAAATTTATTTATTGAGCTTTTTGAGATTTTGCCCGAGTTGGCTTTCAATTTTCTGCATATTGAGGATTGTGGTTTACTTTCTTAGAGCTTGGCTAGATTGGATAGACTTGGGTTGGATTTTCTCTTCTTCAAATTTGCATTTCCATAACTTCTATATTCTAGGTTGGTTGACTTTCTTCTCCTTTGCATTTTGGTTTCCGAAAAGATTGTTTTCATTGTGTCTTGTACAAAGCTTTTTTGCGAGGAAGGGAAATAATATAGTTATTAGATTATTAATATAATTCCATGATTATAATATTTGGGAATCTATTATCCTCTAAGGATTGTATTTGCTGGTAAATATTGTGTATGGCTTGTGTGATTGCTCTTGTGTTTTCCATGAATGGCCTTTGTGTTCCTTTTTGTACATTGTCATATTTGTTCAATGTGATGAGTCTAGATTGATCTAGCCATTTTGGTGAAAGGCTTGTAAATAATAGAGTCCTACTTATGATTTTTTGTTAGTGGATGTTGTCACTATGATTATTTGGCTTTTCCTATAATTGTCGGCCTGGGAGAGGAATTGTTGGTAAGTCTTGGTTAAATCTATATTTATTGTTTGTAAGCTTTCCAAGTCTTTTATTTCACAACTTCACCCCTCTAGGTTGATTATCCATGTTTGTATACTTGTATGTTTATTATGGTTTTTGAGTCCCGTATTGTGAATTTAACTTAATATACGCTAAAATTTTGTTCAAATGCATAGAAATAGTGTATGCGCTAGTTATGTGTGTAGATGATCCACAGAGTCCACCGCAGGCACTGCCAAAATTGACATATGCACTATTTAACTTGCCATATGCATTGTTCTGAGCAATAGAAGTACTGAAAAACTTGATAAATACACTATAGTGATAATTGTAGGTGCTATTATGTGTCTTATATGCATGAATGAGGTTAATATATGCACTGCTCTATTTAGCAAAAGTGCTAGTCTGCTTTATCATTGGTATTTTGATGGTTTTAGCTTTTTGAGATGGATTTTCTGGGTTTGTCCTTTATACCAGAGGCTATTTATCATGTTCCTGTGATTTCTAGTATTATATATTGTTCAGATTTGGTTGGTTGATTATGTGCTTGGATTTGGAAAGTTGGTGTGCCTTGCTATGGAGGATGGATTTGCATATATTTGAGCAAGGGGAAGTTATGCTTGCTCCTATTATTATTTATTAAGGCTCTTGGTTACTTCATATTATTGGCATTATGACTTATGTCTATTGTTGGATTTCATATCTACATGTATGTGGATGTTTCTTGCAGAATACATTTGTTTGAGCCTCTTTCTGTTATTGTAATGTGGATACACTAAGGTCCTAGAACATGGTTAGGTGGCCTAGGCTTTCATGTGATGACTGGGATTGTGAGAGATAGGTTGTTAAGAGGTTCCTTGTAAGGATGCTTAGAGTTTAGACCATTAGGGAAAATTAAAAAATTTCTTGATTAAAATAAGTGACAACCTTAATAATTAAGTAGATGTGTTGGGTAATTAGGATTCATCTAAACAAGATAATAATCTAGTTTGGGTCCCAATGCTTAGTCCTAGGGAGGATGTTTAAGGATAAGGTTGGGAAGGCCATAGTGATGGCAAACAGAACTCCTTTGAATCTCTCATATGTTGAGATGGTTCCGCAAGTCTATCAAGGTGTGGTATTATCCCTTCTTTGTGAGGATATCATGCAATGACGTGTAACAGGGTGTGGTATTATCCCTTCTTCATGAGGATAGAATGTGATGACACTCTTTCCCTATATGTGTCCATTTTCCTCATGCCTTTGTTGTTGATATGCCTCTGGGAATTTATATTTTTTATAATTAAGCCTTGTGATGTGATTTGGCTTATTCATTATATGTTACTTCTTTATTGTGGCATTTGAGTTGTTGAGTTCCTTTGGTTATTAGGTGTTAGCCTGGATCTAGAGTGCATGTGCGGCCTTTTGTCATCTCCTAGCATGGGGGGTGGTTCCTTATGGTTTCACATGGCTGGGTGGTTTGATGCCTTCTTCTGTTGGGAAGTTCTTCGTTGGATTCTCTTGTGTGTGGATGTAGATTCCTACATCTTTAGCTTATGGATGGATTTTTATAGAAGACTAGTGTATCATGATTCTTGGCAGATATCTTAGAATTAAAAGAGATTGTGTACCTTGAGATGGTTGTACTTGTGGATTGAGAAATATGTATCTCTAGATGTAAAAGATATTGTATTCATATGTATTGGAAAAGTTGTGATAGATTGTGATATTGTATCTTGGATATTGCTCATTAATAAAAATAAGGTTTAGATTCATGGTTGGTGATGTTATTGGATTATTCTTGAATGAGATAGAGTATATGTTCTTGGTTTGAAGAAGTTAATTTAATTATCATGTTTGACTCTTGGACATGTATATGTGTTAGATATTATGATCATACTTTTAATGGTAATGGATTAGTTATTTGGTAGGTGATGTTCAATGATGTTTAAATGATGGTATCAATAAAAGAGAAAATAAGAATTAGGAATATTTGGTATTGGTGCTCTTAAAATGAACCTAAGGATTAATTTCAAAATTGGTTAAGGATAGATTGTGCCTATGATGGTTAAATTAGTAGATGTTATCTATATGAGTGTAAGGAGTAAATGATGAAAGAATATGTTAGATTGTTTTATATTGTGATAGCAAGGTTGATGTGGTTATGTTCTTATGTTAGTTAAGTAATGATGTTGAGATACCCTAGGGAATGATAATTAATAAATTGCATTTATGTTCGCTTGCATACTGAGTTCATATCATTGTGCTTTTATGATTATGTTTAAGTTGTAATGTGCATATTTAGTAAATGGTGAATTAATGTATATGTGTATTTTAGTGATGTGTTGCATTAGATGATGTTTTTAGTAAAAAAAATCTCTATTTACATGTTAGTTATATTTCTCTAGGGAATTTCGGTGGGCATTACATCTGGTATCAAAGCCCACGTTCATACACTGGGTACTCTAGTTTCATATGATCCCATTGTGTGTTATAGAACTCTAACTTGGGTTAGCTATGAGGTTATCCTTGCTAGTTGTTTTCTTGCATTATTTTCCCTAGATTTTATCTCATAGTTACCTTGTATCTTTGTTAGACAAGATGTCTGCTAGAGGTAGAGGTCATGAATGTGGTGATCATATGGGTACTTGACAGAATCCTCATCTTGAGGTTTCTGAAGAGTCACACCATGAGGAGAAGGAGCATGACACGTAGGAGGAAGGAGCCTAGGGTGATGTAGTTCTGCAATTGATAAATGTGCTTCCAGAGCTTCTTGATCATTTAGTGCTGAGATAGGAGGAGAATCAATAGGAGGAGTCACGTCATTTCGGTTTTTAGGAGATGGATCATTTGTGTTCTCCTTGGAGAAGAGTTGATGTAGTTCCATATCAAAATGCGATTGTAGCAGGTCACATTAGAGATCTTCTTAGGTCTCCTCCTCCTGTTGGCATTACATTAAGTTTGTTGATATTGAGAAGGTTGTTGGAGATTGATATAATTGATAAAGGATGATTACTATCTTAATAATATTATTTTGTCATTGATGTCAAGCAATTGATTTTCTGATTCAGTATGATGTTGCCATATCTTAAAGAGTATGTTTTGATGAGTATAAAGATGTCAGTAAGTGACACAAAAAGAGTGAAAATGAAGGGGAGTAATAAGTTATTCAATGGGCAACTATTACCGAGTTAGACAGTGATGAAATCATGTTATTTTGATTGTTTTGATATCCTACATATGTGTATTCAAAGACTAAATAAGAAGGAGAAAAGATTTCATGCAACAGAATGAGTAAAGGTTTGATACTGTTCTATTTTACCGACCAAGGAGCTAGTCGATAAGCACCAAGGTTATTAGTGTCGGTTAAAGTAGAAAGAATGTCTACTGAGTAAAGTTCAATATTTATCGAGTATCAACCGAGTAGTAACATAATGCATTGGATGAATAAATACATTATTAAATGAAGAATGCCAATGAGCTGGAGATTTATAGAAGATTGGAATGTCATGCAAGAAGTTTGTTAAGGATCAACAGCAATAAAAATTCAAGAGTTAAATCTACAGCGCAGATTGAACGGTCATAACTGAGTACAAGTACCAAGGAAGGTATACAAGTTCCAAGGCAAGATAAAACATTTTTCAGTTCGAAGGATTCAATGAACCTAGTCAAGTTTGAAGATTTGATGGCTAAGATTAATCATGGGAAATGTGATTAAGGAGATTAAGTGGTTAGGAATTGCTTATAAATAAGGAAAAGTTGATGAACACAGAATGCAGGCAAATAGAAGAGCAGTGATACTGTAGAGGTTATTACTGAGTATAGAAGATTGGAGATCTAATTGAAAAACAGGTTGAGAAGCCCAGCAAGGAGGAAGATAAGTCTTTTGACAAGATTATTTTGAGCACATAGAGTCTTCTTTAACATTTCAGATGTGAAGTTGCAGATATATTTTATTACTGTAATTTATTTTTGTAAGTGACAGGAAATCTCTTAACCAAGTGGACCTAATAGTCTTATTTGTAAATCCTCTAGCAAGGTAACATTATGAATGAGTGTTTGAAATCCTTTGACAAGGTCACTTCTAACAAAGTGCAAGATTCTAATAGATCTGAGGGAAATCCCTTGACCGGGTCACATCTAGCAAATGTGTTTATGTAATCTTTAACATGATTGGCTTTTAACCGAGCATACTCTAGAAGAGTATATTTTCTTTGTGGATCTGAAATCCCACAGCAGTTTTTCCCTATTTGGGTTTCCATGTTAAATATGTTGTGAAGTGTGTTTTGTTGTTTCAAGTTTATCAGTTTATGAGTTTGAATGATTTACAGTCATAGTTGCATATCAAGTAAGTTCTACCGAATTTTAATCTGGATAGATCATTGGATTGTGAGTTTATCTGATTCACCCCCCCTCTCATCTAACTAACAATTGGTATCAGAGCTAAAACTCCGAAAGAAAAGTTTAAAGGAACTTAAGGCAAGATCTGAAGATGTATAAAAGGGATGCACCAAAGTTGAACAAGTCATGTTTCTCCACATGGCAGAAAAGGATGAAGTTGCACTTATTAGGAATTGGAGAATATGTAACATATTATCTGGAGAATGATTACACTACACCTAGCGCCTACCTAATGACAATGGAAGAGATAAAGACAAAGCAAGAACATATTCAAGCAATGATTGAAATAACATCAACATTGACCAACTCAAAGTTTAATGATCTAGAAGGTTGTAATGATGCCAAAGCTATGTGGAATAAGCTTATATCTGTGTATGGTGGTGATGAACATGTTCAAAGAACAAAAGTAGACAGTCTAAGAGGACAACTTGAATCCATGAGAATGAATGAAGGTGAGAACATAATCCAATACAGTACAAGGTTAAAGGAAACTATCAATAAAATCAAAGGAGCAAGAGGAACTATTGAAGAAAAGGATGTAACAAGTAAGTTACTGAGAACACTTCTACCTACATGCGATTTGAGTCTCTACAATTAATGAATTAAGGTCTATACCAAACATGCCAATCTCTTTGGATGCTACTATCGGTAAACTACATGCTTTTGAGTTAAGTAATTTTGATAACAGTGGGTCTTTGGTGAACAAAGTTGAATCTGCATATAGTTCTTTTCATCTTGATGAATCTAATGATTACAATGATAGAATGTATAAGTATGCTAAAGGAAATCACAGTGGAGCAAGTGAGATATTTCACAAAAACATGGAAGAAGTACACAAACTATATGAGGAAATTAGAAAGCAAGAAGAGTTTGAAGCATTATTGGCCAGAAGGTTACCAAGAGGCAAAGGTAAGTATAAAGGAAAGTTACCTTTGAAATGTTTTAACTGTGATAAAATTGGACATATGGCTTCAAACTGTCTTGACAAAGAATATAGTGAAAAGAGAGAATATCGAGATGATAGACAAAAAGACAACCAATACAGAGGGCACCAAGACTTCAGAAGGAGAGATAGAAAGACATGCCTAGTAGCTGATGAGGAATCCAATGATGAAAAATTTGATGGGACTGAGACAGAGGAAGTTGTATATGTGGCTATCAAAGATGGATCAGATGAAGAAAGGTATGAAGAAAAAGCCTTAATATCGCATATAAATAATAATGATTCTTGGATCATAGATAGTGGATGCTCACATCACATGATAGGTGATAAACACAAGTTTGTTAAATTAGAAGATTATGATGGAGGTTATGTAAGATTTGGTAATGATGCACCATGTCCTGTGAAAGATAAAGGATCTATCACACTTCTTGACAATGCTAAATGTGATGATGTATATTGGGTTGAAGGTTTGAAATACAATTTGTTGAGTGTAGCACAACTAAACAATACAAGATACCGAATAGAATTTCAAAAAGGAATTGTCAAAGTTCATGACAAACATGGAAAGTTGGCTGCTATCGGGACTCAAACAAGAGGTAATACATTTCATCTTGACTCAAATTGAAACAATTGTATGTATGCAAACATAGAAGATACCTGGTTATGACATAAAAGGTTTTGTCATGTAAATTTTGATAACCTAATCAAAATAAGTAAGAAGCACCAAGTAAGAGGTCTACCAAGCTTGGAAAAACTTGAGAATGCAATATGCTGAGGATGCCAGATGGGTAAGATGACAAAATCAAACTTCACAAGTAAGTCTTACACTTCTAAAGGAATTTTACATCTTTTACACACTGATCTTTGTGGTCCTATGAAAGTTCAAAGTTATTATGGTGATAAATACTTTGTATTATTTGTGGATGACTACTCAAGGATGATGTCAGTTATGTTTTTAAAAGAGAAATCAGAAGCCTTTCAAATGTTCAAATGGTATAAGGCAAGAGTTGAAAATGAAACAGGAAGACAGTTGAAATGTCTAAGATCTAATAGAGGAGGAGAGTTCATTTCAGGTGAATTTAACTTATTTTGCAATGATCATGGTATAAAGAGACAAGTGTCTGCACCAAGCACACCACATCAAAATGGGATAGCTGAAAGAAGAAATAGATCAATTGTAGATTGTGTCAGAACCTTGATGATAGAAAAGAGAGTACCTCAAATATTTTGGAGAGAAGCAATAAGCACTGCAGTTTACACCTTAAACCAAGTACAACTAAAGAAAGGAACTATGAAGACACCGTATGAAATTTGGTATGACAAGAAACCAAATGTAAGTTATTTTAAAATATTTGGAAGTAGATGTTATGTTCACAAATATGACAGAAATGGAAAATTTGATCAGAAAAGTGATGAAGGAACATTTCTTGGTTACTCCTCTAGGAGTAAAGCATTTAAATGTCTAATCAAATCATCTAACAAAATAGTGGAAAGTGAAAATGTGAAACTTGATGAATTTGTAGAAAGGAATGATGAAGGAAACTCCAAAGAACCAGAAGATTATGAAGAGTTTGTATATGTACAACTGAGAAGTCTAACCGAGAAAGCCGATGAAGAAAATACTCAGTTATCAAGTGATGAAGAAGATCATACAGAGCCTACCGAGCCTATATTAACAAAAAATGTCAGAAGAAATCATGAATCAAGTCAGATCATAGGAGATAAGGATGCTCCAGTGATGAGAAGGAACAAACTGAGATAGAACACATGTCTAATATCCGAGTTTGAACTAAGGATAGTAAAAGAGGCATTAAGCAATGAAGATTGGGTGAATTCTATGATAGAAGAGATTGAACAAATCAAGAAAAATGAAACATGGACACTGGTCCCAAGACAAAACAGAAAAATGTAATTGATACAAAGTGGATTTTCAGAAATAAGCTAAATGAAAATGGTGAGGTCACTCAAAATAAAGAAAGGCTATTTTGCAAAGGTTATGCTCAAGAAGAAGGAATAGACTATGGTAAGACTTTTACACCCATGGCAAGACTTGAAGGAGTAAGAACATTGTTGGCATATGCTGCTTACAAAAATTTTAAGGTATATCAAATGGATGTTAAATCTGTATTTTTGAATGGTATACTAGAAGAAGAAGTTTACATTGAACAACCTGAAGGATTAATTGAAGAGAAGAATAAAGATCATGTATGTAAGTTGAACAAAGCTTTATATGGCCTAAAGCAAGCACCTAGAGCATGGTATGAAAGGTTGCACTCCTACTTAATCAAGATTGGATTTATGAGGACTAGTGAAAACAACAACATGTATATGAAGAATGATGAGATTAATGGAATACTGATTTCACCCATATTTGTTGATGATATTATTTTTTGTAGAAATGGTTCTTTATGCAAGAACTTTGGAAATGAAATGTGCAAAGAATTTGAGATGTCATTAATCGGTGAAATAAAGTATTTTATAGGTTTACAGATACTGCAAATGAAAAATGGGATTTTTATTACTCAATCCAAGTATATAAAAAAAATCTTGAAGAAATTTGGAATGGAGGATTCTAAACCTATAAGTACTCCTATTGATGAATATAAGAGGGGGGGGGGGTGAATTAGTATTGCAAAAATCTCTATCCTAAAACACTTAAATAGTCTGAAGACAAACCGGTAAAACAATTTAACAGACAGACTGGTTACCACACATGCAAACCAAAATGCAAGTAGACCATTCACCCACAAAAGCAATACAACCATAACACAAGATATTTGACGTGGAAACCCAAATGGGAAAAACTACGGTGAGATGGAACACACAAGTCACTATCTACAGAATAGAAACCAAACCAGTTAAGGTCAGACCGGTTAAGGTCTTACAATGTTCTTCACCAAAACAGATCCTGTTAGGAATCTCAATCTCTGTTAGGAGATAAGTCCAATTAAATACTACCTTGCTAGAGGATTTTAAATTCACAGAGGTGAACCACCTTGTTAGAGGATTTTACAGAGGCTTTTGGGCCTACTCGGTTAAGGGCTATAGATGTGTCAAAGATGTGAGTAATCAACAAGTGTTTGATCTATCTAATAGCATAGATTGCTTGATTAGATCCAGTATAGTTCACTGCTAATGCATTCCAACATTACTTCAGTCTTCTCTATCTCTCTCAGTTACAACTTGATCTTCTTAGATAAGATCGCTCTTCAACAACTCAATAATCACCTTAAACCCTAGCACAACATAAACCTTTCAGCAACTTGAAAAACCCTAAACATGATGTCCTTTTAAAGGAATCTGATTTCATGTCAGTCTAATAGGATTACATTACAATTTCCTAGGTTGAATGAATCTAGACATACTCAGTAACATGACACAAAAAGCATCGTCAGTGTGTCAGTATCGTCAATCAATCGGTGGATTGGTAACTCATCATGAAATCTCAGTTGGTAACTCATCACAGAGTATTACTGGTTCATACAAAATACCAATTGCCGGTTTGACAAAAAATGAAGACTGGTAAGAATATGTCATGCTGCTTTTCTTCCTCGTACTACTTGAGATCTTCGAACCGCTTGGGGTTGACATGCCACTTCAGACTGGGAAACACATTCTGCAAAATCACCAATAGTCCAAAGACTAGAATACAACATATCGGTTGGAACACATACCGGTTGAGCTCTAGCTCATAGATATAAAGTGGATCTCAATACAAGTGTGTGTCCATCAATGACAATCACCACATAAACATCAAAAATGCCAATAATCTCCCCCTTCGGCATTGATGGCAACACTTAGGAAAATAAAATTTTGACGTCTAAGTGTTTTACAATAAAAAATATGCCATTAACAAAATTGCTCCCCCTAAGCATATACACTATCCCTTAATCAATACAATGTATAGCAATTTTGCATATAGAGCGTAAACATTGAGATATCAGAGCATATAGCATATGTCAAAACATATATCAAAGTTTTAAAACCAGATACTTCTCCCTATTCTTCTCCAATATAGATAGAGTACTTCTCCCCCTTTATCAGAAGATCAAAATTTTAAAACCAACCAGATACTTCTCCCCCTTTGCCAACAATGACAAAGTACCGCTGAATAACCCTATTTCCATTTGATATTGAAATAATAAAAGTTTTTGATAATAATGAATAATATTTGTCAAAAACTGATTTATAGTCCTGCAAAAGTTGTTTCATGGATAGAGACCAAGACTCAAGTAGGGAGGTTGCCACTTCTTTCTCTGTTTGCATCTGGGATACCTTTTCCTCCATGGCATCAACTATGCTCAGTTGGTACGTGACTGTCAGGGCATCCAGGTTCAGATAACACTTCTGAAGAATTTGCAGACATGGAAGTAAAACTAGTTGAAGCTCCTACCAATCCCTAGATCATGTACTAATCTCTTGTTCCATCTTGGCTGACTGGATCTGGAACCGGTGAACGGTTTGCCCATAAGTTGCAAAGGAATCATAAGGTGGCTTAAATGTGCTCAAGTAGGACTATAAGTCCGTTTGAAGCTTTTTCTGCTAAGTTAGCACATCATCACAAAATAAATGGGGTTGACAGATTTTTCTTAGTAGCAAGTTTCCCTCATCCAAAGCATCCCTTATATCCTTTTGGTCTTTCAGAAGTTTAGACTAGAGCTCATTCAACTTTTTCACCAGAGCAATGTTAAGAGCCTTTTGATGCTCTTTCTTGACATTTACCTCAGTTGTTTCTTCCAGGCTCTGCACCTAATCATCCACTATAGTACATAGTAGTTTGAGCTATGCTAGTGATGATTTAGTGCTGGGAAGATTGGTACCAGGGATCAAACCGGTAAGGATGTCTATAGCCACTTGAATGATATCTTGCTCCTTCTTCCTTCGGATGATTTCAACACGCTCTTGAGCAACCTTGATGCTCTGCATAAGCTCCGACTCACTGGTAGACTAGAGATTGATAGGTCTGGAGATATCAACCGGTTTGGCTTGGCTCTTGGTTGCCTTTGGAGTCTCCATCTATGTGCTCTTCATTGCCTCCGCTGCCTTGTCTGCTTCTTCCTTCTTCCTTTTCTCTGCTTCTTGCTTCTATTCTTCCTCTGCTTTCTTTTTCCTTTCTATTTCCTTCCTCTTCTCTTCTTCTTTTTCTTCCTCTTCCTTCTTCTTCTTTTCTTCCTCTTCCTTCTTCTTCTTTTCTTCCTCTTCCTTCTTTTTCTTCTCTTCCTTATCCTCTTCTTCTTTCTTTTTCCTATCATCTTCTTGCTTCTTCTTCTCTTCATCTTTTTGTTTCTCCTCTTCCTCTTTTCTCTTCACTTCCTCTTTTCTCTTCTCTGTATGTTCTTTAGCTACTTCCTGTGTGTCCTTCGCTTGCTTGTTGCCCTGTTCGGCTTGTTGCCCCTATTCTGTTCCTTTAGAAGGTATGTCCTGAGTGACATCTTCTATGTCCAGTGCATCGACATCAATAGTGTCGATTAGTTCTTCAACCACATTTCCTTCTTCATCAAAAACTTCATCCAGTTTGGATACAACCAGTTCTTTTTCCACTAGGAGGTTGGCCATTCATGCTTTGTGAGAATTGATAGCATAATCCATGTGCTAACGAGTGTCTTTTTCAACATCATCAATTCTCCCCTCCAACAACTAGAGTCTTCTTCTCCTTGTGAAGAAAAGTCCTTTATTTTGATCCAGGACATCAAATAATTTTGAATTTGAGAGGTTGGGAAAGTACTGTACAAAGAATTTCTCCCTAATCTCCTGTTCTTTTTCAATGGCAATGCACCATTTATTATCTAATGCTTTAAATAATGAATCCAGTGTTTGAGATTTAATCTTTGATGGTGACCGGTCATTTTTACACAAATAAATAATGATTTCCTGTAATACTTCTTCTTTTTCCTCTTCACTGAAATCATCATAATAATCAACTATATCATGAAGTAATTTTCTCCCAATATTCTTTATTGTCCTTTGATAATGTGTCAAAGGTTTCTATGAGGAGATATCAATATTTACCGGTGCAGATGCTGCCGGTTCATTCTTCTTCATTTTCTTTGTCTGTCTGGCATTCTTTGGCTTTTCATCAGATTCAGTCTCCTCGGAGTCCAGTTCATTTGACTTAGTCTTCCTTTTCCTTTCGAAGACTTTTGCTGGTGCTACTTCCGGTTTCTTCTTTGTAGGTGACCGCTTGGTCACTCTTGGAGTTGCAGTGGTAGCTGGTGCCGATGCTGCAGGCATTGCCTTTGCTTTCTTTGCAGCCAGTTCTTTTCCTTTCTTAACAGAGGGTTCCTCGGCCATTGCAATCCTCTCCAAGTAGGTTTCAGTCTTCTTAGCCTTAGGGTCAAGAGGCAAGGCAATAAGGGTTGAGGCATACCCTTCCAACATATCATACATAACCTCAGAGCCCATTGGCTCCACTTCCTCCATTCTAGGCTCAACAGCCTCCATTAGGCATTTGTCCACCTGAATGATGAAATAGATGTCATCTTTGTATTTCTTAATGATGTCAGCTGAGATCCTTACCCTTTGACTCATCTTTCTTTTGAATTCATCAAAATATTTGTTCAGCACCTCAGGTTAACCGGTTCCAATGGCTTGTATGCTTTCCTTGATCTGTTTGGTTACCGGTTGGTCAGGAGACCACTGGACATCTCCTACTCCAGGAAAGAAGCCTTGGAAATAGAAGAACAACCCAACTAATAATTCTCTAAATTTGAACATTGTGCATTATCCTATTTAATTGATTTCAGATTAGACAAGAGTTGCCTCTGCATACCGGTGCATAAGTCAAATGATGCATCCTCCTTGATCATCTGGTAAGTGGCATTTACCGCTGCAGTAGATACAGAATTAATCCTACTAGCTAAGAATGTTCTGTAGGCTATCACCATGCAGGCGTACTTCACCAGATCATCCTTGATAGGGTTGACTGTCATTCCTCGAGAGTCACTTGTTGAACTAGTGAACTTGGCCATTTCCATTTTGCTTACAGTTCTTAGGGTTGGCACTTCCCCTGTGTTGCAAAAACTAGTGGCTACATGAATTGCCTATGGCATGATGTCATGCATCCTCTCCAGGTACATTTTGTCACCATGGACTCTGCTCAAGATGATCCTGATATGATCCTCTTTGAAGTCTTCCAGAAAATATACTGCATTATGGAGTTTCTTCTTCTCTAGGATACTAAACTCTGGTTTGATTTTCTTGTCCTTGCCACAAAATAAACCTAACTGGATGTGAATAGCTAAAGACCCTAGGTCTTCTATTTTGCAATCAATATAATCCAAAATTCCTTTTTCAACTATGACTCTAGCCGGAACTTGTGATAAGGCATTATATTTGGACTTCCTTTGAATAAAACTTTCCGACTCAATTGATGTACTAGAACTGGTATAAGATGTGGAAGCCATTGTTGAGTATTTCAAGAACATGAAAAATACCTTTACAATGCAAATTTAGGGCTTCCAGATTCAGCTTCACTCTACTCTCCATCGATTGCCAAATCACCACTTTGTGTTCAACAGGACCGTTTGCAAACTGGATTTGAATCTCCTTCAAGACTTGTCAATTTCTTGAAATCTTAGCTCAAATCACCTTTTCTTGGCTCTGCACTTTGAAAAACTTTTCTTCGCTCAAAAATAGATAGTGAGAAATGATTTGAAATATGCTTTTATACATGTCTCTCACCTACCATCATTAATGCTCCTCTATTAGGGCATAAACCCTAATTTGTCTCTTTTACCGTTTTCGGTCTTCTGCCAAGTGATAGGTATCACATAATGGTTAAGGTCTTTTACCAGTGTAATCGGGGGTTCACAATCATTTCACCATTTTCTCCCCCTAAGCGTCTTTGGAGCTTAGTTTGTTAGTTCTGATATTTCCACACTAGGTGTAGAAACCAGTTCCTCTTCCAACATTGTTGGTTTCTTCCTCCAGGTTTTGTTCATGTCCGCTTGAAATTTTTCAACATCAACTTCTCCTTTCTGAGTGACCGGTATATCATTAGATATACTCTTTTTGCTTCTGCAGAATCTTGCAATGTGACCCGATTTGTTGCAGTGATAGCAAACCAATCCAGGTGCTCTCCAAGGTCCATTGTTCATGTTTCCATTCTTTCTTATGCATGTAGCAGCAGTATGACCATGTCCATGACAAATCCAACAGTTTTCTCTCCATCCGGTTGCCGGTTGATAACCATTTTTGCCTGACTGATAATTGTAAGCATTAAACCAGTTAGGGTTCTAGTTCACAACAGATTCTAGACTAGCTCCTTGGGTCCTTTGAGGATATCTTCCAGTATTGTTCATGATAGACCTGCATTCAGATGCTCTATGCCCAAACTTGTTGCATGCATAACAATGACCATTGAACTAATTGGATCTAGGTATATTGTTGATAAAATAAGGAAAATTATTGTATGCCTTGCTCCTACATACATTGGCAGTGTGTCCTTCTTTAAGACAGTTAAAGCAAACAGGTTTGAATTTTTGCTTACCTTTTCCTTTGGGTGTCGGTTGCTTCTTTGATGCTTCAGCATTTGTCCCTGAGGATTCTCCTTCCTCATGTCCAGAGAAACCAAGTCCACTGGTATTATTTACTGGTCTAAATGATTCAAGCTTTTGCTCTAGCTTAACAATACTTTTGCTAAACTTAGCAAGTATTTCCTTTGACTCAGAGAGTTCTTTGGAAATGGCAGTGTTTGTCTCCATTAGGCTTGCATTTTCAGAGATGGCTATGTTCAGTTCTCCTTGCATGTCTTCCTTTTCCATTCTTCTCTCATGAAGGCGAGCAACTAGTGCACTAATCTCTTGTTTCAACTTGGAGATCTCATGATCTCTGTCCTTTACCAGATCTTTAGCTTTTCTTTGGTTCTCAAGCTCTTGACTAAACCGAATAGTCAGTCCTTCCAACTTCTTTTCTCAGATTGGAGTTTGAATCATTTAGCTTATTTACTTCTGCAATCATGGCTTCCATATTTGCTTCATCTTCAGAACTACTTTCAGATAGCTCCATCAGCTTCTCTGCATGTTCTCTCCTTTTTGCTTGAGATGCCTTGTATTTGACCATAAGATGATCATAGGCTTGCTCAGATTGAGTGAGCCATTGAGTAAGTTCCCTCAAGGTGTATTCCCCCATATCTCTTTCCAAGTGGTTAAACTTATAGAAAGGTAGGCTCTGATACCAATTGATGAATACTAAGAGGGGGGGTGAATTAGTATGCCACAAATCTCTGTCCTAAAGCACTTAAACAGTCTGAAGACAAACCGGTAAAACAGTTTGACAGAAAGACCGGTTACCACACATGCAAACCAAAATGCAAGTAGACCATTCACCCACAAAATAAATACAACCATAACACAAGATATTTGATGTGGAAACCCAAATGGGAAAAACCATGGTGAGATGGAACTCACAAGTCACTATCTACAGAATAGAAACTAGATCAGTTAAGGTCAGACCGGTTAAGGTCTTACAATGTTCTTCACCAGAACAGATCCTGTTAGGAATCTCAATCTCTATTAGGAGATAAGTCTGATTAAATACTACCTTGCTAGAGGATTTTAGATTCATAGAGGTGAACCACCTTGTTAGAGGATTTTACAGAGGCTTTTGGGCCTACCCGGTTAAGGGCTGCAGACTTGTCAAAGATGTGAGTAATCAACAAGTGTTTGATCTATCTAATAGCATAGACTACTTGATTAGATCTAGTATAGTTCACTGCTAATGCATTCCAACATTACTTCAGTCTTCTCTATCTCTCTCAGTTACAACTTGATCTTCTCAGATAAGATCGCTCTTCAACAACTCAATAATCACCTTAAACCCTAGCACAACATAAACCTTTCAGCAACTTGAAAAACCCTAGACATGATGTCCTTTTAAAGGAATCTGATTTCATTTCGGTCCAATAGGATTACATTACAATTTCCTAGGCTCAATGAATCTAGACATACTCAGTAACATGACACAAAAATCATCATCAGTGTGTCGGCACCATCAATCAATCAGTGGATTGATAACTCATCACAAAATGCCGGTTGGTAACTCATCATAGAGTATTACCGGTTCATACAAAATACCAGTTGCTGGCTTGACAAAAATGAAGACTGGTAAGAATGTGTCATGCCACTTTGCTTCCTCATACCGCTTGAGATCTTCGAACTGCTTGGGGTTGACATGCCACTTCAGACCGAGAAACACATTCTGCAAAATCACCAACAGTCCAAAGACTAGAATACAACATACCGGCTGGAACACATACCAGTTGAGCTCTAGCTCATACATATAAAGTGGATCTCAATACAAGTGTGTGTCCATCAATGACAATCACAACATAAACATAAAAAATGCTAACACCTATGACTACTAATTGTAAACTATCAAAGAATGATGAATCTGCATTTGTTGATGAGACACTTTACCGATCTATGATTGGAAAGTTGCAATATGTAGTTCATAGTAGGCCTGATATAGCACATGTAGTATGTATAGCTACAAGATTTTGTGCAGATCCCAAAGAAACCCATATGACAGCAATCAAGAGAATTTTCAGATACTTGAGAGGCACTGAAGATTATGTTTTACTATATAAAATGAGGAATGATTTTGAATTAAAAGTCTATACTAATGTTGATTGGGTAGGAAATATTGATGACAGGAAAAGCACAAGCGGTGGAGCTTTCTTTTTGGGAGAAAGACTAGTGAGTTGGCTTAGCAAGAAATAAGGATGTATTTCACAGTGAATAGCTAAAGCTGAATATGTCGCTGCAGCATTGAATTGTTCAAATATAGCATGGATCAAACAATTGTTGGAAGGTATGAATGAGACAGTTACCAGGCTAGTAACTATATTTTGTGATAATACAAGTGCTATTAACATTTCAAAGAATCTGGTAATGCACTCTAAGACAAAGAATATCTCTATAAAGTATCATTATCTAAGAGAAGAAGTTGAAGAAAAGAAAGTTGTGCTGGAGTATGTTAGCACAAAGGAACAAATAGCAGACATCTTCACAAAGCCACTGCCAAGGGACACTTTTGAGTATCTCAGAAGTAAGTTAGGGGTCCTACCCCTATCTAGTACTCACTGACAGAGCTCGGTGAAAGAATCAAATCTATGACTCTATAGAATACTATTTGTGAGTTGATGCTGATTTACAAACTTTAGAAGGTTGTCTAAAGTTGTGTAGGAAACAGTGATTGAAGACAAGATGCCCTGATCGAGACTAAGATGATACAATTATATATGTTTTAACAAGCAAGAAAATTACTTCATAGGGGAAGTAATCATGGATTATTTTTGCTTTTGGCATTTTTGTCAAAGGGGGAGAAGACTAATGACAGGGGGAGAAGATCACAGGAGAAGAATAACAGCAATCCGAATCAAATAGAATAAATCAAGTTAGTATTGCCATCAATGCCAAAGGGAGAGATTGTTGGCATTACATTAAGTTTGTTGATACTGAGAAGGTTGTTGGAGATTGATATAATTGATAAAGGATGATTACTGTCTTAATAATATTATTTTGTCAATGATGTCAAGCAACTGATTTTCTGATTCAGTATGATGTTGCCATATCTTAAAGAGTATGTTTTGATGAGTATAAAGATTTCGGTAAGTGACATAGAAAGAATGTCAAAATGAAGGGGATTAATAAGTTATTCAATGGGCAACTATTACCAAGTTAGACAGTGATGAGATTATGTTATTTTGATTGTTTTGATATCCTATATATGTGTATTCAAAGACTGAATAAGAAGGAGAAAAGATTTCATGCAACAGAATGATTAAAGGTTTGATACTGTTCTATTTTACCGAGCAAGGAGCTAGTTGGTAAACACCAAGGTTATCAGTGTCAGTTAAAGTAGAAAGAATGTCTACCGAGTAAAGTTCAATATTTACCGAGTATCAACCAAGCAGTAACATAATGCATTGGATGAATAAATACATTATTAAATGAAGGATGCCAATGAGGTGGAGATTTATAGAAGATTGGAATGTCGTGCAAGAAGTTTGTTAGGGATCAACGACAATAAAAATTCAAGAGTTGGATCTACAGCACAGATTGAATGGTCATAACCAAGCACAAGTACCAAGGAAGGTATACAAGTTCCAAGGCAAGATAAAACATTTTTCAGTTTGAAGGATTCAATGAACCTAGTCAAGTTTGAAGAACTGATGGCTAAGATTAATCATGGGAAATGTGATTAAGGAGATTAAGCAGTTATGAATTGCTTATAAATAAGGAAAAGTTGATGAACATAGGATGCAAAAAAATAGAAGAGCAGTGATACTGCAAAGGTTATTACCGAGTACAAAAGATTGGAGATCTACTTTAACATTTTAGATGTGAAGTTGCAGATATAGTTTATTACTGTTATTTATTTTTGTAAGTGATAGGAAATCACTTAACCGAGTGGATCTAACAGTCTTATTTGTAAATCCTCTAGCAAGGTAACATTCTAAATGAGTGTTTGAAATCCTTTGACAAGGTCACTTCTAACAAAGTGCAAGATTCTGATAGATCTGAGGGAAATCCCTTGACTAGGTCACATCTAGCAAATGTGTTTATATAATCTTTAACAAGATTGGCTTTTAACCGAGCATACTCTAGAAGAGTATATTTTCTTTGTGGGTCCAAAATCCCACAATGGTTTTTCCCTATTTGTTTTTCCACATTAAATCTGATGTTAAATGTGTTTTGCTATTTCAAGTTTATCAGTTTATGAGTTTGAATGATTTACAATTATATTTGCATATCAAGTTCTCCCGAGGTTGAATTTGGATAGATCATTGGATTGTGAGTTTATCCGATTCACCCCCCCCTCACATCTAACTAACACATCCCACTTTTGATGGTTATGGTAATGGTATAAAGGCGAAGACTTGGCTATTGGATATGGGTAGGTGGTTTTCAATGCATCCGTATAGAAATAACACCAAGGCTAGTTGTGCGATTATGCATCTTCATGAATTTTCTTCGACATGGTATTGTATGGAGGAGTAGAACTTACATTAGGATATTGTGAATATTTCATGGGATTTTTTTCTTGAGCGGTTTTGTACTCATTTTTTAATGGACCTTCTAAGGTAGAGGAAGAAAAATGAGTTTGATGATTTGAGACAACAAAATATGATAGTTGAGCAGTATGATCATAAGTTCTTTGAACTTAAGTTGTACACTGAGATAGTGGATGATGAGGCTATGTTGGTGCAACATTTTGTTAGAGATCTTAATGACTGTATCAGTGGAGGAGTTCGGGCCTTTGAGCCCAAGAATATGGAGGTAGCTGCATAGAGAAGGCATATATGGTTGAAGAGAATTTGAACTTGACTTTAGGAGGTACGCTAGCTGTACAGATGCTTAGTACTCCAGCTTCAGGCTTAGTTGCAAGAGGGGCACAACCACAGGCTTCAGGATTTTCTAGGATTTATCCCTCTTCTTTTCAGAGTGGTCAATGGTATCGAAAGAAGAATCCTTAGAGTCAAAGCTTTGTGCATGGAGCTAGATCACATGCTGATAGGAATCATAGCATGGAACATGATCAACAAACCCTTATTTCTCAGCCTACATAGAATTCTTAGTAGAAATTCAGTAGAGGTAGTGTACAAAACCTCGGTGCACCTCCAATTAGTAGAGGATTCAGTAGGAGAGATTGCTTTTTGTGTGGTCATCCATGCCATATTGTGATACATTATCCTAAAAAATCCACACAAATGTCAAGATAGAAGCTAGTTGCTTTAGAGCCCACAATAGGTGATGCAGGGAGATCTCATTATGTATTTGTGGCAGTTGATAACCGTCAGGCTGAGCATCAAGCTACAATTGTTGAGACCACAAGTGAGACAGGTGGTATTTCTTGCTCAATATTATTTGATTTGGGTGCTTCAGATTCTTTTATTTCTATATCTTTAGTGGAGGAATGTGGTCTTATTGTGGCAAAGCAAGATATTAGGTGGCAGGCTGAGTTGGCTATAGGGTTGAAGGTGCCAGTGGATTCCTTTGTGCATGGTTGTGTGTTGGATTTGAGAGTATGTACCACCTCAATGGATCTTCATGTTCTCTCTTTGGGGTCCTATTGTGTTGTTTTGGGTATGGATTGGCTTAAGGATCATCAATCTAAGATTGATTGTTGTGGTAAGAGGGTGCAATGTCTTGATGATAGTGGGAAGAATGTGGAGATAGTGGGTGTGGAACAACCTATTTCTCTTCACATTATTTCTGCTTTGTAGATGAAGCATTGTGTGCACCAAGATTGTTAGTTATTTGCAGTGAGGGTGAAGGAATTGGAAGAGGGTGTGAATCATGATGATCTCTTTCATCATCATCCCATCCTTTAGGAATTTTGAAATGTTTTTCCTAGTGAGATTCTAGGTATGCCACCTAAGTGTGACATGGAATTTTAGATAGATTTGTTTCCTGGAGCATAGCCTATATCTAAGGCTCCCTATTGGGTGACTACTCAGGAGTTGAGTGAGTAGCAATTATAGTTGGAGGAGTGGCTAGATAAGAGATTTATTCATCCTAGTGTCTCTCCTTGGGGAGCACCTATGTTATTATTTAAGTAGAAGGACAAATCTCTTCGCTTATGTATTGATTATAGGAAGTTGAATAAGGTGACAGTGAATAGTCACTATCCTATGTTGAGGATTGGTGACCTCTTTGATAAGATTATGGATGCTAAGGTCTTCTCTAAGATATATATTAAGTTAGGGTATCACTAGTTGCCAATTCATGAGGCAAATATTCATCGTACAAAATTTTGTACTTGATATGATCATTATGAGTTTACAGTGGTACCATTTGGGCTTATTAATATGCCCTTGGTGTTGATGAGTTTGATTAATGAAGTTTTCAAGACCTATCTTGACAGGTTTGTTCTTGTATTCCTTGATGATAGATTGGTGTATCGATGATTGTAGAGGAGCATATGAGGCAAGTCTTGCAGTTTCTTCACGAGAATCAATTGTATGCCAATATGGATAAGTGTGAGTTCTTCTAGATAGAGGTTAAGTATCTTGGTCATGTTATTTTAGGTGAGGGTATTGTGGTGGATTCCTATAAGATCCAGGCTATTATGGAGTGGCTAGCACCCACTAATGTAGGTGAGGTTTGCAGTTTCATGGGCCTTGTAGGTTATTATCACCGGTTTGTTCAGGGATTTTCAAATATTGCTCATGCTATCACTTCTCTTCAGTTTAAAGGGAAGAAGTTTGTGTGGTAAGATTAGTGTGAGACAACTTTTTGGATCCTTAAGGATTATTTGACTAGTGCACCTATTCTAGTAGTGCTAGATCCTTTGGGTGATTTTGTGGTGTGCAAAGATGCTTCTTTGGAGGGTTTAGGAGTACTTCTTATGAAATATGGTCATGTTATAGCTTATGAGTCATGTAAACTCAAAGATCATGAGTTGAACTATCCCACTCATGATTTATAGTTAGCAACAATTGTGCATGCTTTGGTGACATTGAGGCCTTTTCTTCTTGGGCATTAGTTTGATTTGCATATTGATTATCATAGTTTGTAGTATATTTTTACGTAGTCGAACCTAAGTGCTAGGCAGTGGCAATGGATGGAGTTTCTTTGTGAGTACCATTTTGAGGTAAAGTATATTCAAGCAAGGATAATGTGGTGGCAGATTCTTTAAGCCACATGATGCATGAGGTTTTAGTGTTGACTCTTAGCATGGATTTGAGGAGTCGGATTTTTAGTGTGCTTCCTTCAGATGCTTGGTACTAGGAGGTTAGTGCAGAGGTTGCTTCAGGTAGAGCTCTTGAGGGGAGATATGCAGGTTATTAATTGGAATCAGATGGACTTCTTCATCATTTGGGACATATCTATTTTCCACCTTCCTGGTGGACTTTGAGCTTTGATCTTGTTAGAGGCTTATCGTGTACCTTATTCAGAACATCCAGATGTAAAGAAGATGCACATAAATCTATGACAGTTGTATCATTAGGTTGGTATGAGGAGAGATATTGAAGATTTTGTGTCTTGTTGTTGGGAGTGTCAGCGAGTGAAGGAAGAGAGTCAACATCCAACAGGTTTGTTGTAGTCAAACCTGGTTCCAGATTAGAAATGGGATATCATATCGATGGATTTTATTCTTGGATTGCCTATTCCTTCTTGTCGCCATGATTCTACCATGGTAACCATTGATAGGTTGACTAAGGTGGCACATATTTCCCCTATCCGATCTTCCTACATAGTAGCGACAATGACAAATTTTCATGGAGGATATAGTGAGATTGCATGGTATTCCTCATTGGATTATATTAAATTGTGATCTAGTATTCACTTAAGCATTGTGGACCTCTCTTTAGCATGATTTAGGAGCCCAGTTGAACTTTAGTTCAATGTATCATCTCGGGATAGATGGTCAGATTCAAAGAGTTAATCAGGTTTTGAGGATATGTTGCAGATGTATGTTATGGATCAATAGTCTCGATGGGAGGATTACCTTTATTTGGTAGATTTTGCATACAATAATAACTTTCATAGTTTGATTGGTATGTCTCATTTTTAGGAATTTTATGGTCAACCAAGTCGTACACCCTTGAGTTGGGATAGTTTGGAGGATAGAGTGCTTCTTGGTTCCGAGATGTTGTAGGACATGGAGTAGTAGGTGGATCACATTAGGAAGCATTTGGTAGTAGCATAGGAAAAGTATAAGAAGTATGTAGATGCTCATCATGTAGATCTATAGTTTTCAATGGGTGATAAGGTATTTTTGAGGGTTCATCCATGACAAAGTCCTATCCATTATAGAAAAGGCTCTAAGTTGGCACCTCATTTTGTTGGACCATTTGAGATTTCAAAGAAGATTGGTCCTATGGCTTATCGCCTTTCCTTATCATCCAAATTGTCCCACATCCATGATGTATTTCATGTATATGTTTTGAGGCCATATTTTCCTAAGGTGTCCCATGTTTTGGATTAAAATGCATTGCAGGTAGAGGATGAGCAACTTTCTCTCGATCCCATGTGCATTTGTTAGCATTTAGAGTTGACCCTTAGGGTATGCAACATAGAGAAGGTAAGGCTCCAATGTGACCTAAGTGATGATTCTTTGGCGACTTGGGAGGATGCAATATGGATGAGAGATCTTTACCCCTATTTGTTCTCAGGCTTCCAGGAGTAATGTAATATCAAAAATCTTATCCCTTTTGATTAATGTAACAAATGACACCTTCCTCCATGTCATCAAAGGTCGAGCTTCACCATCCTATCATTTTGTCCACTTAAACCATCTTTGTCAGATCTAGCCGAAGTATCACCAATGTTGCCAACCTATCACCTTTGGGGACACAAGCACAACATAGAGATGTCCGCATGGCATGCTAGAATCTTGTGAATCTTAGAGTTTGCAGGTGGTTTTTTTAGCATTACACCTACGTCTAGAAAGAATCGTAATTCCTTTGTATGCACCCACGGATGTTTGGTTTCCTTCTAGGGCCTTTATCTATCAAATTTGAAGGTATTTTGAGGGATTTTATCTTGACTAGTTGATGATCTTTTGCAGGTTGAAGCTCTCGGAGGTTATCTTTGGACAACATTCTACAATAATTACCATTGTTCCAAAACTTCAAGCACTCTACACTAGCATTTCCAACAATCGTTTATGAAAGGGGAATTTCCTCGATCCCTCTCTTTCATTTTCCAATATCTTTTACCAAACTCTTTTTACATCTTTTCAATCATCTTTATCACTTTATTATTCCCATAGCTTCTTGGGTTTTCGTGGAGGTGGAAACACAAAAACAAGGGTCTGACTTAGGCAGGCTCCAAAACACAACCCCCAACATTTTCCCTTCTTGCATATGTGTAGGTACACCACCGTGAAGAGGAGATTAATTTGTGAGAGGCTTCACAATGTTGACCACGTGTAACATTCTCTCATTCCTTTTTATCTCTTGTTTTAGTCTCATGTTCTGTTCTATCCCTTTATTTTAATACCTTTTTTTAGTAGTTAATACACTCTATTAGTGTGTCCAAAGCTTTCTCCTCAGATTCAACACTTTGTCCGTATAGGATGAGAGCGCGTCACGTTGGTGTCCCAGCTATGTGCACTCATACCATGGACAGAGACTTAGTAGATTTGTCCCAAGAGTCTTCTCAAATTTCTGATGCTTTAGCATAACTCAATCATCCCCTAGCGCACCCTAGTGCTAGTTTGAGGAGGTATCAGAGGGATAGTTTGTTCTTAATGATCCATCATTGTAGAGGCAGCAAATTTCCTTCGTTACATTTTGGTGAACCCAACGTGAAACAAGATTATCTTTGCATCATTTACTTTATGTTTCATATAATTGCGTTAATCTTTTAAAATTCTCATAAGTTCAAAAATCTAATAAGATCAAAAAGTTCAAAAAAATAAAAAAGAGAGAAAACCAAAATAAAAAAAAGCATTCGCTTCTAAATTTCTGCATTTCCTTTTAGCATTTTCATTTAACTTAAAATGACTTTATCATTCTAGAATTTTTCATGTCCCTTTCGTGTGGTCATGAACATTGTATAGCTTGTCTATAAGCTTTACGACCCAGACTGCCATAGGAGTCATAGTTAGGAGGTCATCTAGGCGGAGTTTCCCACCTGATCATTATAGTTCTCCTCTACCCAACATGATAAAAAAGGATCCTTCTTCTGATCCAAATGAGTTTCTTACTTCCCATGCTCATAGGATCCCTTATATGGGTGGCTCTTCAGTTGCTAGTTCTTAGAAAAATTCCCCAATGAACTCTATGTCGTCTTCTCCTCTTGCTGTTGACCATGATTCCATGATCACTATCAACTTTGACTGGATCCAGTCTTTAGAGGAGAACCTAAGAGATCTCAAAGGGTTTCTTAATAAAGAGAATGTTCTCCCCCAAGTGAGGAATGTCACTAGTACATTTGGGGCTGATTTTCGACGACCTATCATCGGAATATCAACTATTTTTCACCAGACTGCCAGCAAACAAAGCTATCAAAAACTCATCATCGGTCATTTCAATGCTACCATCAAATGTCAGAATTTTGATGACATCCTGAACTCTTCTAACAACGATCATGACCACACTCATCCAGTGAGATAATGTCATTGGGCATAAAGCATCCTTGTTGGATGGACGTCGAAATGTCAACACCTACCAGGAACTTGCATCGGCGAGGATTACGATGAGCATCTGACAATAGAGTGTCATTGGACATACAACATCCTTGTCAGATGTTTCGTCAACTAGTATCAAAATTGTAACTCCTTCCAAGAACTATGCACCAACGATGATGTTGTTTGTCCAACTATTTGGTCATCGGTGCAAAGTTGGAGGATGGTAGAATTTCGACGGTGATTTATTTTTATTAAAAAAAAATAAAACACATGCTGAATATCATGGTGCTTGTTGGTTCCAGTATATCGGGATAGCTAACCTAATCTAGTAATGCCAATATTGAAGGAGGTAATCAGAATAGCTATACTGAATGCCGATATTGAGAAGCTTGTTGGAATAACTAACAAGGGCAGAATAGCAAAATTTTGCAATAGCGATGAGGTGAAGTTGTCTCGATGAAGAAAGTATAAGTGTAAGTGTTATTTGAGCTTATCAGGATAACCTATGAAGTCAAAATAACATATTAGAGACATTCTAATGAGTGAGAAGTATCCCAATGACATGTAAACAAGGCAGTATCGGGGAAACTATCCCGACTATATACTTGCAGTTGGAAGATGGATATCGGTGGAATCTATGGTGATATAGAGAATGATACCCTTATCGACAAAGCTAATAATAATTGGAGTAATAGGATCATCAAAAGGCCAATAGAACATCCTATCCTGATAATAAATATATCTAATAACATCAAAATAAGACACTCCAAAAATGCATCCTCTTCTAAGTACCTATATCGATATAACTTATAAAGATGGGATAGCATCTTTCTGCTTCGCTGATGGTAAAGGTAATTCTAATAAAGCATTGCTTAAGAGGTATTTGGTATAGCTTACATAAGCGGAATAGCACATAAAAGTCACTCCAATCAGTGAAGTTATCTCGATGCTTTACAAATGTAACAACGTCGAGAAAGTTATCCCGATCTGCCATTCACAAAACAAATAACCCGATAGCAGACGGGAGAAGGATAAAACCCTTATTGGGATAACTTGTAGTGTTGGGAAAATGAACTTTGGGTATTCTGATAGTTAAAATAATGTCGATGGACACTGACCGAGACATTTTAGTTTCGGACAGATACAAAATAAAACAAATTGAAGATTACTTGTCACGATAGGTCAAGTCAAAATGACACAAGAGGCAGATAGTTACTAATATAACCATATTTATGTATTGCGACTAATTTGTCTAAAAGTGCCAAATTTAGAGTAGTCACGGAAGGAGTTAAGCCAATGTCCTACATCAGAAAATTCAAATTTAAAAAAGATGGCACATTTATTCTTGCATGAAAGATGCTTTCTAAGAAGCGTATTCAGGAGAATGCTACATTCAGAATTATAGAGACTTTGAGACAATATTGAGGCAAGTGGAAGACACATTGGACAAGGGTGAGTAAGTGCTCTGATCAATTCCCCCTATTTTTGTTTTGAATAGTCTATTAAATTACCTATGAAATGGAAAACCCTAGTGGTGCTGCCAAGAGACAAAGAGGGGAAACAAGAAAGGGTAAGGGAAAGAAACAAAAAAATAGGCGAGACAAGTCCTAAAACTAAGGATGAATATAGAAAACTAAATCAGGACTTGCTAGATCAACTACCAGGTTCCACCCCAAAGCCTAAGAGATTTGAAGAGTGGAAATTAGAGGATAATTATACTAATGTGGGAGAGGTGTACACAACCATCAAGGGATATGAATTGTTTTTATTTCACTATCATAGATGAGAGAAACCAAACCGCATCTGCAATCCATGGCAATTAGGTCTAGGAAAAAATGTAGTCCCAAATGTGTTTGTTAATATTGATCTCCTAGAATTGTTAGCACTGAATTTTAATCCAAACAAAAGAGCAATATGTGACTGAGATGGAAATCCTTGTTTCTTCATGTCACGAGAAGAAGTTTCTGAGAATTTTGATTTGTGTGGAGTTTATGATCATCCCATCATTCTTGCAAATTTGCTAGAGGAATACAAAAGATTGGATACCACTTATGCTGGGTGGAGATTACCATTTCATTTGCTGAATTCTAAGGTCCCATTGGAAGCCGAGGAAAGTATGACATTTCATGTAAATCTATTCAATCACTACTTCAAATACACATATTATTTAGTAGGACAAGTATTGGGGCTAAATACTCCAGATTTTATGAGAATTGAATCTGTGGTCATTGGAGAAGACATTCAATCATAGAAATCTAGAGAATTTGACTATGCAACATTCATGGTAGAACAACTTGTCCTTGGAATCACAGCCATCCAGAGGGACTCTAAAATAATTCACTTCTCGCACTATTCCCTACTTATGCATATGGTTCTATTCTATGGACACAATATGGGTCTATGGCCCGAAGAGATGAAGATAAGAAGACATGATGGTAACAACCTTTCTCCAACAGTCCAATTATGGACTTCAATAAGGGATTGCAGATTTGTTAGATCTAATTACATTAATTTTGAAGAATATTTTGTTAAAATTTTTTACAGGTTTTATAGTTATCCTTACCACTCTTCACTTTCAGAAGATGTAAACAAATTCTTGAGGCTTGTAGACTTTAGGGGACCAGAAACTATCAAACACAATTGGGGAGATTGGTACTGATTCTCTAATGTAACCATGATAAGTGTTTATGGGTTCGAAGATGCCCCACTATTGTTTCCTAAAATAGTTCCCAATAGGCTAGCTTATCTGGAGATCATAAGGAGAATGGGGGAATCAAATTCTATGCATTTGGCTTCACATGATAAGCAATCATTTCTTCCTAGGACTCTATGCATAGGAGAATTTGTTGTAAATGGAAGAGAAGGGAAAGAGCTCGCATGGGACAAATTGTTCTATTATAACTTGAAATTGGGAGCTCTAAGAAAAGGCTTTGACCCAGAGGGGTATATCCATTCAGTAAGAAAAGGGTAGAAACTAGGTGCCTATGAACACATCTCATATCTAAGAGATGACTTGATAAGAAATCTGATGAAAAGGATGTTGAAGTGGCTATAGATGATCACAATAGAGATGTTGAACAAAAGGCTAAGGAGAACAAGACTGTAAACATATTATCTTCAAAGGATAAGGAATCATCAGAGGAGGATGAACTCTCATTGAAATAATTCTCTAAAATACTGATTGAGGAACACATGTTGCCTGTAAGAGATTGTAATGAAGGAGCCCTGGTGGAAGATGATCCAAGGAAATTGGCATGTGACACTCTAATATTTGATGATGATTTCATAGCATCTCCTGATTTCATGTCATTTTTATACTGGATAAAAGGGAAAGCAATTAGAGAAAATGTCGATGAGGTCAATACCTCCAATGAAAGGCAATTATCAGCCACCTTAGAAAATGAAGTAGCACAAGAAATGACTCTGATGATTCCTGAAAAGGGGAGGAAGCTTTTAAAGTATGCTGGTGTTTTGATTTTTCCTGGGTGGGATATGAATTTAGCCCTGATCTTTGATAGTTTTCTCTATGATGTTGGTGCCAAGCATGAATTATCTCGTGAGGGTGTGACCAAAGTGTATATGGGATCACTATACAACCCTGAAAAGAATGCCATGTAAATATGGTCACTATATCCTCCAAGCAAAATGCCTATGGTTATTGATACTCAGAAGGCCTTCGGGCACATTATGACCTTATAGGTTGGAGAGGAAGACCCCATGATGATAGAGAGTTTAGGGGTAAACATAGCCAGACTGAACAAAGAACATATTCAATTCTTGGTGAAAGAAAACCAATAAAATAAGCTTGAAATTTTAAAAATGGGAACAAAGATTGATCAACTTAGAGAAATGATGAAACAGGGGGAGCCACAAAGATTTTTAATATAGGGTGAATCTTCCCAACCTTAAACCAAGGTTGGTCAATTGAAGGAAGAAAACTATCAACTACAGGTCCAGTTGAAGACAACAAAAAGTGAAACCATGTTAGACCTGATTCAAAAAAGATTCACTAATATGATGAGATGGATGAATAAATATTGGGATACATACAACGGGAACCACACTGTCATAGAAGAACATGAGCGGTTGGATAAGCAGCTACATGAGAAAATCCTAGAACTACAAAATAGGGATGAGAGATAGCCTAGTGATATACAAAACTATGAATATTTGATAAAGGCTCACAAAGAATACCTAGAGGAGTTGAGAGCAGAAGGAACAACCTTCCTCGATGGAAAAATAGACAGTATTCCTTCATTGCTAAATAGTAATGGAGAACAAAAGGAAAAGGTGGGTTGGACCTATGACCACCAGCATATACTCTAGAGTGCACTGAAAGCAATAGAAGACTAGGATGTTGAAAAGGTGGGTTGGACCTGTGACTTCTAGCATATACTCCAGAGTGCACTGAAAGCAACAAAAGACCAGGATGTTGAAAAGGTGGCAAAATTTGTAGAGAGCATGGTTTTGATGGAAGTAGAAGCCCGAGACACCAGCCATGATTGTGATACCAGATACAATGAGGAGTATCTAGCACATATAACTAGTGTGCACTTGTGTTTAACTAAGTGATTAGTTGTTATTTCTCTTTTGTTTTCAAACGACTTGGATCAAAAGGCATGACCTTTTGATATGTTATATAATATTTGATGGAATCATTTGATAGGGGAGTTTTTTGGTAGGATAAAATAGATAAAAAAAGCGAAGAATAGTTTTTCTTTCTGTACTGAAGAACAATACATTATTTTTAGATTAATACAAAGCCAGTTCATTTATTTGCAAATGGTGTTATGGATTCTTTCATTGTGAAAATCAGTTCTCTATTATAATCGTCTATAATTGATGATTGCTACTCTAGATCTCTATGCAAAAAGGTTGCATGTTATACTATTTTATTGGTGGAAAAATAGTGATTCATTTGCAAAGTTGCATTCCATTTCAAGGATGCAAGTAGTAGCAAAATTCGTTAGAGGATGTGAGTTATGATGCACTTCCAAATCCAAGATGCATAAAAAATGTATATAGAACTAAAGAAAAAGACAATAATTTCTTGAATTAATAGTTCAAAACATGAAGCAAAAAAGAACAAATGAATAGTTTAAACCATGAAGAAAAAAATACAGATAGAAGCAGTAGTAATATTATATCACTTGGTACCAATTTGAATACTTGCTTCCCCCCCTATTACTTAAAAGATAATACTATGCTCTAGATTTCAAAGGAAATTTGGTCATGTGCATTGACCACTACAATTTGGAATGAAAAAGAGGGAATGTACCTGATAGTCCGCTACACTTTTAAGAACAAAGAGATTCTATGACACCGAGAGGTTGCAATCGTAGCCTATGATGGCCATAATCCCTATTGCAGTAATAACAAGATGTGAGGTAATAGTTATAAAATTTGGATGAACTCAAAGAGATATTTACAAATACAACCTACCCTTTATAATACCTAATTGAAAAAATGGATGCAATGCAAGTCCTTGTATCGATAATGTCTAGTAGATAGTAAAAAACTAGAACAATAAATTCCATATAAAAGTGGTTAGACTTAAAATGATAAGAAAATTTTAAAAATGCTAAAGAAAATGTTAACTAATAAAAAAACTTACAAGGATGAGGCATATTCATAACTTTTTCAGTCCCACCATGGATATCAACTCTAGAAGCAACTCATACTATTAGTGTACATACAAGACAATATGGGAGTTCATTATACCCAACAACTTGTGGTGTTGTTGTTCATGTTGGCTCTGTTGGACCCTGCAATTAAGATTCAATATACATTATTCAATAAGATTAACTGTGCAACATAATGAAATATTGAAAAGTGTGTTATCTTATTGAGCTTCGCTTGGTTTCGAGAATAGTTTAATATTCTCTACTTAACAGGGCCAACCACGTGAAGGTGGAAGCTCATTTGGCCCCTCGCCCGCCCCTAATATCACTCTAAATTCCCCGTTAACATCTAACATTCATTCATTCTTTCTACCAATAATAAAATATAACATTCATTCATTAATATCACATAATGTTCATTAACACATAACATTGATTAACATTAATTAACATGCAACATTCATCAATATTAATTAACATATATCATTCATAACCATTCATTAGCACATAATTATATTCATTAACACATAAAAATCAAACATTATCAAATAAGGTAGATTACAATCATTTATAAGTGGAGCATTGTGTTCTTCATCATTTCCCCCCTCTTCAGTTGTTTTGCTCTCTTCTCGTGATCTCAATGTATGCCTACTCCTATACTGAGTACGAGGACACTGAAGTGAAGGGGGTCCTCTGCAATAACAAAGAAATGGGTTAAATTCAATTTTTTTTTTATTATTGTTACAAGTATTTCTTTAATTTAAAGAACATAACCGTGGTGCTCTTTACCTGATGGGGCCACATCATTTTGTCTAGCCTCAACCTCAACATGTTGAACACTTTCTAGATCCTTTGGAGTTGAAACACTAAAGGTTAAATTAATGCTGAACACCAATTGCAATTAAATTTGTTTAAAGGAATAATAGTGGCCCTCTTTACCTAATTGGGGAAAATAACGTTCTTGATGTTATATACCCGGATCATGCTCCACTTGGTCACCACCAAATACATGCTCTAAAATATTAACAAAAAAGGTTACATTAATTACTACACTAATTACAATTTAAGATGTTTAATTGTATTAACACTTACATAAATAAATATAAATAGAAAATGGATACCTCCACTATTGGGATGCACATCTGGACCTTCATGTGCAGGTCCCATTTCACGATCAACATGATGCATTCCAATGTCATGCACATTGTTATCATTGCTTGCTTATTTAAAATAGATATAGTCACTTTATGTTGTAACTCAATGTCAATTAGATTATTGGTAAAGTATTCAATTTGAAACAATTTTTCATTTAGCTTATTTACCTGTGTGAGGGATGCACCGAAATCTTGTGTTTTCCCACTCAATTCTTGTAGCCATTTAGCCACGACTATATAGCATTGCTGGTAGGCAATTCTCTTGTCATCTTCTATGGGCACTCTATTAAATTTAGAGCCCTACATTTTTGCTTAGTATCGTGAATTTTACTTGCATTGTTTGATAAAAAAAAAATCATTTTCAATTTATAAATATTTTGATGCGATATTTCATTTACTGATACTTACAATTCATGTGGCAACTTTCATATAACAACCAGAGCCAAGTTTGTGTTGCCTATTCTTTTCTTATCTTGCCTTGGTTGCCTTTGACATGTCACTCAATATATGGAAAGTTTGAAATATGTTAGATTATATAAATATAAAGAGTAATTAATTAGTACATCATTACATTATTAATAGTATCCCATGCCTTCTTTTGCTGTCTGCTGGTGTATTTCCTTTTTTCCTTTCAATTCTCTCCTTGGCATCCAAATTTAGGTCCTTCCACTCCCTCTCTGGAATCATGGGGGGATGCTCATACTTTACGTTCTTCTCTAAATGGGTCTTGTATTGGTCCCTCACATACTTTAGATATGTTCCAGCATTTTCAAGGAGCTTCGTTTTGTCGAATGTGTCATTTCCAAAGAACTCAAAAATATAGTTTTTCAATTTATCTTTTAACCTTTTTTCTTGGTCATTCCACCTTTTAAATCAAAAATAAAACTGTTAGATTCAGAAATGAACTAAAGCTACCTTTATTATAGTTCAAGAAATGGATCAAAGGAAAACTATTCTAGCAATGATATGAAATAATAATAGTGATTAGGGTTAGTTCACATATGATGTTCCACCTTTTACGTATGGTGGGCCCAAATATCTGTAATGCAATGTCATTAACATTTTTATAAAAAAATACCATTTCTTGCAAAAAATTCATGGGATCATTAGTCCAAAATGAGTGATCAGTAAGTAAATTACAATTAGACTATATATAATAATAATTTCAAAGTACTTGGAACCTTCTGTATCTTTAAGGGAATCAATTCTTCGTCACCCACCACCAATTTGGCCGACAACGTTCCCATACTAGCAATACGAGAATATCTAGGAAATCATGGTATGTTATCAGCAGCCTCTGGTGCATCCTCATGTGCATCTCCTACTACAGAAAAAGAATCCACTATGAAATGCCCCCAAGAAAGAATGCTTGAAGGGAAATAAACACATAACATAAGATAGAGATAAAGAGGGATCTACCAACAGTGGGTGAGCCAACATGACATGCAGTAGAGGATGTCTACATGTTGCATGTTGCCGACATTGCAGTCAACAATACAGGCAGAGCTAACCTCTAAGGAGGTAGCATTTGCATAGGAACATTGACAACACCTGAAGAATAATACATTAAATATATTAAAACTGCAAGAATTGTAAACAAGGATGAACCTTTATTATGAACATTGATATTATCAAGTATGATGTGTTTTGGGTAGTCAATGTGATAAGCCAAGCAAGTCATAAGCCAAGAAAAGAGTCATCACCTGAACTACCTACAAAACCCTGATCATGGCCACTAAGTTGATGAGGATGCATAAAATCCTATAAAAACAACACTTACATATTGTAGTTAATGAAATAAAAGAGAATTAAATATAAACCATTATTGAACTTTTATTATAATTAAAGCTTTCATTACTGCTTATTACATGCAAGTTTTGTGTTGTCCACATCAAATGTTGCACCCTCTCTTTTATTTCATCAGTCTGATGGCTCATGGATGCCCAAGAAAGAATATCTCTATTAATTTTTCTAACATACATTTTCATCAGTTCTATAGGGTTTGTGGTTGATGTGATGTCATTATTGCATAATATTGTTGGATCCACATCCCTATAGAGTTGTTGATGTACTATAGGTCCCTTTCCCTTTCCCCAAACATTCATCTGTGACAATAATATTATTAACATTATCAAAATTACTCCAAAACACTCAAGAAAAGAACATAATAATGCAACAGTTTGGTTCTATCTAATTTGTACAATTACAATAAGTTTTACCTGCTCGGTAGAAGTGTCATGACCTACATACCTGTCTGTGCTATGTGATGGATCCATGTCACCCTGTGACAAAGAAAAAATATTAAAATGTTAGCAAAATGAAACCAATAGACTTATCAAAAAAACTTAATAATAAAATGCTATATTGGAGTCATTAATTGGAGGTTGGTTAATTTAAATGGTACATGGTACATACAACCCATGATTGTAACTTTGTTTGTATCTATATAATTCAAATTATAGTCGATTAGCATCTCTTCCCTTGCACTTATTGATTTTATTGCATACAAATACATGATTTCCCTCGTGTGCCTCAAATATGCAATTGAGTTGCTTATTAGTTGACCCAGGTCACGTACTATTTATTAAAACTACAATATTCCCTATGATGAATAATTATGAACAATAGATACCCCAATCGGTACTGAGAGGGGGGGGGGGGTTGAATTAGTACATGCAAAAAATCTCTCAACAACTTATCTAGCTAAAGCAATACCAACTGGTTATCACCATTACTGAACTTAGCCATGGCAATAACGGTTAAACACAGTAAGACATCAGATACCATAAACTGATAAGTTTGAACACTTCAAATATGATCAATACTTGATATCCACTTCACCCATAAATATATGCATGTGGTATACTAGTAATGCCATACCCTATTAACCCTGCATGCATAATCTTTCAACCAAATACTTTGTAAACATCACATGAAAAATGCATAACACATAAGACACAAATGTTTCATGTGGAAACCCAAATGGGAAAAACCACTATGGGGATGAATACCACAAGCTTGTTTTGAACTCTTTTGAAGCTCGCCCTATTAGGAGCCTAGTCTGATTAAAGACTTTACAATAAGGTTCTGCTAGGAACCGATCCTGTTAGAGATCACCTAGTTAAGGGATGGCTATATACCATGTTAAAGGTTGAATCCCTGTTAAAGGTTACCTCACTAGAGGATTTAAATAACTCTATGATCTTGAGTCACCTAGGTCCTCTTTATAGGTTTTACAATAAGCCAATTAAAGCTACTCGGTAAAGGGATTTTCCAACTGTTGAAATGGTTAGAAGACAACAAGTAAAACTCTGTTCTGATAACAACACTACATGCCAAGGTAGATCCTTTTCATTTCCTCTACTTTGCAATCACACTCTGCAGTTTTCCTCTTACTGGTCTGGCAAGTATCTCATCACTCGGATACACACAACATTTGCCAACAACTTTACAATAACAAACATCATCGACCTTATAGACAATTGATAGGTCGGTAACATAAACCCTAAACCCTAAGCATCTTAGGTTTACAACATAGGTGGTCCAATCCTGATGGCCAAACACATTTCATAGAGCATTACAATTTCAAATAGATCACAAGACAATCTACATCATTCATTCTTCACCACACATGAGAATTAGTAACCCATCATGCTTTCTTCTTATACCACTAAGAAGAATGATCATTCCCGAGGTAGACTTCAAACATGGTCGATCTTCTCATACCTCAATCCTTCACACGCACAAGGTTGACATGGCACCTCGATCACATCTCTTAGCTAACTCATCACAGAGTATCATCGGTTGCATCGCACAAGCTAGAGCACCAAATCGATGACCATAGAGCTGAGACTACCAACCGATAGTCACACTTAGTGAAACTGTGACATTGGTTCACTACATCTCTTCATGCCTCTTCATACCAGTTCACCAACTTCTTTCAATCTGCATACTGATTCACTTACACTTATTGACATCAATGACAACATACATTATCATCATATCAACATACTAGTTCATCATATGCCAATGATATCCAACAATGTCCCCCTTTGGCATTGATGGCAATACTCAGTGTAGCATAGAAATTGAAAACCTCAGAGACCACTGTATCTGCATTATCAGATATCTTCTCCTCCATACATTAGATATCTTCTCCCCCTTTGACAACAATGCCAAAGTGGAGGCACAAGCTTCCAAAATCTACTATTCTGTTCCCCCTAAGGAGTAGCATCCTTCAACACATCAATCCTGAAATATTTGTCACTGTAGTACGTGACTGATGCAGAGCACACAACTTTAGTTGACTTCATGAAGGGGCCTCTCAAATAGGTAAATGTAGTGTTCGGTAAGGGCTTAGTGAATATGTCTGCTAGTTGCTCCTTACTAGAAACATGTTGTAGTACAACCTCCTTATTCTAAACTTTCTCTCTCAAGAAGTGATATTTAAGGTCAATATGCTTAGTTCTAGCATGCAATACCAAATTCTTGGAAATATTTATAGCAGTTGTGTTATCAAAAAATATATTCATTGGTTTAGATATAGATACTTTGAAACCTTCCAATACATGCTTCATCCAAATTGCTTGAGAGTAGTTTATAAATGCTGCCGCATATTTTGCTTCAACTATAGATTGGGAAATACAACTTTGCTTCTTACTTGTCCATGATACTAATCTTCCTTTGAGAAAGAATGCTCCACCGATTGTGCTTTTCCGATCATCCACATTACCTCCCTAATCGGCATCAATATATACCTTGAGATTATAGTCACCATTATATGGATACCACAATCCATAATCAACCGTTCCTTTCAGACATCTAAGAATCCTTTTGACAACTACCAAGTGGGATTCTCTTGGACATTTCTAAAAAAGAGCTACTATTCCTACTACATGAGCAATATCTGGTCTGCTATGCACCACATAGTGCAGCTTACCGATCATTGACCGGTACTCCTTTTCATTCACCAGTGTTGAATCATCTTCCTTGGTCAGTTTACAGCTAGTCACCATTGGTGTACCAACCGGTTTTTTTTCCTTCATGCCAAAAGTCTTTAATACCTCTTTGACATACTTGGAATAGGTAATAAAGATACCCTCTTTCATTTGTTGAATCTGTAAACCAATAAAGAACTTTATTTCTCCTATCAAAGACATCTCAAACTCTTTGTTCATTTCATCTACAAACGCATGACTCAATTTATCATCTCCTCCAAAGATTATGTCATCCACAAACATTTCACATATCAGAATATGATCACCTTCTTATTTCAAGTAGATTATGCTATCTTCACTTGTTCTCTTAAATCCAATCTTCACAAGATGAGAGTGTAGTCTTTCATACCATGCCCTAGGTGCCTATTTCAGTCCATACAGGGCTTTGTGTAATCTACACACCATGTCACTATCTTCTGATAAGGCAAACCCTTCTGGTTGCTCTATATACACTTCCTATTCTAGGATTCCATTTAGAAAACCAGACTTCACATCCATCTGATAAACCTTAAATCCCTTAAATGCTGCAAATGCAAGTAGCATTCGAACACCTTCTAGTCTAGCCATAGGAGCAAATTTTTCTCCATAGTCCCTCCTCCTGAGTGTATCCCTTGCATACAAGTCTAGCCTTGTTCCTTACAATTGTGCCTTCTTCATTAAACTTATTCCAGAAGACCCATTTGGTACGAATGACATTTTTATGTTTCGGTCTGGGCACCAGAGACCATGTCACATTATTTTTTATCTAGTCTAGCTCCTCTTCCATTGCTTTAATCGCGTCTTCATCTGTAAGGGCTTCTCTGGAAGTCTTGGGTTCAAATTCAGAAATCATGCAAGAGTTCTCCTTCACTTTTCTTCTTGTGAGTATCCCTACATCTTTATCTCCTATGATTTGCTTGGGATCATGATGCAGCTTCATATATCTAGGAATGATTCTAGGCTGATCTGCTAGAATTTCTTCTTCTTCTTCACTAACTTCTTCTCTCGCTACAGCTTCTAGTGGTACAAGAACACTGAGATCTTTACAAGTTTCTTTCTTAACCGGTTCCTAGAAGGTTATAACTGGTTCATCTTCCACTTCTTCATTGCATGTTTCCTTAGGTTCCTCAGTGGATTCATCAACACTGACATTGATACTTTCAACAATTTTTTGAGTTCTATTGTTGTAGCACTTAAGCTTTTCTCTTATTGGAATATCCCAGAAATATTCCTCATCACATTTTGCATCAAATTTGCTCAAATGCTCACCTCTCTTGATATAGCACTTACTACCAAACACTTTAAAGTAACTCATAGTGGGAGATTTCCTAGTCCAATACTCATAAGGGGTTTTATCTTTGCCTTTCTTGATGAGTACCCAGTTCATAGTATAGATTGCAATGCTCATTGCTTCTCTCCAAAAAGTGTGAGCAACCTTTGATTGGATCAACATTGTTATAGTCACTTCAACTACAGTCCTATTATTTCTTTCTGCTATGCCATTCTATTGTAGTGTCCTTGGGGGAGACAGTTGCCTCTTGATACAATTATCTTCACATTACTTATTGAATTCATCAGAAGTGAATTCTCCTCCTTGATCAGTTCTCAGGCATTTTATCTGTTTACCACTTTCTTTCTCTACTAATGCTCTGAAAGCTTTGAACTTTCCAAATGCTTCAGACTTGTCTTTCAAGAATGTGACCCACATCATTCTTGAGCAGTCATTAGTAAGATCATAAAATACCCATTTCCCTGAATACTTCTAGCTTTCATAGGACCACACAAATCAGTATGCACAAGATCAAGTAAATGTTCTAGTAAGAAAGACATACCTTTAAAAGTTGAGGAAGACATCTTCCCAAGTTGACATTCTCTACACAAATAGTTCTCAGGTTTGTTCAACAAAGGTAATCCTCTTACCGTCTTGATCTTACTGACTTTAACAATGTTGTCAAAGTTCATATGACATAGTCTCCTATGCCATATCCAACTATCATCAAACTTAGCCATTAGACACCGACTTATCTTGGCATTCAACTAAAATAGGTTACCTCTGGTCTTCTTATCGGTGGCAATAAGTTCACCACTTTTCCCAATTATACTACATATTCCACCTTTGAATTCCAAAACTAATCCTTTGTCATTCAACTGAGCAACACTCAACAGGTTATGCTTAAGACCTTCTACCGAGTAGATATCATCTGCACTACTCTTTCCATTCAATGAGATGGATCCTTTACCTATCAACAAGAATGGTGCATCATTTCCAAATCTGACAACACCTCCATCATATTCCTCCAGAGATAGAAACTTTCTCTAGTCACCAATCATGCGATGAGAACAACCACTATCAATTATCCACTCATTAGAGTTGTCAATGTGAGAGACATGAGCTTTCTTTTTAGACACTTCTTCCTTTACTACTACAAACACTATGTCTTCATTTTCTTCATCTTCTGATTCTTCATCAGTGATACCTTCATCCACAACAACTAGAGAATTTCTTTTGTTTCCTCCTTTATATTTTCTAGAGCTCTCTAGTTTATCCTTATTGTCATTGTTAGGACAATTAGAAGCTATATTTCCTATCTTATTGCAGGAAAAACATTTCAAAGGAAGTTTACCTCTATACTTTCCAGTTCCTTTCGGAAGTCTTTTAGCAAGAAGAGCTTCGAACTCCATCAGAATCTCTTCATCATCCATATCTTTGCATTGTCTAGATTTATAACTGGTACTAGTTTCTTTTCCTTTTTTGGATGGTACAGTAGATGCTTTAAAGGCTGACTCAGTCTTCTGAACACTACCATCATTACTATTCAACTCATATGCAGTTAACTTTGCAATGATAAAATCTAAGGATACCTCGGTTTTATCAATAGACCTTAGTTCCTGGATAGTAGCAACTCTGATTGCATAGATTGGTAACAATGATCTAAGGACTTTACTAACAATAGTGGTATCATCAATAGTTCCACCAACGCTTCTGATAACACCAACCATAGTGTTAATCCTAATACCATACTGTTGAATGTTCTCACCTTCAACCATCCTCATATCCTCAAATTTACCTCTAAGGCTTTCTTCCTTAGCTTTCTTTACACGCTCATCACCATAGATGTTTTACAATGCATTCCATACATCCTTAGGTGTATCCTTGTCTTGTACATCAATAAACTCAATGTCTGACAGGTTGCTGATAAGGGCCTCCATGAATTGCCCATTTTCTTGGAACTCTCTCTTTTGATCATCCGTTAGAGTGCTAGTGGGAGTCACATAGGCATTCTCAACATAGCTCCAGTGTTGAGCACCCATACTCTTGATGTAAATATGCATTATTTCCTTCCATATCTTAAAGTTATCTCTATTGAACTTAGGACCTTCCCTCTTCATCATTACAATAGGATCTTTTACCTCAAGTGGTTAAGCTTATATCACTGAGGACTTGGAGGCACTTTGATACTAATTGATGAATAATGATGAACAACGGATACCCCAACTAGTACTAAGAGGGGGGGAGGGGTGAATCAGTACAAACAAAAACTCTCTGAACAACTTATCTAGCTAAAGGAATACCAACTGGTTATAACCATTAATGAACTTAACCATGACAATACCAATTAAACATAGTAAGACATCAGATACCATAAACTGATATGTCTAAACACTTCAAATACGATCAATACTTGATATCAACTTCACCCATAAACATATTCATGTGGTATACTAGTAATACCGTAACCTATTAACCCTGCATGCATAATCTTTCAACCAAATACATCATTAACATCACATGAAAAATTCATAACATATAACACACAGATTTTACTGTGGAAACCCAAATGGGAAAAACCATGGTGGGGATGAATACCCACAAGCTTGTTTTGAACTCTTTTGAAGCTCGCCCTGTTAGGAGCCTAGTTCGGTTAAAGAATTTATAATAAGGTTCTGCTAGGAACCGATAATGTTAGAGATCACCGGGTTAAGGGATGGCTATATACCTTGTTAAAGGTTGAAACCCTGTTAAAGGTTACCTCTCTAGAGGATTTAAAGAACTCAATGATCTTGAGTCACCTAGTTACAAGTTTTACAATAAGCTTGTTAAAGCTACATGGTAAAGGGATTTTCCAAATGTTAAAATGGTTAGAAGACAACAGGTAAAACTCTGATCTAATAACAACACTACATGCCAAGGCAGATCCTTTTCATTTCCTCTACTCTGCATTCACACTCTACAGTTTTCCTCTTACTAGTCTGGAAATTATCTCATCACTCGGATACACACAAGATTTTCCAACAACTTTACAATAACAAACATCATCGACCTTATAGACAACAGATAGGTCGGTAACATAAACCCTAAACCCTAAGCATCTTAGGTTTACAACATAGACGGTCCAATCCTGACCATCCAAACACATTTCATAGAGCATTACAATTTCAAACAGATCACAAGACAATTTGCATCATTCATTCTTCACCGCACATGGGAATTAGTTTCCCATCACGCTTTCTTCTCATACCACTAAGAAGAATGATCATTCCCGAGGTAGAGTTCAAAAGTGGTCGATCTTCTCATACCTCAATCCTTCATGCGAACAAGGTTGACATGGCACCTCGATCACATCTCTTAGCTAACTCATCACAGAGTATCATCGGTTGCATCACACAATATGGATCACCAAACTGATAACCATAGAGCTGAGATTACCAATCGATAGTCACACTTAGTGAAACCCTGACACCGGTTCACTACATCTCTTCATGCCTCTTCATACCGGTTCAACAACTTCTTTCAATCTACATACCAGTTCACTTACACTTACTGACATCAATGAAAACATACATTATCATCATATCAACATACCGGTTCATCATATGCCAATGATATCCAACACCCTTTTGCTTTTGGCCTTCCATCAATGTATACAACCACTCATTTACTTTGATCATTATCTTTCTATTGTTTATAATTTGCTGATAGTGCATAACTACGCATATCTTTTTATATCGAATAATATGCATCCAAATTTTGTAATTGTAACAAGGTCTAACATACTCCATCAATTCAGCAACTTTGTCGTAACAGACCTTTATGCCATCCATGTAAAATAGGCCCAAACCATGTAACGACGAAGGTGCTATGCGATATATCCTCTTGTTAACACAAAATCAGTTTTTATTGGAGGAAGTTCATTGGGTACCCATTTTTTCTCTAGATGTTTGTACCTCAAGGGTACCTCAATTTCGCCTTTGGTCTCATCATCATAAGAACATGACCCCCCTTGAGCAAGGAAAAATTCCATGCATTTATTGAATTTTCTTCTCATCTTTTGACCTCTAGTTGATCTCCCTATTTTAGACCTACTACATGTCTCACTTTCGTTGACTATTCCTACATTTCCCTCACTCAAGGAAGACACATCTGACAAATACCTATTTGGTGGTACCTGCACCATCAAATCAGAGAGTTAGTTGGTAATGAGAGAGATATTTTTCAAATGAGGCTAATGTTGATGAAGAAGTCAATCGTGAAGTTGACTTTGAGATTAAAAACTGAATAAGTCCAACTATGGCCTCAAGTGTTAATAACTGTATTAGATTTGCTCCTAATATCGAGGTTTGAAGAATTGAGGAAGTTTATTTTCCTAGTAGTTTTTTTAAAATAAACTATTCCTATAGGGTGTATTGACTTATACCTGTCGATCCATGAGACTGTGCAGGAACCTCATCAAAGGGGTTCAGGTTCCTACACATGTAATTCAATTATCTTATGTTAGCTAAAAGTTACATGATACGTATACTAAAAATTACATAGTACACAACATGAACAACATCAACATTGTAGACAAGAAGAGTATTAAATAAAAAAAATATGTTGTCATCAAAATCATTGTAAATTTTTTAATTCCTTACCTTTACTTTATGTAGACTATGCAGGATCCTCAACTAAAGGGTTGACGATGTCTATAGTCAATTACATATTTCCACCAAGTGTGATAGCATCACACAAAATATATAACTGAAATCAACACCATCAATTGAGCATCATAAGCATTACATTTGTAAGTTGATAAATAATAAATACATATGTATCATAAAGTATGACATACGTATCATCATATATGTAATTGAGCATCATAAATATCACATATGTGTCACCATAAACATGTAATACATAACATATGTATCATTAATCACCATCCATCACATAGGTAATAAACAATCCACATTCTATAGATAAACACAAAGTTAAAATACTGTCACATATATCATCATAAACATGTAATCTATCACATATGTATTTTAAATCAACATCCATCACATAGCTAATAAACAATGCAAATTCCATAAATAAACACAAAGTTTAAAAAATCTCACATAAACAGTCACTCTCCCTATCTCCATCTCCTCAGGGTGGCATAGTTTTACTATTAGGACCTACTAGAGGTGGAGCATGAATTAAAAACATTAAAAGGTGCATCATGAATTAATTATGTAATGGCATTAGAATTACAAAACATAATGAATTAATTATGTAACCATATAAGTGAAATAAATTTTTATCAAGAAATCAATATTAAATAGATAATATACTAATCACATACCCCAAACATTTCATTCATGTCATTGATCTTCTTCTTCATCCATCTCATCATCATGACCATCATGATCATCATCGCCATCATCATCATCATCATCATCATCATCATCATCATCATCATCATCATCATCATCACCACCACCACCACCACCACCACCACCACCACCACCACCATCATTGTCTTCGTCACGTCACCATCACCATCACCATCACCATCATCAACTTCTTCTTCTTCATCATCATCAAGTAAATGTCGATCATGATCATCATCTACATCATCTTCTACTTCTTCAGTATCTTCTTCTTCCATCACATTATACTTTATCGGCCTTCCTCTTGGATCATGTCTAACAACAAATGACCAACATGGTTTATGTGGAACCTCTGAGTAAAATACATGCTCACATAGCCTTGGAAGAACATAGGGCTCATCCCCAACTTGTTCAAATGACCTTGTATTAACCATTATCATGTTCAATAATAGTTCTATTAGGATCATTTTTATTCAGTCGTAGCCTATACCATTTGATGATGAACAAAACTACTTTGAAGGAATTAAAGTCACACTCAAGTATATCATCCAAAATGCCATAGTATCAATTTTGAGACTTTTGAGGATGTCTACCATTTCTCGATGAAATATTTGTCACCTCAAAGAGTGTAGTTATCCCATAATCACAAGTTTTCTTTGTGTCATCCAACTTTTTGATGCAAAATTTATGACCATTGCAGCACACAGCATTGTGGTGTTTGACCTGCAATATGTCAAACATGTAAAGATTATTGCATAATGAGTTGATAAACATATGGGTGATTAATAAATTTATATGTACCTATTTATCTCTTAAACCATGTGCTAAATGTATTTCCCTTTGCGTAACATTGGAATCTCCATTATGATGAGATTTTTTAACCAATGAAGCCACACCTTTCCATGTTAATGTGTGACTAGAATGTTGACAACATTCAATCCATACCGTCATCCAATCAAGATTGTTTGTAATATACAAATGTAGTGCATCCGACTCTCGACCAACTATACAAAAAATATATAGACATCTTACAACCAATTTATTTTGAAGTTTAAGAATTAATTAACTACAATAACATCTTATAATTACCTCTCACTTTCCTCAATCTACTTTTCCTTGTCAAGTACTCCCCTTTGAATTTTTTAATGGGGCTGGGATCCCAAATGCGATCCACATGGATCTTTGCTGCAAACTTAGAAAGATATTCAGAAATGTACACCATAGTCTGGTATACCATATATCCCTCCACCATATAACCCTCAGGATGTGCTCTTTATCGAACCAAAGCCTTCAAAAATTTCAAGTTCCTCTCAACCATCCACATTGACCTAGTGTGTACAGGTCCACACAATTCAATCTCCTCAACTTGGTGTATGAGGTAGTGTTCTTGTGCATTGAAAAAAATCAAAGCTAGACACTTTTGCATTTCACACATTAGATGAGGAATATTTCTCTTCCAATATTTTTAATCTTCTTTATGGATTTATTTACATGACAACCACCTACAAGATATTCAAGACACAAAAATATATATTACATAACAAGTAAAAAAAATTGCAAATATAATATCTATACAACAAATTGAACAAATATCACTACTTACCTCATGTATTTTCCAAGATCATATATGACTTTCTTGACATTATTGTCGAAGTGGTCTAGCAGAGATAGAGGTAGAATGTACTTGCAACAATTATTAAATTATCTTTTCATTTTTTTCTAACATAATACAATGAAAAGTACATGCGCAGTATACAAATATATAGTAAATACACAAGAACATGAATTATCTTAATGAAGTTATTCCAATCATGCATTTTCATTAATGCCTTGATGACCTTCACGATCATCAATCACATCATCACTGAACCAAAAATGATAGAAAAAATGTTTTATGACATAAACCATTAGATGGAATGGTATTACCTTGATTATTAATTATATTATACTCCAACTTCAACAAGTGAGGTGTCATTCTTTATGGCTTTGATGTATTCTCTTCTTTCCCACTGAAAAGATGTTTTTCTGTATTTTGATACTTATTATTTTTGTGGAGAAAGTGCCTATACTCATCAAACACCTGCTTTCCTAAACTTTTTGAATGATGAGATTTAATCTTTGGACCACAAACTGGATGTGTAAATTTTCCTTTTGTTTGAAGACCTACAAGATAATGTATAATTGGATTAAATATGTTAATTTTTTTAATTATAATTATCGTGTGAAACTTGAACACTATAACCTACCACAAAAATGTGTTAGCCCTGGGGCATCATGTATTGTCTATACAAGCATCTCATGGAGTGCAACTTGTCTTTGTCCTATTTGTCTAGAGATGTCATACATAGTGACACCATTCCATAACTCTAGGTACTCATCGATAAGAGGCTTAATATATACATTCATATCTTTAACTTGATACTTACCTAATCGAATGAACAAAAACATTACATAATTATTATGACCATTTTACTGTAATATTTATAATTAAATGTAGATGACTATTATGTTAATGCATGGTAGCTTATGCAAGATAAGATCTTCCTAACCTTCCTTGTTCTGTTATTTATCTACATGCTTCATGTCTGATTTATATTGCATATGATTATCGGATTGTACAAACATTGCTTAACATTATGCTATCGGGCTAACAACCCGATAGCATATTAATGTCAATTGTTAATTGGCATTAATATGCTATCGGGGTATTAACCCGATAGCATATTAAATGCTATAAGTTATCAGGTTAAATTCACCGATACATACTTGCTATTGGGTGCATAAACATTGGCACCGATTCACATCAGTTATCAGGCTTAATTATATCGGGCGTATTTGTTATCGAGTTTAATGAATACACCACTTCATTTGGCATTAACATTGGTTAACAAATGCACTGGTTGGATTATATACATCACGCACTTTGAATCATCAGTGTTTATATGAACTGATTCATTATATTGATCAATCATTATATTATGATATTACAATATGCTATTGGGGGTTTTTGAACCGATAATCAACATTGTGTTAATGGTATAATTTTAAAGGCACCCATCAATGGGTGCATTGATTGGTCATGCCTAAAAGGCATGACCGGTCAATACACCGATTGACTGGTTGCCTAAATGATATATATGCCAATTGAATTCATCAGGAGAAGACATAGAAAATATTAAATGATCTCTCTCCTTCAGACCTGCAGATAAAAATTAGACTTATTAGACATTGACTCAATTCCTCATATCCATATATAGCATTCATAGTTCATAACTTGTTCTTTAATTGAAATTGAAATAACTTTACATGGTATCAGAGCCAAGGTAATCGAACCTAAGGCTATTCAATTTTGATAAAATTCAAGGACTAAGTTACAAACTACATCACATTTCCATAATGGCCAACGCTATCAGATTCGAAGATAGACTCGGAGGTAGCGAAGATTTTTCAGCTTGGAAGTTTAGAATCAAAATGATTTTAAGAGAAAACAAAGTTGATTCATATGTCCAAACTAAAAGTGTACATCCAGAAGATGAAACTGAGAAATCCACATGGATCGAGGGAAATGATAAGGCTATTAAAATAATAGTGGATGGGGTAAGAAATAATATAATGCCCATCATTAGAAAGCAGGAGACAACTTATAACATGTTCAAGGCACTTGAAAGGACATTTGAGATATCAAATACAAGTCATACTCTGGCATTAAAATGAGAGATCAACCATATCAGTATGAACAAAGGGGAGACAATTAACTCCTACTTCATGAGGATATCAAGCCTAAGAGATGACCTAGCTTCCCTTGGATACGACATCCAAAGCGAAGAGTTAACACTCATTTCTCTAGATGGATTGCCTAGTGGATGGAACACATTCATCCAAGGCATCAGTGCTAGGTCCAAATATCCTAAGTTTGAAAGACTAAGAGATGACTGTCTACAAGAAGAATCTAGATTGAACAAGGTAGGAATAAAACAGAAGAATATAGATGAAGACTTGCAAGTCCTAAATACAAACATCAATAAGAAGTACAAAAAGAAGCAATTCAGGAAAAGAAAAGCTAAACAAGGCAAGATTACTTCTAAGAAAGACCTATCACATGTTCAATGTTATAGGTGCGACAAATTTGGACACTATGTTGCAAACTGTCCGGAGAAAGGGAAGCAAGCCACATTTGCAAAGTGAGGAAATCTAGAAGAGAAAATGACTCCGAGAACTATGTCCTCTACTCAGCACTTACAAGCCATGCTTCAAACAAGTCTAACTCATGGTTGATCGACAGTGGTTCATCTAGACACATCACCAGCTTTAGAGAAATACTAGACTCCATGATAGAGAAAGATGACGAGGAAGTGACCATCAGAGACGATTCTTCACATCAAGTTAGAGGAATTGGAACCTACACCATCAAACTGAAGACAGGCATGTCACTACAACTTGAAGAAGTACTATATGTTCCAGGCATCAAAAGAAATCTAATCTCCATATTAGCACTAGAAGATCAAGGATACAGAGTGACCTTCATGGAAAACAAGGTGTTGGCTTGGCCAAAGAGATCCTCCATCAAAGATGCTAAGGTCATTGGTCGAAGACAAGGCTATTTATATGAGCTATGTATAGAGCCCAATCTAGCATTGATCCATGAAGCAACTAATGCAAATGAAGTATGGCACAAGAGATTAGGCCATCTGAATTATAGAGCTTTGTCAACTATGGGAAACCTTGTCATAGGTCTACCTAAGTTGAAGCAATATCATTCAGAGGCATGCAAAGGGTGTGTCTTAGGTAAAAATACCAAAAGTGCATTTCAAAATAGTACTAGGAAAACTAGCAAAGTTTTGGAGTTAATTCATTCTGATGTATGTGGACCTATGTCCGTACCCTCACTAGGGGGATTTTTGTAATATGTAATTTTTGGTGATGACTACTCTAGGAAGATGTGGATCTACTTTCTGAAATGTAAAGAATCAGAAGAGATCCTAAGTAGGTTTAAAGAGTTTAAAACATTAACAGAAAATCCCTCTGAAAAAAAAATTAAAACCTTAAGAACTGACAATGGGGGGGAATACACATTAGGACTATTTAAAGACTTTTGTAAAAATTCTAGGATTAAGAGGGAGTTGACAATACCTTATAATCCACAACAAAATGGAGTAGCTGAAAGGAAAAATAGGACCATAGTAGAAGCTGCCAAAGCCATGATACTAGATCAAAATCTAAACTTGAACCTTTGGGCAGAAGCAAATAACACTGTTGTGTACATACAAAATAGATGTCCTCATTCACACCTTGAAGATAAAACTCCTGAGGAAGTCTTTACCAAGACAAAACCAGATATCAGCCATCTTAGGATATTTGGGTGTCCGGTCTATATTCATGTACCTAAAGAGAAAAGACTAGAACTAGAACCCTTTGGAAAAAGGGGAATACTTGTAGGATACAGTGAAACTTGTAAAGCCTACAGAATCTATGTACAAGGGTAGAGAAATATTGAACTCAGTAGGGATGTAATCTTCGAAGAAGATTTAGCCTTCAAAAGGGCCCAAAGTACAATAGAACCTGAAATTCACAATCCTACTCCTAACCTAGAAGAAGAACCTACTCCTGAGCTTCAGAGGGTGTATCTTGAGGAAAATATAAGTGAAACACAAGACCCACCTATAAATAATCGCAAGAAAAGACCACTATGGGCCACCAAAACTGTAGCAGAAGCTCAGAAGTTCGCTGCTCCTTCAAGAACCTTCAGGGAAAGCAAGAGGCCTAATAAATTCATCAACTATGTTGCACTTATGAATGATCTCTCTAAAGTTGAACCTAACAATGTTTCAGATGCACTCAAACATCAAGTATGGATAGATGCCATGACTAAAGAATATCAATCCATTATGAAGAATGATGTTTGGGAGATTGTTCCTAGGCCAACCAAGAAGTCTATTGTGTCTTCTAAATGGTTGTTTAAAATCAAGCATGCTGCAGATGGTAGTATTGAAAAACACAAGGCCAGATTTGTAGCTAGAGGGTTCTCACAGAAGGAAGGAATAGATTACAAAGAAACATTTGCACCTATTGCCAGGTACACATTAGTAAGAGTTGTCCTAGCCATTGCAATAGTAAAGGGGTGGAAGGTACATCAGATGGATGTTAAGACACCATTCCTAAATGGCGAGATCATGGAAGAAGTCTACTTAGAGCAACCTGAAGGGTTTTAAATTCATGATGTAGAGTCTCATGTGTGTAGACTCAAGAAAGCTCTCTATGGGCTCAAACAGGCTCCTAGAGCCTAGTATGAAAGAATTGACACCTATCTCTCAAAGCTGGGTTTCTCTAAGAATGATGCAGATCCTAATCTCTACCTCAAAAGAAATAAAGGTGATATGTTAATATTAAATTTATATATTGATGAATTATTAGTCATAGGAGATGATCACCTAATAGATCAATGCAAGAAAGATCTATCCACAGAATTTGATATGAAAGACTTAGGGCTTCTTCATTACTTCCTAGGATTGGAAGTATGGCAGAATTTTGATAATATTGTACTGAACCAAGGGAAGTACTCCTTGGACATATTGACAAGATTTGGAATGATAAACTGTAGACCCATGACCTCTCCTATGGAAACCAACTTCCATAAACTTAAAGAAGCAGCAGTAGAATCAAGACCTACTAACCCCACTCAATACAGGCAGATGATTGGGTCCCTGATGTATCTAGTAAACACAAGGCTAGATATCTACTATGTTGTTAATGCCTTAAGTCAGTTCATGTGTGAACCTAAGGAGATACACCTGGTTGCAGTAAAGAATATAATGAGATATCTACAAGGTACCCTAAAGCTTGGTCTTAAATATGAAAAGATTGACATAGATCTGCATGAATTTACATATTCAGATTGGGCTAGCAGTGTAACTGACAGAAAGAGCACTTCAGGGTACTGCTTCAGTTTAGGGTCAGCCATGATATCCTAGATTAGCAGAAAACAATCTTCAGTAGCTCAGAGTTCCACAGAGGCTGAATATATTGCAGCTTCAATGGCTGCCCGAGAAGCAGTATGGCTAAGGAAATTGTTCGTGGGATTATTTGGAGAACCTATGAAACCTACAGTCATTCAGTGTGATAATCAAAGTTGTATAAAACTCTCTGTAAATCCATTATTTCATGACAGGTCCAAACATATTGAGATTCCATATCACTATGTACGAGATATGGTTGACAGGAATGTGATAAAGTTAGAATATGTGTGTACAGGAGATCAGACTGTAGATATTCTGACCAAACCACTTTCCATAGTGAAGGTTGATCACTTCAGAAAGGGTTTAGGTATGATAGAAAGGTAATCTGCTTTGTAATCTATACTTACATATATTTAAGATGTTTAATGTGTAAACTTCTTTGTCATGTTTGGACTATCTCTTGTCTTCTTGCCACCTGTGTTCATATCTAAGAGGTGACGATCTCTCAGATACTGAACACTTGTATGTAGACATCATAAGGTGATGATCTTATGATTGTCAAACTAGTAATCATGTTGGATCACTGGTAAGTCATGGATGTGCCATGACTATGTTGTGATATAACATTTGTACAAATGTTATTGCATTATCACAACTTGGATATGATGAGAACTTAAGCACTTCTCATATGGTTATCCTTGTATTGCATGTTAGGCAATACTGATATCACGTGTAGGTGATATCTCAACCATTGATCATGTTGGATCTCTAGTAAGTCATGGATGTGCCATGACTATGTTGTGATAAACATTTATAAATGTTATTACACTTATCACAACTTGGATATGATGAGAAACTAACCTTTCTCACAAACTTATCCTTAAGTATTGCGTGTTAGGCAATACTGATATCACATGTTAGGTGACATCTTGATGAATCTTACAGATCACATGTTTTGGTGATTTCTCACATGATCAGGTGATGATTCTCTTACTTTTATCACATGTTAAAATAATACTTTATGTCACATTCTCAAGTGATGTTCTTCTATTTTGTATCATATGTCTTGATGGTACTTCTCATGTATAAATGATTTTTGCTGACTGAAATTATCTTAGTTATGAAAAGGAAATGTGATGCAGGTTGCCTTATCTATCTTCCAAAGATAAGAGGGAGTGTTAATGCATGGTAGCTTATGCAAGATAAGATCTTCCTAACCGTCCTTGTTCTATTATTTATCTACATGCTTCATGTCTGATTTATATTGCATATGATTATCGGATTGTACAAACATTGCTTATCATTATGCTATCGGGCTAACAACCCGATAGCATATTAATTTCAATTGTTAATTGGCATTAATATGCTATTAGGGTATTAACCCGATAGCATATTAAATGCTATAAGTTATCGGGTTAAATTCGCCGATACATACTTGCTATTGGATGCATAAACATTGGCATCGATTCACATCTGTTATTGGGCTTAATTATATCGGGCATATTTGTTATCGGGTTTAATGAATACACTGCTTCATTTGGCATTAACATTGGTTAACAAATACACCAGTTGGATTATATACATCGTGAACTTTGAATCATCGGTGTTTATATGAACTGATTCATTATATTGATTAGTCATTATATTATGATATTACAATATGCTATCGGGGGTTTTTGAACCGATAATCAACATTGTGTTAATGTATAATTGTAAAGGCACCGATCAATGGGTGCATTGATCGGTCATGCCTAAAAGGCATGACCGGTCAATACACCAATTGACTGATTGCCTAAATGATATATATGCCAATTGAATTCATCTAGAGAAGACATAGAAAATAATAAATGATCTCTCTCCTTCAAACCTGCAGATAAAAATCAGAATTATTAGACATTGACATAATTCCTCATATCCATATATAGCATTCATAGTTCATAACTTGTTCTTTAATTGAAATTGAAATAACTTTACATATTAAATGATAAAATACCTGGAAAAATCATTGCTAACATTATGTGCTCACTCTTTATTAACATCCATGGAGGAATGTTATTGTTGATAACAAAAATAGGCCACACTGAGTAAACAGATCTCAGCTCTGCAAATGGATTGACATCGTTCGCTCCCAATGAAAGCCTGAGATTACAAGGTTCTTCTTTAAAGTGTGGCCACTTTTCCTCTATGTCCATAAATGCTGAACCATCCACAAGCATTCGAATAATGTCATCTCAACTTCTATTGCATTTATGGTAATCCATACATTGTGCCAAGCTAGCGCACTTGAATAATCATTACATACATGCAATAATGGGAATATAATGAAGAACCTTGCAAGGCACCTTTTTTGTTATTTGATCTATTCAATATCTACTGATATGACATTCAGGGCACTCAGTTTGAAATTCATGTTGTTTGTGATATATAATATGATCATTGGGACAAGCATCTATTGCTTGATACTCCATTCCAATATATTTCATAATGGTAGATAATTCTCGGTATGAGCGAGGTAGAATATTTGGTGGTGGTAACAAAAACTCACCTATCAATGTAAAACATAAAATATAATTTGTTAATATAAAGAATATTAATGGTACATGATTCACCATTTATTAACTATAATGAAATATATGACATACCTTAATGTATGTGAGACTGTTATATTGGATAAATTGTTCACAACCTTCAAGTTCAACAGCAACAATACAACAGAGAGAAGAGTTGTTTAGGAGCCTTTGTAAAGGGCCTCATAGGCCTTCTCAAGTAGACGTAAATCATGAAAAACATCAAGGTCATCTTCATTATCATGATCAGCTACGCCAGTACTAAATGTGTCATGGATCAATATATTTGTACCATCATCTTCAATTGTGTTTTGTGGCTCATGATCGTCATCTTCCATGGGATAATTATCTACAGCTTCGATATTCACACCTCCATGTTCCCCCACTTCAAAAACCATATTATCCGAGTTGTGTTGATCCATATCATGTGCTCTGGGTGCTCGACCTATATAAAAATAACCAACATAAATAAACCATGATCATGATCTCATCATCAAGTGGTTTCTTATGCATATAAATTGTTAAAATGATATAATGAAAAACTTACCAATGGATGATAATCATGTCCCCCTTCAATGTGACCATGCAACCTACAATGTTTCTTAGTTGTTTTGATTATAAGTCTTCTAGTCTTTAACCCCTTACAAATTTTGCAGGGACAATAACATTTTCCATCACTTTTTCTTTCCAAGTTAGACCACAATCTAGCAATTGTCTCCTTATTTTGTTGTTCGTTGATATTGTCTAACATGGTCTTTCTTCACAGGCGAAAAAGTTGGGCTATAGAACTATTTAGATAGAAGTAATACCAAATTAAATTACTTGAACATAGAAATAATTCAAATTGAACCAAAACCATTTAACTCTTCTTTTTCATCTCAAAACATATCTAATGACTTTGTGGTGATTTAGAGAAGGTGATACGCTAATGGCTTTGTGGTATGCAATCCCTGTATCATTCTTAAGTTGAATAATGTCTAATTGGGATAATCCATGAGTGTTTAATGTGAATTCATTATCAATGTTGTGAATTCATCGAGAGTATGGTGATAGTCATCCTTATAGGATCCTCTCAATATTGTCCAAATCAGTGAAAAGTAAGACAAAATTCTCAGTCACACCCTGGGTGCAAGCAAATGATATTACTGTAAGGTAGGAATTTGGAAAGACATCAAAGCAATAAGAAATTAGCCTAGTTAAATCACGAAAAACTAATTGCAATGATTAATCCCAATTACACTCAATGAAGACATGAAAACAAGACATCAATTCAAATGCAAACCATTGCAAACTTGAATGTCTCCTTCATGTGGCTCCATTGTCCTTCTTTCTCCTTCAAATGGCTTTGTTTGTGGATCTCACCTACTAGTGCATAAGCATGATGTGAAAGCAAGTAGACAAGATGGTAGCGCAAGAATACTTGAAGCGTGATTGATTCGAGGATCGATTCAAAAAAGTGATTAGTTGGGATTGAAGAAATTCATCCAATTTATAGACAAATTGGAGAGAAGATCAAATTAGCATGAAGAGATTCGAATGGAAATTGCAAATCAAGAATGACAAATATGACAAATTTGCACTTTCTATGCAAGATTGATTGATTGATAATTCATGACAAAATTATGACAAATTTCTATGTCAAAATTGATTGATTGTCAATTATGACAAATTATGACAACTTGAAATGTCATTCCCATGAAATTAGGAGAAAAAAAGGAGAGAATTGAAAATTAGAAATTAGGAAATTAGAAAATGAGGAAATTAGGAAATTGATGAAAATTAGGAAATTAGGAATTAGGAAAATTAGAAAATGAGGAAATTAGGAATTAAGTGAATTAATTAACAATTTTTCATTTATTAATTAATTCACAAAGACGGAGGAATTAGTTAGCCAATTAAATAAACATTTAATTGTGACAAGAAGACTTAGGATAAATAAATTATTTAACCTAGAGGGAGAAATGACAAACAAGGTTAAATGAATAAATCATGAAACCCTAGAAGATGAATTAGAAAATGCAAGAATGACAATTAGGTCTTGACAAAAGATAATTGATATCGATTCAATTTGATCATGATTCTAACTAACAAAGGACCAATGCTGACAAATGATTTGATTGATAAATGCGCCAATTGACGAAGAACAATGACTAATTGATCCAAGTTGACATGATTGAGAAAGACAACGATCGATGACAAATCGATCGCAAAATGACAAAATTGATAAGAGGACAAGGATTGATGACAAAATAGATTGCAAAATGACAAGATTGAAAATGTCAATGATCGATGACAAATCGATCACAAGATGACAAGATTGATGACAAATTGATCAAAGGACAAGGATCGATGACAAATCGATCGCAAGATAATAAGATTAAAAATGACAACGATCGATGACAAATCGATCGAATGATGACAAGATTGATAAGAGGACAAAACCCTAATTAGGATTGACGATGTCCAAAATGATGACAAATGAGAATGCACATTGATGCGACAGGATAAGATCGACCAAAATCATGACTAAAGATTATTGTCGACAAGACCAAATTTGAGAGCGAGATAAATGAAGAATGCAGAAGAAGGACTCGATGCTCGCAAATGATAAAGACCAAGTGCGAATCATAGGATAAATGTTAATGCAATGCAAAAACCCTAAAATAAGTCAATGCGCAAATGTTAAAGTATGATTCCGGAAGCGTTGACCATTTTTAGGTGTCTACATTTTGCCCCTCTTTGAGACAATGCGATTTTAAGCGTTGTTTCAAAGAACAATAATGAAAATGCCCCAGACAATAACAATGACATATGCATGCCCCCTCGAGGAATTGGCCGGAAACATGCAGAAAAGAGGCCAATTGATCGATAATAATGATAGAATATGATAGGATCGAACGGACTAACAATCGGAGATCGGATACACAAATGACAAGCAATTGAAGGTGCAAAAGACCATGACCAGCATGAGATGGAGAGAGTGCACGTCCATCTATGCACTGACAAAGATCTATAAATGAGACAAAGAGAGTGAAAATTGCTCATTTGCACTACCCAAAGAGGAGAATTTGTTGCTCTGGAAAAGGACACTTGTAGAGAGATGGCGAACATTCCAATGGTAGATCACCTCAAAGAACATGTACACATCTATAGATGACCGGACAACGCAGGAGCAGCGGTATGTATCTCAAAAACCCATGTTGTCAATTTTATGAATTTGACTTGCTTGCGGGATATTGCAGGGCCCACAGGGGATGCAGAAACTGACTTCTGTGCTTGTGTGAGTGCATCCTGCGATTGTGTAGGGTCTTCTATGCTTGTGTAGGGTACATAGGCGCAGGTTGTGCTACACAGGCATAGGACTTATCACACAGGCGCAGTTGTGCATTGGGAACCCTAATTTGGCCAAAAAGAGCATGCGAAAGATCCGAAAAGGGGGGATAAGAATAGGATATGTCAAAATAGATGAGAAACACCTTGATTTGGACGTGAAACAAGGAAATGCAGCCCGCAGGAGCAAACCCTAAAACTGACAAAATGTGCCCCAATTGTGATGCAGAGTCAACAGTATCCATTGATCACGTGGGAGAACCAACCTGACTGCTTCATGTTACGACATAGACTCAGGAGCACAGACAGAGATACACTAGCAGAACTTGGAACATACTATATCACATTCATTCTTGAGATTAGGGAAAACACAGGATTGCTTACCGCATTGGCAGAGCGATGGCATTCAGAGACTTCCTCATTCCATCTAGCGACTGGAGAGGCAACTGTGACACTAGAGGATGTATGGCGTATCCTCCACATTCCGATTCATGGAGAGATTATAGAGTATGACCTAGTGATAGGGAGAGATGCTTTATGCAAATTATTTGAGTGCGACGCAGATGATCTAGATATCGTAGAGAGGGAGATTGGCTAGGAGACCATGGCATCAGAGTATGATCAGCGATATGTGGTGATAGCTGTGGTTATAGCATGCTTACTAGCAGGAGACAGACGAGGAAATGGATTCCCTATTGGATGGGGAAGAGTGCTAGAGTGGATGGCGATAGAGGGGATGGTGTACGCATGGGGACCATGTGTACTTTCTATGCTATATTTTCAGTTGCATCAGATAGCATATCAGGGAGTTCAGACTTTGAGCTGTGGAGTCACATTGCTATAGGTATGGGCATTTGAGAACATAGCCATATGTCGACCAATTGAAGAGAGACAAGTATTACCACACCAACCATATGTGTACTATTATGGGGGATCACTGAGATAGGGTCCTTTTGGATACATATTGTATTGGCGACATTAGCTAGACAGACTGAGAGAGTTCACATGGAGGCCATATGCCCTGGATGGTCAGATGATAGTGATGAGCTACCGTATTGCAGACAAGAGAGATACCTAATTAGGCAACTAGTGAATCACCAGAGACTGATTGATATGTACCTACTGGAGAGAGTCAGACGATAGTTTGGAGAGAGACAAGATGTACCTAGAAGGACTGCACACTTTGCCCGATCTCACAGAGAGACGAGTCAGTGGGGGAGTATGATTCAGCCACACATAGCATACACTGACTTCACACAGCTACATCAAAGATAGTGGGATTGGAGATCAGATGTGGTCGATGCCGAGATGATAGAGGAGTATTAGAGATGGTTTGCACGATGACGGCCAGTGCCATTGACAAATCCTGATATTCCAGTACCGAGGAGACAGGAGGACTTCCCACTCATAGGAGAGGAGGAGGGAGATGATGAGGATGAGAAGGATGAGGGCAGTGATGAGGATGAGGGGGATGAGAAGGATGGAGATGATGAGGGGGATGATGATTATGAGCCAGATTCAGTTGATTAGGAGTCTTTGCACGATATACCCATAGAGTGGGAGACAGCTAGCATAGAGGAGATGGAGATGTGCAGGGCTACCATAGCGAGTCGGCATGATCACATTGTGAAATTAGAGAGACAGAATGCCATCTTGAGGACATAGTAGGATCAGTTCAGAGCAGAGATAGCCAAACTTACAGCAACTCGAGATACAACAATAGCTTAGGCACAGTGAGAAGAATAGAGAGTCACTGAGTATATTGGGTCGATTAGGGATGCCAGTGCACGTGAGATGGCATAGATGTTGGTAGAGATTGGAGAGGAGATACGCCATTTGAGGACATTATATGAGAGTGCAGTTCCACCAGAGCAACATCATATCAGGCACGATCGAGGATAGAGAGCAGGGCACGCTCTCGGAGGTCAGTGAGAAGCATGGGGGTGAGTGGACCTATGAGACCACCACAGCCAGGACCAGGGATAGGAGGGACATCATCCTTGAGACATGGCAGGGATGAGGAGAATAGAGGGAGCACCCAGTGACAGAGGCACGTGCTCCTTATGATAGACAGTGGACATTATGTAGTGTGATATTATATAGTCAGCCTACGGGCCATACTTAGGATAGACAGTCCAATTTTGTACTCCGATATTATTGTGATATATGATATGATATGCATCAATATGATGGGATGCAATGTGTTATGACTGATTGTTATTTTCCATGTATGGATGACTTATGCACTATTTATGAATGTATTTTTATGTGTTTTTGATGCATTTATAATATGAAATGGATAAAATGCTTGATGTGATGCTTGATGTAATGCAAATGTACTAACCAAATGGATGCAGGATGCAACTTATGTTTTTGGAGATTGGAGCACTAGACCAGACTGATTGCCCAAACTAATGGAAGAAATGTTAGTAAGAAAAATGAGACAAAGGGTAGTTACAGATGAAGAAAAACTTGCTTTCACTAATGCACTTTGTAGGTGAGAACCTTTATTTTAATGTAGCAAAATGGATGCGTAGCATCATGGCATTGAAGGCCAGAGCTGAAATGCAACCCTTTTTGCAAAAGACAGACACAACGCAGACAAACAACAATCACAACAAAAAAAGAAAGGGACCATGAACCGTCCCAGTCACTCTAAATCACTCAGTGACATCATCGAGCAACATAGGAACATGATCAAAGATAATTCAATAAATGATAAGACTCGCTAATTCCAACAAGTCAAACAAACATCTTGATCTTCATTCTCAAAAGTTGAAAGTGTTGATAGGATGATCATGCTATTTGGTTTCAGGGAATGCAGTGCCCTGTCTAAGACAGGACATAGTCTGGTTTCAAGTATACCACACCCTGTATAAGACCCATGATAGTGTGCCAAGGACGAGTGATATTGATGTTGAGTGATTGATATGACAATTGTGATCAGTTTGAATGTCTGGTTTGATTGAAAAGTTCATCTGTTAATGAGTGATTTGCAATAAAGCATAGTGTTGGATTGCGTGTCGTTGGAGGGATGCTCAGTGATTTGTCTTATGCACAAAAGGGATATTTTATTTTTTTTTGTTTTGCTTTTTGCGTTTTTACAATTTTTTTGTTCTTTTTTTTTTCAGGACTTTATTTGACATTTTAGGGATTATCTTAGGACATTTTTCAATTTTTATGATTTTTTCAGGACATTATATGATTTTTTAATGATTTTTTCAGGACATTATACGAATGGTTTTGAATTATCGAATGTTTTCAGTATTTTTTTTTTTTGATTATTTCAGGACATTTTTCAATTTTTTTTGGATTACTTCAAGACATTTTCAATTTTTTTGGATTATTTTAGGACTTTTTTCAATTTTTTTTGGATTATTTTAGGACTTTTTTCAATTTTTTTGGATTATTTCAGGACATTTTGCAATTCGAAAGTTCCAGTGATTGATCATGACAAGGGGAATGCACCCAATGCACACCTGAAAGACATATATAGAGGCCAGGACCGAAACATATGCACAAGAAACGGAGTATGCAAGACAGTGATGTTGACCAATCATAGGCCTGAAATAGAACATTGGGTCAAAACCAGGATAGGCATGATAAATCTTGAGAGAGAAAACATAGCTAGAGGTCATGATAGATGACAGAGCAATGATCATTCTTACACATGGCACCTGTTTGCCAGGTTTTCACCAAGGTACTTGCCCAAAGCGCCCGTTTGCCAGGTTTTCACTAGAGGGCGAATCATTTTTCTTTACTTTTTTTTTTTTTGTTCTTTTTCTTTGTTTTTCACTTTTTTTGTATTTTTTGATTTTTTTAATTTTTTTTGTATTTTTTGCTTTTTTGAATTTTTTTGTATTTTTTCAGGATCATACTTGAAAAACTATTGATAGAAAATTATGCCTAGTACTTGCGAAGGTGCATGTTGTTTACAGGATCGGACAAAGGTTCACCTTCTAAAGTGGCAAGCTGATATGCCCCCGAGCCATAGGCTACAGTAACTATGAAAGGCCCAACCCAATTAGGTTCAAACTTGCCTTTGATGATGTCAGTAGATTGTGCATTCTTGGGGTTTGCCTTTAAAACCAGATCTCCCACTTCGAAGTGTCACCCTTTGACCTTCTTGTTATAAGAGTGATGGAGACGGTTTTGATATGCTTGCAAATGTGTCAGGGCTATTTGACGTTTCTCATCTAACATCTCAAGCTGATGCAACTGAGAGACTCTGTGCATCTCATCATCAATCAGATGTTGCAAGGAAACATGCAAAGAAGGAATCTCCACCTCCAAGGGTAAAATGGCTTCCGCACCATACACCAAGGAATAAGGTGTTGCGCCAATAGGTGTGCGGATAGAAGTGCGATAAGCCCATAGTGCTAGATTCAACTATACATGCCAATCTCGACCAGCGTCATTGACAACCTTTTTCAGGATCTTGATAATGGTTTTATTTGATGCTTCAGCTTGACCATTACCCTGTGGATAGTATGGACTAGAGAAATGGTGTTGGATATGAAACTTTTCACAGAGTTCCTTGACATCTTTATTCTTGAAGGGATGACCATTATCTGTGACTATGGCAAGGGGAACCCCATATCTAAATATGATATAATTCAATAGGAATTTTGAAATTTGCACACCAGTGATATAGGTCATGGGGATAGCCTCGATCCATTTTGTAAAATACTCTGTGGCTGTAATGATAAACTTGTGTCCATTTGCAGATGTTGGGTGAATCTTGCCAATAAGATCCAATCCCCATTGAGAAAAGGGCCACAGAGATATAACAGAATGAAGCTCTTGGGCTGGTGCATGAATGTAATTTCCATGGATCTAGCATTTGTAGTACTTCTTAACAAAATCATGAACATCTTTTTCCAGAGTGGGCCAATAATACCTAGCACGAATCAACTTTTTGGCTAAGCTCAAACCATTGAAATGGCCCGCACATATACCATCATGAACCTCATGTAAAGCCGTTTGTGCTTCGTCAGAATCCAAACACCTGAGGAGGGTATGGTCAAAGGAATGATGGTAAAGGGTGTCGGTAATGATGACATATTTGGCTATCTATCGGATGAAGGCTTGGCATTGGTTAGCGGAAAGGTTAGGTGGTAAGGTTTGGGATTTCAAATATTGATATACATCATTGTACCATGGGGAGTTAGGACCAACAAGAACGCACATTACATCTGCTGTCGGAATGTCAAAAGAAGGGACAAGCAACTTCTCGACCAAAAATTCACATTTGTCCATATTGTGGGGCATATTTAACATGGAAGCGATCGTAGCCATCACATCTGCTGACTTGTTTTGCATTCTTGGAACTTGACTGAAATGGATAGCTGTGAACTTTGTCTTGAAGAAATCTACCATATGCTTGTAGGGAATAAGCTTTTCATCTTTTGTTTCGTAGTCATCATTCACTTGTCGGATGACTAACTGAGAATCTCCATAGACTCGTAAATGTGTGATGTTCCAATGGATCGCTACTTGGAGTCCTATGACCAGTGCTTCATACTCTGCAATGTTATTGGTACAATGAAAAGTTATTCTGTAGGACTTGGGAATAGCATCACCTTAAGGAGTGACAAAAAAGATGCCTGCTCCAGAGCCGAACTTGGTATGGGATCCATCAAAGTATAACTTCCATTCATTAGAAGATGTAAGAGCAAAGACTGATTCATCCAGAAAATCTATCAACATGGGATGATCATCGTAAATAGGAGCCTCTACAAGTTGATCCGCTATGACTTGCCCTTTTATTTCCTTTCGCTCCATATACTCAATATCAAATTCACTGAGGATCATAACCCACTTTGCTAGGCGACCCGTCAAAGTTGCTCTACTAAGCAAGTATTTTAAGGGATCAATTTATGTAACCAGCAATGTCTGGTGATTTAACATATAGTGTCGGAGTTTCTGTGTTGCAAATACCACTGCTAAGCACGCCCATTCAATAGTTGAATAATTCAGCTCATAGCCTACTAGTGTCTGGTTGATATAATAAATAGCTTGCTCTTTGCCATTCTCATCCTATTGGGCCAAGAGAACTCCTAGTGTCGTTTCAGTTGCAGAAATATACAATATAAATGGCTTTCCTTCTATAGGAGGCATTAGAATAGGCCACGACAACAAATAGTCCTTGAGAGCTTGAAAGGCTGATTGACATTGCTCAGTCCATTTAAAAGTGACTCCTTTATGTAATAGATGCTGGAATGGATGACATTTGTCTGCCAATTGAGCTATAAAGCGGCGGATTGACTATAGCTTTCCTTGCAGACTTCTTAGTTGACAGAGATTAGAAGGAGGAGGCATATCCATATTGCTTTAACCTTGGCCGGGTCGACTTCGATGCCTTGGTGAGAAACAATGTACCCTAGTAATTTGCCGGCTATGACACCAAAGACACACTTCTTTGGATTGAGTCTGAGCTTGTAAGTTTCCATTCAGTCAAAGATTGGGCCCAGGATGGCTAGATGACTATCTCTTGTGATAGATTTTCATAATAAGTCATCAACATAGTCCTCCATCAAAGTATGCATGAAATCATGGAAAATTGTCATCATCTCTCTTTGATATGTTGTGCCTACATTTTTAAGACCAAAGGGCATCATGTTCCAATAGTAGGTACCCCAAGCACAGGTGAATGTAGTCTTATGTTGGTCTTCAAGACCAATGCAAATTTGGTTATAGCGAGAGAAACCATCCATCAATGAGAGCATCTCATATCCAGTAGTCATGTCAACTATGATGTCTATATTTGGCAGTGGAAAATCATCTTTAGGGCATGCTTTATTGAGATCCCTAAAATCCATACAGATTCTGATGCCCCCAATCACCTTGCTAACTGGTACTAAATTTGAAATCCAGTCTGCATAATCAATGGGTCTAATAAAGCCCACATCTAGTAATTTTTTTAGTTCCACTTTGACCAAAAGAGCCACCTGGGGATGCATCTTTCTGAGTTTTTGTTTGACAAGCTTGGCGTCTGCTTTTAATGGCAAGTGATGAAGGACTAATTCTGGATCAAGGCCAGGCATATCTGCATAGGACCATGCAAAGCTGATCTTCTTCTCAAGAAAGAAATTGACAAAATCTATCTTTTCCTATTTTGATAGAGAAGCAGCAAAATGAATGACCTTAGGGTTGTCAGGTGTACCCAAATTTATCTCTTCGGTCATTTCCACAAGCAATGTTGATTTATCCTGACTTGATAGGGGTATGTCCACTCTTCCACCTTTGGGTGCCTCAGAGAGGTTTTCACCTGGAGGTACGTCTTTTATTTTTACTATTGCATGATAAAGAGTGCCTTACGGTTTTCACTCAAAGACCTATTCTTTTGATTTTTTACTTTTTCTTTTCTTTTTTCATTTTGATGACTGGAAGATGGAGTTGACTCCCCAAAATATGCTATGGAATCCAGATCAATAGCAAATCCTGCCTTATGATCACCTTGTGGTATGCCTTCCTGTAGTCCAAGGAATTCTGCAATTGCTTCATCATTTTGAAAACAATCCAATGTGAGTGGTTCTTGTTGGTCATGTTGGATAAGCTAGGGATAGATGAGGGGCATGTCATCATTGGTTTTAAGGAGAGAGAGGACCGAGATGGTAAAGATGTAAACATTTGTGGTATCACTATCTGAACTGCTTGTATCTGATTCAGAGCTTGGGTCCCAGAATGACTCTATCCAAGCATTAGGACATGTTTTAGGAAGGGGAGTTATTTCATGTTTGTCTTCCATAGGCAAATTATCAGGATCAAGGAAAACATTGTCAAGGGCATAGGAGCTAGAAGAAAAAGAACTCCACTCCCATTCATTGGAATCAGTTTCAGGTTGGGTATCCTCAGGTGTTGTTTCATCATCAGAGTCATGCCCCTTTCCACACGTGGTCACTTTGGCAGATGAGGATCCAATTCACAATGGTACAAAACCTAACACTAAAGTGGGAGGTTGCATCTTGGGTATAATAGGTTCTAGCCTTCCTTTCTTGTCTGGACCTAAGCCACTCCAACCATCATATCCTTTCTTCTGCAACATAGTAAATCCTTTACCGTACCATTCCATGGGCAACTTGACAGGTGGGGTCTCAGTTGGATCTTTATAAAGCCAATCTATGACATCATCATCTAAAGTTTCTTTGTCAAGTTCACCCCATCTTGTAAATGTAGTGGGAGGCTGATATTAAATAACTACCTTGGGTTCCTTTTGCAACAAATGTGGTTTGCCATGGAGATATTGGTAAATTCCCGATGAGGAAGGTTTGATCCATTGAATATTCTCCGCATCCTTGGTCTTGTATCTTCAATTTTCCTTTGACAACATTTAACAATTCTTTAGGATCCACATAACTATGTGAGTGGGCCTCTCTATTGACTGGGACTTGCTACTGAGGGGAATCCTTTAGGGTAGCACAAAATTGAAATGGATTAAGATCTCCTGGAATTGTTATCTCAGTTCCATTGTAAGGATATTTTAAACATTGTTGATAGGTGGATGGAACTACTTTCATTGCATGGATCCATGGACGGCCAAGAATCATATTGTAAGGGAGATCAAGGTCTAAGACCTGCAGGAAAGTGTTTTCTGTTACTGGACCAACTCTGATAGGCAATGTAATTATCCCTTTAGATGGGTACTCAACATCATCATATGCTTTGATTGTTATTCTTCTGGAAGCATCAATGTCATTTTCTGTATAACCAAGGCCAATGACCACTCTCAAGGTACAAATATTAAGACCCACTCTGCCATCTATCAAGACTCGTTGGATTTTGCAATTATGGACAAAGACTTCAAGATGTAAAGGATCATTATGAGGGAGCTTATCAGGTGAAATATCATTATTAGAAAATGCAACATTTTGGGAAAGAGCTAGATGTCCAATTTAGGCTTGAAACTAGTCAACATCAATGTCTGTCAGGATAGTGGACTCAATTAAAGCTTTATCTAGGACTGCACGATGCATGGGGGACATTTTCAACAACTCAAGGATTGATATTTGAGCAGGTGTCTTTCCTAGATGATCCAAGAGATTATACTGACTTGCAGGAGTTAGTTTGGGAGGAACTGCAAGAGCTCCTTTCAGGACTATTTTGGATCGACGAGTGGTGACTACACAAGAAGGATCTTGTCCCTTTATTCTTAGGGTGGAAACATACTCATTTGACACGTGAAAACAATTGATGACATTATTATATCCAGTATTTGCATAATTTGTTGTTTGGGTAGAGTTTGAAGAAGACACTTTACCCTTGTCATGATCAAGCAAAGGATTTTTGAAAATTGTATGATCAGTGTTAGAGGTCGCATTGGGCGGATCTACCTCAATTACTCCTTTCTCTAACAAGTCTTGAATCATATGTTTCAATTGAAAACATGACGCGGTTTTATGTCCTTTTGACTGATGGTATTCACAATATGCATTATCATTCCACCAGTGCGGCTTTACCACTGGTTCTGCCTTGATATTTGGTAACTTGATAAATTTTGCTTGTATTAATTATTTCATTACTGATTCAATAGGCTCTCCTAATGGTGTAAATTGTCGAGGAGGACCATCCCTTGATTAGAAAGGTCTTCGTTGCTGGTTTTGTTGCTGACCTTGTTGTTGATTATATTGTTGAGTGTATTGTTGATATGGCGGCTGTTGAGTAACATTTCTCATTGGTGTTTGATTTTGTTCCATAGTTGACATATTAGGAACACTCAATTTCTTGATTGTGAACGGGGGTTGATTTGCATTCACTGTTCTTGCATCAACAACTCCATCATTAGTGACATTCTTGTTTTTATACCAAAATCTATTTCTGTCCCTTGAATTGTTTGTATTGTCACTGTCTTTATTGAGCTTAATGATTCCCTTGGCTACAAGAGCAATTTCAATGTTCATCCCTTTCTTAATGAGTTTCTCAATAGTACTGGGACTTTTCAATTTGAGTTCATACATCATTTTTGGGACCAAATTTTGGATAAACAAATTTACTACTTGTTCTTTAGCTATATCTAGGGAAGAACGACTATACAAGCTTCGCCATCGTTGCAAGAAAGTCACTAATGGTTCGCCTTGCTTTTGCTTGGTGTTGCATAAATCTGACATGGTCACGTCATTGTCGATGTTGAACGTGAAGTGAGATATAAACTTTTGAGCCAATTCTAACCAAGTCTTTATATTTCTTGGCAGATGCGAATACCAATCCATGGCTTGTCCCGTGAGACTTCATGCAAATAAGCGCATTAAATATGTTTCCTCATAACTCACTTAAGTACATGCCACGAAAAATGCTTGAATGTGATCTTTTGGATTGGCATTCCCTTTATATTTCTCAAAATTAGGTGCCTCAAAATGCTCAGGGAATGGAGGCATGTATAAGCTCTTGTCAAATGGATTAGGACATAAATCTTGATCTGTGTATAGCTTCTTTATTCCTTTGGTTTCCAATGCGTCAACTTGTCGTTACAACTTCTCAAGCTATTGCACAATTGTGTCAGATTTTGGAGGTCCATCATTAATCCTGGTGGGTACTCTGTTTCGATACATCATGTTTCCGATTGGTTGTTGATGCTCTAAAATTGCCGTCTTTGGTGTCTCCGGCATATAATTTTCTTGGTACACCTCTTGTTGTTGTGGTTGTGCCATGCCTTGATATTGACCTTGTTGCTGTGCTTCTTGTGGTTGAATTATCGTTTGTAGTCTAGGTTGATATTGCAATTGAGGGTGTTGTTGATATTGCATAGACGTCAATTGCGGTTGTGAAGTATGATAGCTTGTTTGTCTTGGTACATATTGAGGCACATGTTGTTGTTGATGCTGACGAATTGGAATTTGCTGACTTTGTGCCAATTGTTGTCACGGTGTAAATCCCATCATTTGCAAAAAGCTTTGTTTGGGTGGTTTTTGTTGTTTCTCCTTAAGATGGGGTATGGCACTTGCATTAACTTGTTGTGTTGTTTGTCCATTCCATTGTGATGGTTGCAAGTTTGCATTAACTTGTAATGGTGTAGAAGGCACTGCAATTTGTTGTCGAATGCGATATTGTTGTTGTTGTACATTGTTTGTTTGCACATTTGATTGTACCTTTTGTGTATTACTCAATTGTTGCAACATTTGTTGTTGGTGCAAACCACTATCTGTAGCTCTTTGTGTCACAATTATCGAAGGATCTATCACAATAGTCTGCATAACAGGTACTTGAGTGTTTGGCAAATATATTGAACTTAGTGGGACATAGGAACTTTGTTGCATTGTGGAATTGTTTTGGACATTGGTGAGATCAGGCATTATAGTCGTGAATCTTTCTTGCATCTTAGATTTTGATCCAATTTTATGCATGTGAGGAACCACTTCTTGTTGAGGGACAACTGCCAATATTTGTGTGGTCTTCATTTGATCTTGTGTTATAGGTGTTGTGTTAAATAATGGATTATTTATTGTCTCAAATGGTGACTTTTGAGGAATAGTCACTGTCAATGCCTTTGAAGCACGTTTACTCATCAAGGTGGGTTGAGTTTCTTGTTGCACATGTTCTTCATTTGGATGTGGAGAGAAACTTAACAACTCACCGCCTTGTTGTTTTTGCACATTGATTTGCTCACTGGAGGAGGTCACATTACTCATCATATCAAGATATTTTTGTGGGAAAATCTTAAAGACTTTGTTCAGGAATTTATCCATCTTTTTCGTTAACTTTGGATCTTGAAGGAACATGTCAACATCATCAGAAGCATCAGAATCTGATGAAGAATCTGGTTGGACATTTGGATTTTCCTCCTGTTGAATGCCTTGATCTGAACCAAATCCTTGTGAAAGAGTTCGTTCCTCATGTAATGTTTGAATTTCATGTTGCAAGTTTGGTTGATTCCAATCGAAAGGTGTGTTTCCTCTTGGTGTTGGTGGAACACTCCCATGTCCTAGTTTCATAGGTACAAACACTGGTTCATATAATGGAGGTGGTCCAAGTTGAACCATTCCATATGGTGGTAGTGATGTGTTTGATAAACCTTCAATTTGTATTGTTTGACTAGTTTGAAATTGTGAATTTGATATGTTGTCAATGGGTTGATACGTTGGTTCGCCCATCTTCTTAGATTTTGACCTTGTTTCAACAGGCATGTCACTTATGCAAATGCAATATTTTTGGAATTTTTCAAGGATAATGTATGATATGCAGCTAAATGCGAACTAAATAAATGAGAATGCAATCTATGGCAAGAATGCAACCTAGATTTTTGGTTGTTTTTCAAGATTTTGACAAACTTTTTGGAATGAAAATCTAAAAGAGACCCTTAGGAAATTGAAATGATGTCTAGACCTCAAAGGACAAAAGGACCAAGTGACAAAGGACAAAGTGGCAATGTCTCCCCTATATGCTTGGATACTAAGCTAGGTTTGACCAAATGACAATAATGACAAAAGATAGAAGGTTTGATAAGGTCTAGACTTCTTAACAATGACTTAGAGTTTATCAAAGATTTGGATTACTCAAGTATAACAAAACCTAGTTTTGACACTATATGCAAAGAGACTATTACTATGAAAATGACCCTAATATGATATGATAATGACCTAAGCTTAAAGAAGAGACCTAGGGTATGCAAATGCAAATGTATGACAATGTCAACCTAAGTTTGAATTATGAAATGGTATTACTCTAATGCAAGAAGACATATGCAAATGGATGACCTTTATTGATATGCAAAGGGGTATGACCTAGGTGAAACTTAACCTTGGATATTGACAATGAATTTGCAAAATGCAAACCTAAGATGAACCTAAATCTAAGTGACATGAATGTTGAGACAAGATTTTTGAAAATGTTTGACAACCATGTTTGAAGATGTTTTGAATCAATTTGTCTTTCTTTTGAAATGACATACAATTCAACTTTTGACAAACAAAGAACACAAGATATTTCAACTTAGACTCAAGACAATCATGATCATTCAGACATTTCTTATGGTAGGCAAGGACATTAGGTACTTGAGAGGTAGACTCGTTATGGGATTCAAGGAGAATACATAGATGCTTGACCCCACAGGCTCCCCTCCATGGCACTCACTTCTCAGGGCAGCCAAGCATCAGTCCCCATGGAAATCTCCCCATGGCAAACTTAGTATCTCTTCCAAGTATTCGAACTTGTCCTTCTCAAGCAACTAGAAGGATTTTTGGCCTCTAAATACAAGGTGTTTAGTATGGATTTTTGTTAAGTGTTACTCCTTGGTGTCACGCAAGCATGATTGAGAAATTAAGCCCACCAAGATACCAAACAAATATAGTCGCACAAGCATGATTTAGACCATGAGGCCCTACTTAGATGTTGATATGAGAAAGAGTTCAAGGGTCATCACTTCCCAAGTAACTACAATTCCCATGTAACCCTTCCTTCAAAGCTTTGGCTCATCAGGTATTTATTTATAGTGAGTTAGAATGCCAAGGTATTCTAGCCATACTCACTTTGGGTCATTCCCTTCTCATGATTGTCACTTGCTTGCAAAAGCAAATGGTCGAGAAGGCAGGCCCTCTAAAGGTGACACACAATCTGAACCAAGAGAATGGTATTGAAGATTTGGATTTCTGATCACCCTAAGAAGGATGAGAGCATACTCTCCTACTCCGATGTCAAACTCAACACTCAAAGAAAACTCACATTCATTCCATCCTATTTAGCAATAATACTAAGTGCCTAATTATGAATTATAAACACCAAGTTTAGTTGGAGTATAAGGCAACCTGCAAAACCACCAAGTCAGAAGTTTGATTTTCTTAGTCTTTGACTAGCGAACCTGCATACAATGTGTTAGTAGTCTCATTTGTTGTCTTTGTCATGCATATGCCAAGGTGTTGCACAGAGAATCAGTACCAAAAACCAAAAAGTAGAAATACAATGCAAAACAAAATAATTTGCAAGTAAAAAACACTGCCTTTTACCTCTGTTTCTGGCCCTACACAGGTGCAGAATGTCTCACACAGGTGCAAAATGCTTGACACAGGCACAAATTATCCTTGACACAGGTGCAGAATGCTTGACATAGGTGCAGATTGTCCTTGACACAGGCGCAGAATGCTTGACACAGGCGCAGATTGTCTCACATAGGCGCAGAAGTTCTCAGAAAACCTTGCATTACCCTGTTTCTTGGGTTTTTCACATACAAATCAACTCAAAAGAACTCAAAAGCATGAATAGGGGGTTAGTTCACGTCGGGTACATTGTTTTTCACCAATTAATGTAAGGTAGGAATTTGGAAAGACATCAAAGCAATAAGAAATCAGCCTAGTTAAATCACGAAAAACTAATTTCAATGATTAATCCCAATTACACTCAATGAAGACATGAAAACAAGACATCAATTCAAATGCAAACCATTGCAAACTTGAATGTCTCCTTCATGTGGCTCCATTGTCCTTCTTTCTCCTTAAAATGGCTTTGTTTGTGGATCTCGCCTACTAGTGCATAAGCATGATGTGAAAGCAAGTAGACAAGATGGTAGCACAAGAATACTCGAAGCGTGATTGATTCGGGGATCGATTCGAAAAAGTGATTAGTTGGGATTGAAGAAATTCATCCAATTTATAGACAAATTGGAGAGAAAATCAAATTGGCATGAAGAGATTTGAATGGAAATTGCAAATCAAGAATGACAAATATGACAAATTATGACAAATTTGCACTTTCTATGCAAGATTGATTGATTGATAATTCATGACAAAATTATGACAAATTTATATGGAAAAATTGATTGATTGTCAATTATGACAAATTATGACAACTTGAAATGTCATTCCCACAAAATTAGGAGAAAAAAAGGAGAGAATTGAAAATTAGAAATTAGGAAATTAGAAAATGAGGAAATTAGGAAATTGATGAAAATTAGGAAATTAGGAATTAGGAAAATTAGAAAATGAGGAAATTAGGAATTAAGTGAATTAATTAACAATTTTTCATTTATTAATTAATTCACAAAGAGGGAGGAATTAGTTAGCCAATTAAATAAACATTTAATTGTGACAAGAAGACTTAGGATAAATAAATTATTTAACCTATAGGGAGAAATGACAAACAAGGTTAAATGAATAAATCATGAAACCCTAGAAGATGAATTAGAAAATGCAAGAATGACAATTAGGTCTTGACAAAAGATAATTGATATTGATTCAATTTGATCATGATTCTGACTGACAAAGGACCAATGTTGACAAATGATTTGATTGATAAATGCACCAATTGACGAGGAACAATGACTAATTGATCCAAGTTGACATGATTGAGAAAGACGACGATCGATGACAAATCGATCGCAAAATGACAAAATTGACAAGAGGACAAGGATCGATGACAAAATAGATTGCAAAATGACAAGATTGAAAATGTCAACGATCAATGACAAATCGATCACAAGATGACAAGATTGATGACAAATTGATCAAAGGACAAGGATCAATGACAAATCGATCGCAAGATAATAAGATTGAAAATGACAATGATCAATGACAAATCGATTGCATGATGACAAGATTGATAAGAGGACAAAACCCTAATTAGGATTGATGATGTCCAAAATGATGACAAATGAGCATGCACATTGATGCGACAGGATAAGATCAACCAAAATCATGACTGAAGATTATTGTCGACAAGACCAAATTCGAGAGTGAGATAAATGAAGAATGCAGAAGAAGGACTCGATGCTCGCAAATGATATAGACCAAGTGTGAATCATAGGAGAAATGTTAATGCGACACAAAAACCCTAAAATAAGGCAATGCGCAAATGTTAAAGTATGACTCCACAAGCGTTGACCATTTTTAGGTGTCTACAATTACATATACTTTTGGGATGAACACCATTGAGAGTCATAGACCCAAGTTAGTCTAAAAGGAAAGTAAATATCCACTCCCATGATCATACATACTTACATGACTAATGTTTCCCTTCTGTATCCTCAAAATTGGAGAGACCTTATTTGACTTCCCTAATCAATGTGGCTGGTTTCTTAATATGAAATACTGAGTTCTACTGTTGCCTCTGCATCAAACTTCTCACATCATGTTTCCTCAAAAAAACACACTATTCCCAATCTTCCTCAATACCCTCAAAGGAGGGGCATGTATAATGGTTTCAACATACAAAGTCAATGATCATACACTCCATTCTTCTAGACACCCTAGGATACATTACTTGGCTTCTAGGCTTGGGAAAACTAATATGAATTGAGCCAACACTGTGAGGATAGGGTAAAGTATTATGGAAAATTATCATAATACATGAAGACGAGGTTCACACCTAAGTGTTGGCTCTCAACAAGGCCACACTTCCAAAATTTTCAGTCTCAAGACTTCTCCTATTGGGTGAACACTCATTGATGGCCACATGACCAAATCAATGTATCTAGGTTTGGAGGACCCTTCACAAGGTCTATGAACACTCACTTAGTATTATAATAGAAAGATCCTTCCTCTAGAACTTTGTTTGCAACACACACATCATTGGTAATTATTGTTATGATGAACGGTCTATTAGGACAGTAAATAAAATGCTTATTATTTTTCCACCCTCTGAAACTACAACAAGGTATTTGACTTGGCAGGGTCCCCACACATCACTTCAACACCGAAAATTCAGCAATTAAAACTTTTTCCTTCTCAATGCTTTTTTCTTTGGTCTTTCACTGGTTTTCTCCATCTGATACATAGGGATATCAGACCTTTCATGGCACAGTCACATGCAAAAACTTCCCCATACATCCTTGTAAGTTTAAGATATTAAATGCATTTCACTTAACACTATCTGGTACAAATTATTGTGTCCTATCCATATAGGATGTTTACACACCGCACTATCATCCTTGCCTCATGTGTATGATGCAGAGGTAGGGGCATGTATAATGGTTTCAACATACAAAGTCAATCATCATACACACCATTCTTCTAGACACCCTTGGATACATTACTTGCTTTAGGGCTTGGGAAAACTAATATGAATTGAGCCAACACCATGAGTATAGGGTCAAGTATCATGGTAAATGATCATAATTTGTGAAGACATGGTTCACACCTAAGTGTTGGCTCTCAAGAATGCCACACTTCCAAAATTGTCAGTCTCAATGTTGAAATGCGATAGCTAGATAGGATTATGTTGATTAAATTTTAGTGTTGCCTAAGTGGCAATTAAAATTTAATGTATATTGTAATAACAACAATATCAACCAAGGCTTACTAGAGGAAGATAGAATATATTCTGAACTGGGACAAAAAATCCAACTGGAGTGGGGTTCTCTGATTCTTCCCAACATTAACATGGTATCCAAATGTGTCAAACGTGCAAATGCCAGTTGGACACCCCTTATGATAGGGTGGACCAAATTTAATTTCAACGGGGGGGCTAAAGGAAACCCAGGGGCCACGAGATATGGTTGTATTGTTAGGAAAGATACAGGAGAGATTATGGGTAGTGTATCGAGAAACATGGTCATTGCTTCCAATAATGAGGCAGAACCAATGGATATGGCCAAAGGTCTCAAATTTTGTGTTGATAATGAATTTACATAAGTGGAAATAGAGGGGGACTCATAAATTATAATCAACACCACCAAGAACAACTCAACACCCAATTGGAAGATTCATTGCTATTTGGTTGATATTGCAATGCACCTTAACCAATTTCAAAATTATAGAATTTCCCACACATTTCATGAAGAAAACAAAGAAGCTGATTATCTAGATAATGTTGGTGTCTCAGTGGAATCATACACTGATAAAATCTTGACTTTTGACTAGCAGAATAAGTCGAAACAGATTGTAAAGGATGAACTAGCTGAATAAGTCTACAAAGTCAAGTCAAGGATTGGATAAGAAGAAGGAAGGTACCTGACCCATCATGGAAACTTTCGATGGGTAATTCTATGGCTCAAGGTGCAGACATAACCAACATAGATCTCAAGCTCTCTTATGATTGTGCATCAGATGTCGGTGAATGTGGATCAAGCATGGGAGCTTCCTTTTAGCTAGAAGTAGGCAATACATTAGTGGAAGGACAAATCAGAGACCTCTATTTTTTATGTGCTTTGGTAGATTGGTATCAGGTCGATTAGATAAAGGTATGACTAGTGACCCGACAAGTTCTCAGAATAGTAAAGATATGTTGTTCGGATGAAGCTTTGTTGGAAGTCAGGCTTGTTCTAGTCTCTAAACTTCTCTAGAAAGTCCCACACTTTATATAAGGAATGGTTCAGATTGTAGTCTTAAGCCTGGTAGTATCGATCTCAACCGATGGTATATAATTTTGGTCTCAGTTGCATGTGTAGAGAGGAATCAATCCAGACCCAATGTAGTTGGCTATTTCAAGAAAACAATGTAGTCTCCAAAATGTTGTATGGCGGGTGGCTAATGGTATACTAGGTGGTAATCGACACTGGTGTGATGGGTTTGTTTATATGGCTGTCATTTTCCCTATGGTTGACATATTTGATTCAAAGGAAGTGAGCATACAGAGGATCGACAAATTTGTTCGCCTATCTAATGGACAAGCCCTGGCAAATGCCATTCTAGAGTTGGATTTTGATTATTGGGTAAGCACCCTCAGCATCTGTTTTGAGCACACCAACTACATCTCCTTTGAATCGGAGGATTCAGACAGTGAAGATGAGGAAATTGCCCCAAAAAGGACATCATAGGAGAGGAGGAAGAACTTCATCCAGGAGGCATGGGAGGTGTTTAGGGTAGGGATCAGGAATGGGAATCTAGATCCCTTCTGCAGACTACTCAACTCTGATGATAACTGGCTCTCGGCATGAGCCATTGTCAAACTAATGAAGATTGGAGAGAACATGGTTGTCATACTCCAACACATTGGGAATTAGTTTTTCTCTTTATCTACAATTTCTTTTTTTGGATATGTCACTTGAAACTACACTTCTATGACCGTATTGCAGACAATAGGAATAATTTTGTAAAATTAGCAGTAGCACTATCTTTTCACCCAGCTATAGTGAAAGTCCCAGATCATCTCTATTGGTTCCTTAGTGAGAATACAAATGTGTCTCATGTAGCATAGGAGCTCATTTTCTATGCGAAAATCAAGAACCTACCACCTAACTGTGAATTTTTAGTACATGTCAAAGAATTCAAGATCCCTAATGTTAAGTTAAGGTCATTCTAACGTTTCATTCTTGCAAGAACCAAGTGTGTTATAAAAGTTGCAAATGAAAGATAAGAAGTCAACAACCTTATCAATACTCTCGTTCTTATGTCAAATGTTCAATTGAAAAAAAATGTTGTAGGTACATGGATCACATTTGATGATGGTAATTTGAAAACCCACCTCAAGTCTACATGAACTACAGAGGCTTGTAATAAGTATGCATGACTATCTCCTTACCCAAAATGTAATCCTTCCATTGCATGCAAACCTAAATGATAGCATATATCTCTTTGTTATGTTTTAGGTACTTATCCACTATGTTATAAAACATCTTGTTATCATAAATAGAAAAAGACTTAAGTGACACTATGTTAGAAATGGATCACCATTGTAGGTATATGGAGCACCTTTGATGGTCATTTTGCAACTCACCTTGAGTCTACTTGAGCTGCAGAAGCTTGTGATAAGTATGGAAGATTGTCTCCTTCATATATGTAGTCCTTTCATTGTATGCAGACCTAAACAATAGCATAGATCTCTGTCATATTTTAGGACCTTTCTTACCTTTGGGGTTGAGTTTATCTTCAACAAATATTTTGATGTTTAAAGATTTCATTTTCATCTAGATGTACTGATGATGGATGCTCAAAATTACAATTTGTAAATAACCAATTCTTCTTATAGTTATTTATGCCAATTTTTGAACACAATGTGTGTTAAGTACTGATTAGTCAAATACAAATTTTCTCTCACAGTTGCCACATAATTTACTTTTCTTCATTTGTATCTTTTGGAAAAATCTTCCTTGATGACCTCCATGAAACCACCCAAACAAAAATTCACCTCCATCACTAAATCAAGTGGAGTTCCTTCAACTCCTCCTTGGCTAGCAAGCTAGCAATCCAATATTTTCCAATTGGAATTCTAATTTAAGTAGGGTAGACATAATTCTCTCCAATCTAAGAAATTACAAAGAAATACATCTCCAATTTAGAAATATAATCATCAACAACATCTACATCAAATTTCCCATCAAACTTAGGGATGTTACAACTTACCTAGGCTCTAAAGAGAGTCCAATTTCCAAATGACCTTTCCAATGGGGCCCACTACTTATTTTGGCTACTTTAGAGCATCAGCACAAATTGCTTCATCATCCTTGATCTTTGTTTTCCTCAAGCCAGCTAGATCAACAACTTGAAGGAATTTGAGGAGTTAGCAGCTAGTTCTTCAATATCATTGAATCTCATCTTTAATTCAAATATCAAATATCTGACTGCATTTGATGGTACATTAATATAAGCCAGGTATTTTTTGAGGTTCTGGTTAAATATTTAAGTCCAAACTTTAAATAGCCAAAATATTTTCATAAGATTTTGTGGTTATGTTTTCTAGTATATCAGTCAAAGATGCTTTGGTGGTTATGTTTTCTATTTGGGGGGTTAGTTTACAGACTTCTGAACAAACCAAGAAATACCAAAGGCTACTAGAGAGGGAGTAGATATTGCACAATTTACTTGGTCTTGCAGAAAATTCAACACATGTGGGCTACCCCAGAATATGTGTCTTATTTTGCATAGTTGGATCATACCTCTCTGATGAAGGATGCATTATTCTTGTGAGAAGACTCAAACCATTGCAGGCGAAATAAAAATAACATAAAAGATGCTCTAGAGGTTTCAAACCTATTTCCATCACCTATAATGATGAATGCTCACAAATAGAATAGAGAAAATTTGTCTTGTCGCACATTTTATTTTCGTTTGTTAGTCCAACTAATGTTAACAATAAAGGGAGTATGAAGCTTCCCATCTAGAGTCATTTGGGCGATGAATGTAGTAGTCAAAAGGCATCAAATGTGTTAAAAGGTTATTGTAGTAGTAAAACATCATTTAACAAGTGGAGGATCAAAATATTACAAATGCTCTTATTAGATATATATGTAGATTTTGGAAGCTTAGGCATGGCATGAGATGGTAGTTTCTTCACAAAATGTCTCAGCAAGTAGGCAATCTCTCTAAGAACAAAGAGAATACTATTATGAGATTTTGCAGTTTAAGTATTTAAATTTAAATATCATCTATAGACAAAGTTTTAATTTGGAATTAATGTAAATTTTTACTATATATCCACATGGCAAGTGTGGAACTAAAGTGATGCATTTAAATTTGTAGTTTAGAAAAGAAAGAAGGATAAACGAGCCTAAAAATAGTCGTGACTATGATTCTGTCCAATGAATAATGTTGAATAGAAGATTATATTTTAGTGTCCATTGAATAATGGTGAATTGTGGAGCTACTCAAGGAAAGACTTAATCTCCAGAAATATTCAGTGGCATCATAGTGATATTCCTATAATGACATGGTAGAATTGGATTAATGAATCTGTCACATCTCTACTGCTAACCTAGTTTTGGCAATAGGCATATGCTAGTAAAATTTATAAGAAGTGGTACCATTTATTTTAAAGTTCATTTTAATATTTAAACTCATAAATAAGTTAAAATGTTTGTATTTACGGGAAGGTGGGAAGCTAGAAGATATAATTTTGTAATTAATTTTCAAGAAGTACTTACCAGAAGTTGAAATAGCTCATTGCTAATTTCTTAATAGGTAATAAGATAATGGTGGAGGGGTCTAGATTTATAATCCTTCTTTTGCTTATTACATATGAGTTATAACTGATTAGAAGGAGGGCATTTTAATTCAGTTTTGGAGGGAGAGATAGAAGTATATTTTCTTTGCCTTTAAATTGTTTGATTTTGTCAAGGAAATGAAGGAGATTTTAGGAATCTTTGTGTTCATTTGTATTTAATTTTGATTCTCATTTTCTTTTCTGATTTGCAATCCTTTCTTGATGTTTTCACCTGTTATATCAGATTGTGTGTGTTCTTTAAATGATTTATGAGTCTTAAATTGTTCATATCATCTAAAAGGAATTGTTGCTTATGATATTTGTGTCATTTATCTCTATTTTCCTTTGATTCTAAATTCACAATTGCATCTGTGTCATGGATATGTATAGGTGTTAGTTTTGCCTTTTCTACTTTCTAGTTAAAAGTATACCCCTAAAAAAGTTAAATTACATCAAACAAGGGAATTGTACCTATACAATTTAGAGGAAAATCACTTATTTAATAGTGATTTCTCCAACTATTAGTGATATTTGTCTTTATTGGCTGGGTAATTCAAGTCATTTGAATTATTATTTAAAAAAAACAAATTTATCTACTAATAATAGGGAATGGTTTAATGAATGTAAACAATGCAAGAATACTCAATCTTTCAATAGTTACTATTATACATGCAACAAGTTTGGTCATAAGGAAGCTAACTACATATCCAATACAAGAAGTGGAAATGATCCACAAGACATTACATGTTATAACTGTAACAAATAGAAAAATATTAATAAGTTTTACAAAGGAAATAATACCAAGTCTTTTCTTTCACAAAAGAAGGTTTATCTAATTCAAATAAAGAAGATGGAAAAGTTGTAGGTTCAAAAATTAGAAGAAAAGAAAGATGATGAAGTGAAGGATGGATCTGCACCTCAAGATGGTACATATGGATATTCTAGAAACTAAATTAAAAGGGGTATCAATTCGGGGGACGTTATGTTTGTAGATTTTTAGAACCCTTGAGAAGCAAAGATGTTGAAATCTTCAACATATTGGTATAACATACTATGGACATGATGAATTGATAGTACTAAGTCAATTAGCTTAATTTCCAAAGAAAATGATCTTCTTGTAGAGGATTGCATTTAACCTGATTCATTGATTGAGCACATGTAACAGCTTTGTGAAGTCATTTGCGGCTTCAAAATTCAAAACCATGGTGGCTATGTCTACAGATGATAACTATTTATTTCTTGTAAGAGCAAAAATCATAATGGCAAATGCTACAAAATACTTACATATGAACTCTAATAATCACCATTTATCAAAACACACTAAACTCCTATGAAATTTTCCTTTAACACTTTGGAGAAGAAAAAAGTCGACCTACCTAAGTCACCAAATGATCCAACTCAATGCAAGATTGTATTGTCATTGATACTTAATTTGTATCTAGAAAAGACCTTCTAGGAATCCTCGAGCTCACTTTCTTTTAAAAGTGGATCTGACAATCAATAGCACACACTATTGTTGACAATTCCAATGATAACTCAAAAGGAGTGCAGGAACTAAATTACAAATTTGGGTTTAATAGATTAGGGAAAAATATATATTCTGCAATTGTTAATCTATTTGTAACACTATTGATGAAACCAAATGAGATGCCCTTGATTGCAAATAAAACCTTACCTGAGGAGTTTATAGTTGTGGAGAGATCACTTTGTGGGGGGAGGGAGGAAACAAATGCTTCAACTTTGGCAGACAATGCTCTCAGAAAATGCTTGGTTGTTTTTAAAATGATTCCCCGTTATATTTTTTTTTCCTTTAAACTGCCTGATTTTGTCGAAATTCCGATAGAAAGCATCCATTGAAATTCTAACGAACTCAAGAAATTTAAAGAAAAAAATCAAATTTGATCACAATATGCCTTGTCCATCAAAAAAATTTGTCAGAATTTCAGGCCAAATGTATTAGTGTGTGGTTAATACCTTGAGGGATATGCTCATCTCAGATAAGAGAGGTTTAGAGATGTTAAGAGTGTTGTCCATGATTGTGAAGAGTCATGTACCCCTAGTAGATGCCTCTCCTCAGGATGGTTAGTTTGATGTCTATGGTTCTCAGCCAAGTGTCGACATACCTGGTTTGATAGTGTATATGGTCAACCTTGGGCCCACTATTCATGGTATTAATGCCTCTACTACTCCGCTGGGTTATACAAGCATATCTAGTGGCTTGACCTTCACTTCTAGTATAACTCAAATGTCTATGGTTAGTTCCAACACTACATTTAACAATGGCACTGGTCCTTCTAGAGGTTCTGGTGGAGGTGGTGGAGAATCTAGCCCACCTCCACCTCCTCCACCTTCTAATCCTATCCTGAATACAATCTTGCAGAACATGGGGTAGTTGTAGTTGCAGCTAACAAACTTAGCCTCTACCTGTGGTCAATCATCTATTCCTTCATATTATAGGAAGAGTCCCCTTGATATCACCATCCTGAATACCATCCTTCCAAATTTTGTTGAGTCTCTGAAGTTTGATAGGCTCAATGGTGATGGGGACCCGAACGTGCATATAGATTCCTTCATGATTATGTGTAGTGACTACCATAGTCTAGAATTTATTTTTCTAAAGTTGTTCTCACATTCACTAAAGGGGACAATGTTAGAATGGTATAGCTCCTTACCTATCTATTTTATTTGTACCTTTGATCACCTTATGGATCTCTTTGTTTAGAAGTTTTAGGTAAACATTGGTAGCAGGGTCACTATTGTTGACCTTGTTCATTGTAAACAGAAGCCTAATGAGAAGATCATGGATTTCATTTCAAGGTATCAAGCTATCTCCACTAAGATCCCCTTTTCCCTTCCAAATAGTGATCCACAAAGGATGTTTATCAACAATCTGCACTTGAAATTGAGGGAAAAACTATCCCTTAACTTATACCAAAACTTTTCAAACACGTGCTCTGCTTTTATGAATTATCAGCACACTGTGTCATAGTTTGCAGATACCACTTCAAACCCTCATAGTGGGTCCTTTGTAGGTACATCAACAGAAGGGTCTAGAAAGAATAAAGCAGTGGCTAATGTCGTGGTTGTTCCTCTGATAGCTACTAGACAAAGCTCACAACAAAAGAGAGTCTTCACCAAGTTGAATGACTCTTACTTGAGCATAATACAATGGTTGTTGAAAGACAATCTCATCACCCTTCCAAAAAATAATTCATTGTCTGATAGTCGACCCTACCCCCATTGGTATGATGAATCAAAATTATGCCATTATCACCATGTGCTTGGTCATGACACTGAGTGGTGTTATCATCTTCAACATGTTGTCCAAGGCCACATCAACAGTGGTACAATTAAGGTGGATGCACGAAAGCACAAATCAAACATGTCTATTGATAAAACCAAAAGTCACTTATAGATTTACATTGATCCATTCCCTCTGCATTAAGTGAATTTCATCTTTGCATCTGAACCCTATTCAAATGATGATCCATATATGAACATGGTCATGATCACTCCCATTAGCTCAACCCCGACCCACAACGGGAAGGTATTTGATTTATCATTGTCATTTACCTCTCTGGATGCCCCTTATTATGGAGAACCTACTCCCCCTTATGTTCATGCCAAATTGAATGGCCAAACATTCATAGAAGTGATGGTTGATCCATTGAGAAGATTCAACATTATCACAGAGGAAACTCTCTCTATGAACGGTTGGCATAGGCCAACGTATGATGACTGTCATGCAACCTTGAGGGCGCATGATGGGTTTTCTATTTGCCCCTTGGGTAGTATCACCTTGATGGTCCTCATAGGGCCTAAGGTGGTGTCCTCTATGTTTGTGATCATTCCCAAGTCAGACCTCTTCCGAGTTAAGCTCGACATTCCTTGGCTGATTGCCATGGAGGTGGTCCTTTCAGTTGTCTAAAAATGTCTTAATTTCCCCCATTAGGGCACGGTACATGTCATCCAAGACACTGGATATCGACCCCGGATTGCTGGATATCAACCCCAGATTGCCCGTGGGGATTTTTCATTTGACCACTTTTGGCCTACTTTCGTGGGGCCCATGCTTCCCCATGGTGATCTAATTTAGCATGCTTACTATCAATATAAGATGGGGGAGTTGGCCCCTACATTTATGCAGCCTAGTGTTTTGTTTCTACCTCTACATCGACCCTTCCTCCATAGATTTCGATCTTGGAGCGAGTAGTGCCTCATGTCTCCTCATCATTGGGGTTGAGGCTCAGCCTACTCCATCGAACAAACCTCTACATTTTCCTAGGACTCCACAGCCTTCAACAATGTCTACTATTCCTATGACTGTACCTAGTGCAGCCAAGGGAAAGGCACCCATGATATCGAGGTACGTGACCCACCCTCCCTTCGAGCTCCTGATCATGGCCGATATTCCTCGACCCTCTTGTTACAAGAAAGGGAAGTTCTCTTCTCATGTTTCTTCATCTTTGCTTGCACCTTCTTCACAACCCACATCAACATCCTCTATTCCTCTAACTGTTCCTCGAGTGATAGGAGGTTGGGCGCCCATTGCTGTGCATGTGGTTTCTCTCCAGGATACACCCCTCTTATTTCATCAGCTAGGCCTTCTCCCATCCTTGACACAATTGCATAGGCCTCTCATATGGAGCACTATGCTCCTAAATCCTCTTCGGCTTTGATTGGTGGTCCTCACCTCCATCAGAACCAACATGCATGTGAGCGTAAACATTTTTGATGGGCCCGAGCTCAAGAGCATGATGTTGCCTTGCAGTCCACTGGTGTGGCCCCGACACACAATGTTGCTACTTTAGAGCCTATCCCTTCAGTTGATCTCATCTCTACATTTGTTTTAGTCTTGATCCCTACCACTTCAGGGGCTTTTGATCAACCTCCTCCTAAGCTGGTGTAGGTCTTCATCACTCCTTCCTTGGAGCCTCCTCTAATCATTTCTTTTCTAGACATAGCTCCCTTGTCTCGACCACTTATTATGTTGCACACACAGGTGGTTCCTAGTGCTATCTACTCACCTATTTCACCACTGCTCCAGCATCTAAGTTTTCCTAGGATCCTTCAACCTACTATGACTGATAAGAGGCCTAATACACCTATCCCATCTAAGCAAAAATTCAAACAAGGACCTATCTTGGAGTTCTGATGATGGAAGTCTTCATAGGTATGTTTCTCACCCCTTCCATTGCTTATCTTAGTGCCTATTATTTTTCTTTTCTCTATGTGCATGATCGAGAATGCCTAACCTTCTCTCGAATTTGTTACTACCCCTCTTCTAGGGGCCAACAGTCTTGTTCTTATTTCATCTTCTCCAAGTGAGTCACCTGCTTCCTCCATGGAATCCTACATGTTCGCCTCTTTGGAGGACATCCCAACCTTGTCTACGATCTTCACACAATCATTGATCCTTACCTCCTTCGAGCATGTAGATGAAGACATTGTTGTTGCTTCATCTCTTTCTCTTACTGCTAGTGAGGTGCCTAGTGCAGCCCTTGTGATAGTCCCTCCTTGAGATCGCCCCCCTTCTCCTTATGATCTAGATTGGGAGGATGATGTTCTCCTCAACGATGATGATCTCTTGCAGTATGATCCCCTCTCAAGGGCTGATTATTGGGATTTTTATATTTCCTCTACATCTGTTTGCATGTATGCATGACTGTGTTCCCCCATGCTTTCTTTATCTATTTGTTCCCTTCCATGGGACCCAAGTTACTCTGTAGGTGCTTAGATACAAGCGATTTTCTATCATACACATTCCTCTATTTGTCTACCTCCTTCTATTTTTCATATCTTTCTTTTTGACATTCGAGAATGATGCAAAGCATTGGGGGCATTATTTGCCTTCTTCCATGTTGACCTGAATTTTTATTTTATCTTTGTCTTCATGTGCTCTTCTTCAGATCCAAGAAATTTGGCGCTATGATGATACACCCATCTCACAGTGATACTATATATCCTTTTGACATTGCTATGGGTTTTGATGTTAGACTATCAAATCCCCCTATCCTCTTGCATTGAATCTTCTTTGTGTTATGGATATCTATGTGCCACTTGCTCTTGCTGGCATTCCATAGGAACATCTCTTTATATTGACGTGCCATAACTACTCTTCTCCTTAGAATGACATGCCTCCATGCATATCATTCTAAGGGGGGGAATCATAGCTACATTTTATCTTTTAGCTCTTGCATTTATTTTCTTTGCTAGTTGCTTTTTCATGCTTGCCTAGATGGGGACAAACCAATTGGTCTTTTTCTTTTCTAAGATCTCCTAGGTGGGTGAAAAATCCACTAGATCTGTTCCAAAGATCGCCTACATGGGGCCAAACCATTCTTGATTTTTTTCTGTCTTGTTTGCCTTTGTAGAGGCCAATATAATACTTACCAAATTTATCTTCCCTATAGAATGGCCATCTAGCATTTCACTATTCATACCAACAAATTTAACTCCTATATGCTCTATCGCATGGCTATTTTCCCGCAAATTTACCTCCTATCTTCCCTATCGCATGGTCATCTAGCATGTCGCTATCCATGCTATAAATCATCACACCATATCATATGGAAATATATTATAACACATCTTGCTACCCATACTGGCGTATCTTATACCAATGACAACTGCTTATCTCATATCTTTCCATAACCAGGGGCTTGATAACTCAATGATGAATGAATAGTACCAAACCGGTACTGAGAGGGGGGGGGGGTAAATCAGTACAAACAAATTACAATCCAAAACTGGTTTGACAACAAATACTCCAAATGATTGGCAAGCAGTGACACTAGTTGAAACAGAGTGCAACCAATAAGTCCCAAAACAATCATAAACCGGTTACTCACTTAACTTTCCTCTTAGCTCAATACTATAGTACCATTACACCCTCATGCATGAACAGGTAAACTATCATTAGATCTTCACAATAGTTAGTTCAATATGTTTTATAGACAGGCATAAAGCACAGAACCATCATATGCTTAACAAGTAATAACAAAGCATCACAAGATAAAGGCATCACACATGACACACATATTTTTTCACGTGGAAACCCAACTAGGAAAAACCATGGTGGGAATGAATACCCATAGGTTTCTTTTTGAACTCTTTAGAAGTCTGTTCTGTTAGGAGCCTTGTCCAGTTAAACACATTACAATAGGTTCTGCTAGGAACCGATCCTGTTAGGGATCACTCGGTTAAGGGATGGCTATAATACCCATTTAAGGGTTAAACTCGGTTAGGGTTACCTTGTTAGAGGATTTCAAGAACTCAATAGCTAAAGGATCTCTAGAGCTCTATAGCTTCCCAGAACTCAATAACTTCAAGCTACCCTATTAAAGGATTTGTATCAAGCTGGTTAAGGCTACCCTGTTAAGGGATTTCACAACTGTTGAAGTGGTTAAGGATCAATAGGAATTAGAATGATCTGGTAACAACACTCAATGCTAATGTAGATCCATTTTGGCTCCTCTTCACCTTCTACACATTCACTTGGCAGGTATCTCCTCTCTCTTTTGGTCTGGCAAGAATCACGTATCACTTCCCTTGGATACACACATACAACTTTTGCCAACAACTTTAGAAAGAAACACAACATCAACCTTATAGGAAACAGACAGGTTGGTAGCAAAAATCCCTAAACGCTAAACCTGTTAGGTTAAGAAATTCAAACGGATCAATCCTGACCATTGAATCATACTGCATTAAATGCAACAATCTTGAATCGATCTCAAGACATTCTCCATCATCCATTATCCACTGATTTCATGGCGGCTGATAACCCATCACGCGTTATCACCGTTTGAAAAACTTCACATATTCCCAAGGTGGATAGGGATAGTCTTCTTCATGCAAGATCCTTCATGCGCATAGGGCTTATGCCAAAACACGATCTATTCTCCTTTATACTGCTAACTCATCACACAGAGATCACCGATTGAGTCACACAGGCTTAAGGTACTCCAACCGGAAATCCTGAAGTGGAAATTACCTACCAACTAGTAGTCATACAATGCTTCCATGTGCCGATTCCCATAACTACATGTCAGTTCACCTTGACATGCCAGTTCATCTTGAACAAATATACCGCTTCACTTTGGCATATATACCGGTTCACACATATGTCGGTTCTCTCTTCTCACATATCACATATACCGGTTCACATCATATCACATATTGACATCAATGACAACATACAATATCATTATGTCCTCATACCGGTTCACATAATGCCAACAATCTCCCCCTTTGGCATTGATGGCAATATACAAAGATATCTCCCCGCTTCACATTTTCTCCCCCATTTTCTGCAGATATCTTTTTCGCTTCACTCCTTCTCCCCCTTTGACATTAATGCCAAAGTGGAGGCACAAGTATCCCTATTCCATTATGTTGCTCCCCTTGAGGAGTAGCATCCTTCAACCCATCAATCAACAAAAATTTGACTATGCAATACCTGACTAATGTGGAACAAATACTTTTAGTTCACCTCCTGAAAGGGTAGAACCCCCAATTCACCTCTTAAATGCACAAATGTAGTCTTTGGGAGAGGCTTGGTGAATATGTCTGCTAACTGGTCCTTATTGGAAACATGTTCCAGTGCAATCTCTTTATTCTAAACCTTTTCCCTCAAGAAATGATACTTAAGCTCAAAATGCTTGGTTCTAGAATGTAAAACTAGATTCTTTGAAATATTGATAGCACTTGTGTTATCACAGAATATACTTACCAGTTTAGATACAGGGATTTTGAAGCCATTTAAAACATGCTTCATCTAGATTGTCTGAGTGCAGTTCATGAAAGCTGCAACATACTCCGCTTCTGCTATAGACTGAGAGATACAACTTTGCTTTACACTCATCCATGAGACCAGTCTACCACCGAGAAAGAATGCACCACTAGTTGTGATTTTCCGGTCATCCACATTACCTGCCCAATCAGCATCTGTGAATACTTTCAGAATGAAATCATTGTTGTATGGGTACCACAATCCATAGTCAATTGTTCCCTTCAGATACCTAAGAATTCACTTGACTGCAACCAAGTGGGATTCTCTTGGAATTTTCTGGAACCTTGCAGTAATGCCAACTGCATGTGCAATATCCGGTCTGCTATGCACTACATAATGCAACTTACCAATTATTGATCGATATTCCTTCTCATCAACCAATGCGGAATCATCCTCTTTTGACAATTTGCAACCGGTCACCATCGGTGTACCAACTGGTTTGCTATCTTCCATGCGAAAGGTCTTCAACACCTCTTTGACATATTTGGACTGAGTGATAAATATTCCATCTTTCATCTATTGGATCTGTAGTCCAATGAAAAACTTAATCTCCCCTATGAGTGACATCTCAAACTCTTTCTTCATCTCATCAGCAAACTCATGACTCATCTTGTCATCTCCACCAAAGATAATGTCATCAACAAAAACCTCACAGATCAAGATCTGATCTCCTTCAGACTTCAAGTAGATATTGCTATCTTCACTTGTTCTCTCAAATCCAATCTTCACAAGATGAGAATGTAGGTGCTCATACCATGCCCTAGGTGCTTGCTTTAGGCCATATAAGGCTTTATGTAGCCTACATACCATGTCACTTTCTTCAGATAGGGAAAACCCATCTAGTTGCTCAATATACACCTCCTCTTCAAGTACACCATTTAGGAATGCAGATTTTACATCCATTTGATATACTTTGAACCCTTTAAAAGCTGCATATGCAAGAAGCATATGAACTCCTTCCAATCTGGCTACAAGAGCAAAGGTTTCTCCATAGTCTTCTCCTTCTTCTTGAGCATATCCTTTGCACACCAATCTGGATTTATTCCTAATCACTGTGCCATCCTCATTCAGCTTGTTTTTGAACACCCATTTGGTGCCAATGACATTTTTATGCTCTAGTCTCAGTACCAAGGACCATGTACCATTTTTCTCTATCTGGTCAAGTTCCTCTTCCATTGCCTTGATCTAGTCTTCATCTTTATGAGCCTCTTTGAATGATTTAGGCTCAAATTCAGAGATCATACATGAGTTTTCTCTGATCTTTCTTCTTGTAAGGATTCCTGCATCCTTATCTCCTATGATCTGCTGAGGATCATGATTCAGCTTGATATACCGAGGAATGGTCTTGACTGGTTCTTCTTTCTTTTCCTCTTCATCCTTATCTTTATCAGTATCAGCATTCACCGGTTCAGGAACACTATTACTGGTACTTGGTTGACTGGCAATCGGTTCCCAAAAGGTTGCAACCGGTTCATTTACAGTTTGCTCACTGCCTGTTTCCTTAGTTTTCTTAGAGGATTCATCAACCCTTACATTGTTACTTTCCATAATTCTCTGAGTTCTATTGTTGTAACACTTGAGAGTTTTACTCTTGGTGGAATATCCTAGGAATATTGCCTCATCGCATTTAGCTTCAAATTTGCCCTGATGTTCACTCCTCTTGATGTAACATTTGCTACCAAATACCCTAAAGTAGCTAACCATAGGTGTCTTACCGGTCCACTACTTATAAGGAGTTTTGTCCTTACCTTTCTTGATGAGTACCTGGTTCATTGTGTAGACTGCAATGCTCACCGCTTCTCTCCAAAAGGTGTGAGCTACCTTTCCTTGAATCAACATGGTTCTAGCTGCTTCAACCACAATCCGGTTATTCCTCTCTGCTAGGCCATTCTGATGTGGAGTTCGGGGGGTAGAAAGTTTCCTCTTGATGCCAAATTCTTCTAAATACTTGTTGATATCACCAGAAGTGAATTCCCCTCCTTGATCAGTTCTGAGACACTTGATCCTTTTACTGCTTTCTTTCTCCACTAATGCTCTGAAAACTTTGAACTTCACAAAGGCTTTAGACTTGTCTTTTAAGAATGTGACCCACATCATTCTTGAGTAGTCATCAGTGAGAATCATGAAGTACCTATCACCCTGCACACTTCTAGTTTTCATAGGACCACACATATCAGTATGCACAAGATCAAGCAAGTTGTTAGCAGTGAAAGATTTACCTTTAAAGGTTGAGGAAGACATTTTCCCCAATTGACACTCTTTGCACAAGGTATTATCTAGTTTGCTTAGCACTGGAAACCCTCTAACTGCCTTGATCTTACTAGCCTTCACAATGTTATCAAAGTTTACATGGCAGAGTCTCCTATGCCATATCCAGCTATCATCAAACTTAGTCATAAGACATGTTCTTATATTTGCATTTAGATGAAATAGGTTACCTTTGGTCTATATGCCAGTGGCCACCAATTCACCATATTTTCCTTTGATTCTATAGATTCCATTCTTGAATTCCAGAGTGAGGCCACTGTCATTCAGCTAGGCAACACTTAGAAGGTTGTTTCTGAGACCATCAACCCAGTACACATTGTTAGCATTGCTCTTTCCATTCAGAGAGATGGACCCTCTGCCTTTGACCATGCATGGTGCATCATTGCCAAAGCAAACCACACCTCCATCATACTCCTCCAAGGATAGAAACCTGCTCCGGTCACCAGTCATATGGTGAGAACAACCACTGTCAATGATCCACTCATTGGAATTATCAAACTGGGAGACAAGAGCCTTCTTGTCTAACACATCTTCTTTGATAGCAACAAACACAATATCTTCATTTTCTTCATCCTCTAATTCTTCATCTGTGACACCTTCATCAACTACCACAAAATAGTTTCTTCAGTTTCCTCCTTTGAATTTCCTGAACCTTTCTGGTTTGTCCTTGTTATCACCATTAGGATAGTTTATAGTAATATGTCCTATCTGGTTACAAGTAAGGCATTTCAAAGGTAGCTTACCTTTGTATTTACCGGTTCCTTTAGGAAGCTTCCTGGCAAGGAGAGCTTTAAATGCCATCAGAATCTCTTCACCATCCATTTCTCAGCTCTGTCTAGGCTCACCACTGGTGCTAGCTTCTTTTCCTTTTCTGGATGGTATAGCAGAGGGTTTAAAAGTTGATTCAATCTTTTGAACACTACCATCAAAACTATTTAGCTCATAGGCTGTCAACTTGGCTATGATGGAATCCAAGGATACCTTAGTCTTGTCTATTGATCTCAGCTCCTGAATAGCAGCAACCCTTATTGCATAGACCGACAATAGGGATCTCAGGACTTTGCTTACCACAGTGGAATCTTCTATTTTACAACCTGCACTCTTGATTTCTCCAACAATTGTTTTGATTCTTATTCCATATTGTTGGATGGTCTCTCCTTCAACCATCCGCATATCTTCAAACTTCCCTCTTCGGCTTTCTTCCTTAGCCTATTTTAAATGTTCATCACCACCATAGATATTTTCAAGAGCATCCCATACCTCTTTGGGATTTACCTTGTCCTGAACATCAATAAACTCAATGTCAGATAGACTACTAATAAGGGCTTCCGTGACTTGCCCATTTGCTTGTATCTCTCTCTTTTGGTCATCAGTGAGAGCATTGGTAGGGACAACATAGACATTCTCAACATAACTTTAGTGTTGAGCACCCATGCTTCTAATGAATATCTTCATCCTATCTTTCCATATACCAAAATTCTCCCTGTTATTCTTTGGGCCTTCCCTCTTCATCATTTGACTGGGATCTTTACCTCAAGCAGTTAAGCTTACAAAATAGAGGACCTAGAGCGCTCTGATACCAATTGATAACTCAATGATGAATGAATAGTACCAAACCAGTACTGAGAGGGGGGGGTGAATCAGTATAGACAAATTACAGTCCAAAACCAGTTTGATAGAAAATACTCCAAATGACTAGCAAACAGTGACATTGGTTGAAAAAGAGTGCAACCGGTAAGACCCAGAACAATCATAAACCGGTTACTCACTTAGCTTTCCTCTTAGCTCAATACTATAGTACCATTACACCCTCATGCATAAATAGGTAAACTATCATTAGATCTTCACAATAGTTAGTTCAATATGTTTTATAGATAGGCATAAAACACAGAACCATCATATGCTTAACAGGTAATAACAAAGAATCACAAGATAAAAGCATCACACATGACACACATATTATTTCACATGGAAACCCAACTAGGAAAAACCATGGTGGGAATGAATACCCACAAGCTACTTTTTGAACTCTTTAGAAGTCCACTTTGTTAGGAGCCTTGTCTAGTTAAAGACATTACAATATGTTCTGCTAGGAACTGATCCTGTTAGGGATCACCTAGTTAAGGGATGGCTATAATACCCGGTTAGGGTTACCTTGTTAGAGGATTTCAAGAACTCAATAGCTAAAGGATCTCCAGAGCTCTATAGCTTCCTAGAACTCAATAACTTCGAGTTACCCTGTTAAAGGATTTGTATCAAGCCGGTTAAGGCTACCCTATTAAGGGATTTCACAACTGTTGAAGTGGTTAAAGATCAATAGGAATTACAATGATCTAGTAATAGCACTCAATGCTAATGCATATCCGTTTTGGCTCCTCTTCACCTTCTGCACATTCACTTGGCAGGTATCTCCTCTCTCTTTTGGTCTGGCAAGAATCACGTATCACTTCCCTTGGATACACACATACAACATTTGTCAACAACTTTAGAAAGAAACACAACATCGACCTTATAGGAAACAGACAGGTCGGTAGCAAAAAACCCTAAACCCTAAACCTGTTAGGTTAAGCAATTCAAATGGTTCAATCTTGGCCGTTGAATCATACTGCATTAAATGCAACAATCTTGAGTCGATCTCAAGAAATTCTCCATCGTCCATTATCCACCGATTTCATGGCGGCTGATAACCCATCACGCGTTATCACCGTTTGACAAACTTCGCACATTCCCAAGGGGGATAGGGATAGTCTTCTTCATGCAAGATCCTTAACACGCATAGGGCTTACGTGGCAACATGTTGTTCTCTGCTATACTGCTAACTCATCACACAGAAATCACTGATTGAGTCACACAGGCTTAAGGTACTCCAACCGAAAATCCTAATGTGAAAATTACCTACCAATCGGTATTCATACAATGCTTCCATGTGCTAGTTCCCATAACTACATGCCGGTTCACCTTGACATGCTAGTTCATCTTGAACAAATATACCGCTTCACTTTGGCATATATACCGGTTCACACATATGTCAGTTCTCTCTTCTCACATATCACATATACCGGTTCACATCATATCACATATTGACATCAATGACAACATACAATATCATTATGTCCTCATACTAGTTCACATAATGCCAACAGGGCTTTATTCCAACGTGAGATTTGTTTCTATTACATTATCTTATCCTTTCCTTTACCTTTTCATCCATCAGGCTAGTCAGCAGCTAGCGTGTTTGTGATGTACCAAGTACCAATATGTATTCCAAATATTAGCATCATCTTGTTGGGGGAAACCTTATCTGATCAGCGAAAATATGCCTCCCTGTTGCGACTTTTCTTTCTCTATATCTTCCTCTACTTTAGATTTGCATCCCTCAATAAAGGAATGCTTACTAAAGTGGGGGAAAAATTTAATGTCAAAAATATTATCGCTTGTGATTAATGTGACAAAATGGCACCTTCCTATATGTCATTGGAGATCAAGCTTCGCCATCCCATCCTTTTGTGATGCAGGAGCACCGATGTAGTTCTTACCAGTCGAGCAGTTTGTAGTGGAATTTCTCGGAGATCATGGAATCTCTTCATGTTTGAGATTTTAGCATTGTGGATTTATTTTTATTCCCTTGAGTTCATGATCTTTATTGTGTTTGAGTTTCATGGCATTTGGATTTGTTTTCGGTGAGATATGGATTCCAGTATTGGCTCAGTTGATATGTTCTTACCAGTTAGTCTAGCAGTGTGTTGAGCGAAGTCTGATCAGGTTGCCATTGATTCCAGTGATTCATGGATCATGAATTTATATTTCTCTTTCCTTTTCCAATATTCTTGGAGAACCTCTTGATGTTTAATGCATTTTGGAAGTTGTTCTTAGTAATTTGAGTCGACATGTTACCGTTACACATTTCATGAACGGGTTGGTCTTTGGGCTAGCTTGATCAAGTTAATTATTTGTGGATGGTATAAATAGAAGTTTGTGAATCATTTGAGAAGATAGAAGATAGAAGATGAAAGTTTGAGATCGAGTGAAGATGTAGTTTCTAAAGAGATTCTAGTCCAAGGAGACATAAGTTAGGATGGTCGAAGTCCAGACCAGTGCAGAATAGTGTAGACTGTTACTGGAGACCCATTTGTAGAGCAAAAGATATGTGGATCTTAGATTTGTATATTGATTCCAGTGACATTCTGGTCTGAGGAGACTAAAGTCAGGATGACTGAAGTATGGATCAGTGCATAACAGTGGAAGTTGTTACCAAATGATGAATTGTTGAGAAGATGATCTGCGGATCATAGATCTAAGTTGTAAGAGTTGTTTTGTAATCTTGGGCTCTAGTCTATCTTGTGGCATATGTAATTCTTCAAGTTGTTTTAAGATTTATTTATACTTTTTACTGGTTGTTCTTTCTACTATTTCTGGCATTGTGTTACCAGTTATTGATATATTTTGCATGGTGTTTGTGTGAGGCTGCAAGGATGGGATGTTATTCATTGGATCTCCCTACCTTGACTGCATCATTTTTCCTACTTAAACCATATGTGTTATCTCTCGCTGAAGTATCACCAACATCACCAACCTATCACCTTTGGTGACATAGGCACGACGGAGAGACGTTCACGTGGTGTGCTAGCATCCTGTGAATTTGATAGTCTGTAGGTGGTCATTTGAGAGTTACTCCCATGCTTAAAAGGAATCATAATGCCTATGTATGTGACTACCAACATCTGGTTTCCTTCCAAGGCCATTATCTATCAATTTCAAAGGCATTTTGAGGGATTTTCTCTTGGCTAGTTGATAGATATTTTATAGGTTGAAGCTCTTGGAGGTTATCTTTGCACAATATTTTGTAAGTATTACCATTGTTGTAGCATTTCAAGCACTCTACACCAACATTTCCAACAATCATTTATGGAAGAGGAGTTTCCTTGATCACTCTCTTTCATTTTCCAATATCTTTTACCAATCTCTTGTTGTATCCTTTTAATTATCTTTATCACTCTATTATTCCCGTGGCTTCTTGGGTTTTCATGGAGGTGGAAACACCAAATCGGGGTTCTAACTTAGGCAGGCTTCAAAACACAACCCCCAACATTTTTCCTTCTTGCATGTGTGTAGGTACACCACCGTGAAGAGGGGATTAATTTGTGGGAGGCTTCATAGCGTGGGCCACATGTAACATTTTCTCATTCCTTTTTATCTCTTGGTTTAGTCTCGTGTTCTATGCTATCACTTTATTTTAATACTTTTTTATCATTTAATACATTTTATCAATGCATTCAAAGATTTCTACTCAAACAATTCTCTTCATCCGTATAGGATGACATCACGTCACGCTAGTCTCCCAGCTACGCGCACTAGTCCCAAGGATAGAGTCTCAACAGAGCCGTCTAGATAGTTCTCTCGGCTTTTTGATTCTTTAGCATAACTCTATTATTCCCTGGCTCATCCTAGCGCTAGGTTAAGGAGGTGTCAGAAGGATAGTCTGTTCTCAAGGAATCATCATCCTAGAGGTAGCAAATTTACTCTGTTACAAGTAAGCCTAGGCAAAGGGGGGGAGGATGTAGTGTCCCTCCTAGATTCGACTTTTGATTCATGCATTGATAGACTTATCTAGACTCTTATGCAATTTTTTGGTTGATAAATATGACTTTATCTATATCTCAGATACTTATTGATGATGGTAGACATTTCATATGGACATTGATATATGGTGATTTATATTGGATGATGTTATATCTTAGATTATCATGATAGATAGACTTACATTTGATGGACTATATGCACACATTGCTCATGGATGGATTCTATTGCTTATGAGGTTTTGATGTATTCTTGATTATGCTAACTTGACTTCATGATTATATTGGATGAGATGATGCTATGTTGATTGTGACTATCTTACTATTGTATTCATAATAGAGGCAATGTCATACCACTCATTACGAGCATGATATGACATTGCAATTCTCACTCCCTTTCCTGATCATTTATGATAAATTTTATTGTATATGTTGTCTTATGGTCATGGTGGTTGTAGGATTGCAGGTACTAGACATAAACTCCACCTGGTCTCACAGGTCTAAGTGTGTGTATCCCCGTGGCAAGTTGATCGGAGATGGCATGGGTTCCCTCTACACACTCTAGGCCTAAGTTGATATCCTTGTCAATCTAGTGTCTTTTCATCAGTTGTCATGTTACTATCTTGTGATGATATGTTGGCCCTATGTCAGGTTTTCTTGTGGAGCTATGATTAATTAATTAATTAATAATTGATTTCATATAGTTTATAAATATTTAAATTAATTTAATGTATAGTTTGATATTTAATAATTAAATTTTTTGTATAGCATTTATTATTTATTGTTGTACAATATATAGAGATACTAAATCTTGTTTCTTAATTGACCAAGCAACCAACCAAGGTCCAAGGAAAATTGCACACCCACTTGTACATTTCCTATCATCCACATAACCAACCCAATCTGCATCGATATAAGAAATAAGAGTGAAGTTTGATCCTCTAGGATACCACAAACGATAGTCTTTTTTTCCTTTTAAGTATATGAAAATTCTTTTCACAATAGCGACATGTGTCTCTCTGCGATCTTGCTAGAATCTAGATACAAGACAAATAATATGCATAATATCGGATCTAGTAGGAGTCAAGTACAATAATCCTCTGATCATTGATTTGTATTTTCTCTCATCAGTCTTCAAAGATTCAACATCTTTGTTCAACTTACAACTAGTAGCCATAGGATTACATACTAGTTTAGCATTTTCCATTCCAAACATTTTTAGCATTTATTTAACATACTTTGATTGTGAAATAAAGACACCATCATCCTTTTGACTAACTTGTAAAGCAAGAAAGAAAATCATTTCCCCAATCATAGACATTTCAGACTTTTCTTGCATGTCATCAACAAACTTCTTGCACATACCATTATTTCCTCCAAAGATTATATCATCCACAAAAACAACTACAATTAAGATTTTATTTTCTTCACCCTTAACATAAAGATTACTATCAACAATACCATTTTGAAATACTTTCTTCAACAAATACCTATCAAACCTTATATATCAAACTCTGGGAGCTTGCTTCAATCCATCCAACACCTTTTTCAATTTGTAGATCATATCTCAAGTGTCTGAAAGATTGAATCCTTCTAGTTGTTCTAAATATACTTCTTCTTTTAGTTCTCCATTCAGGAATGCAAACTTCACATCCATCTAATAAACATTTAAGTCCTTATGTGTCACAAAAGCATAAAACATTTTGAGAGCTTCCATTCTTGCCACAAGAGCATGAGTTTCCTTAAAATCTATTCCTTCTACTTGTGAGTAACCTTTACATACAAGACTTTCCTTATTCCTTACTACATGTTCATCTTCATCCAATTTTTTCCAGAATACCCATTTAGTTCCTATCACATTCTTGTTAGCTGGTCTTGGGATAAGCTCCCAAGTCTGGTTCTTCTCAATGTGAACTCTAATTCTTCTTCCATAGCCTTGAATTTCTTAAAATTTTCTAGAGCTTCAGAGTTTTCCTTTAAGAAAGTAACCCAAGTCATTCTCGAGTAATCATCAATTAAGAGCATGAAATACCTGTCAACTTGTTGACTTCTTGTCCTTGTTAGACCACAAAGATTGGTATGTGCTAATTCTAATAGTCTAGTAGAATATTGTTCCTTAACTTTAAAAGTTCTCCTTGTTTGTTTCCAACTTGAAATTGTTTGTAGATAACATTAGAGATCTTGGTAATCTTCTGAAAATTTGTCACAATTTAAATTGAACTAATCATCACCAGATTATCAAAACTAATGTGACACATCCTCCGATGTCATAACCAACTCTCATTAATCTGCACCATCAGACAATATCTTTCAGTTATCCTGAATTGATAAACATTTCCATCTGTCCTCTTTCCTGCTACAATCACAGTTTCAGACCTTTCTTTGATCCCACACCCATCATCCTGAAAAACAAGATTATATCCATTTTCACACATTCGACCAACACTCAAAGGATTATGATTTAAGCCTTTAAAATAAAAAATATTGTCAGTATTATGTTTGCCATCAAAATTGATAGAACCAATTCCAACTACTCTAGTCATCTGATCATCTCCAAATCTATAATTTTTTAGCTTTACAAACTTACTCTTGTCACCAGTCATATGATTTGAACATCCACTATCAATAATCCACTCATAGATTTATCTCTTGTAGTATGAAAAAAATATACAATAGTACCTTCTGTTTTAGTAGCATCTTCAAGAGATTTTTCCTTTGTACTTTTTGGTCCCTTTCTTCATTCTTCTCACAAAGTTCACCTCAATCTTATCAAAACTTTCTTCATTAGATTCTTCAACTTTTGCTGATTTAGTAGGCTTAAATGCATTTTCTATTCTTGCACTAGTAGTACCAAATTATGTCATCTCAAAAGAAAGTGTGTTTGGGATAAAATCTATGAGATAAGGACCTATTTGTCACTTGTGTTGATGTTTCCCGATTTTTATAGGATAGATATGTTTATCGTGTAACCAGTTTTGGATGTTTGCATAACTTTTGTTTAACTAGAAATTTACTCTAGAAATAGTTTTTAACACTCTGTTTTGATATTCTGGTTTGACGAAAAATGAAGTTGATGAAAGGAGGTTTTCAAAAATGTTTTCAAAATTTTCAAAATTTATCACTATTTTGTCCCATGTTTCCTATTATTTCCAAATTGTGATGAAGCACTACTATGAATACATGAAGCGCTAAGTGTAATACTTGACCTACTAAGTAATGGTTGATATGTGCTAAGATGTTTCTCTTATGTGCTAAACTGCCCTGTTTTGACTGTTTTCTGTGATTTTGGTGTTTTGCCTCAAGTTTTCAATACTGATGGATGATTTTCTGAAGTAACAAATGCAAACACAACACAAAATGCATAACCATTTTTGCCTAATCTAAACAATAAGTGTATATTCTATGAGGATGTGTTCAAATCCCCAATGTTTTAATAGGTTTGGTTACAATGAATAAACTTCAAAAAGACTCTTTATTCAAAGGTCATAAGTAATACCATAGCCCACTAGTCTCAATACATTCAAAGGTCATAAGTAATACCATAGCCCACTAGTCTCGATACTCCATCAGCTCAAATAGTCATGTCAAACCCTAGAGGGCGCCCATTTTTTTGCCTTTTGCCAGATATTAATTCAAAGTGAATTGCTTCACAATTGAGTAGTTATCATGGGAGATATATGGTGAGCGATCTTGGGGGTGGATTCTTCTCCACCCTTGCACTATGATATTACAAATGTCTGGTTACTGACTCGGCTCAAGGTTTCTATTTCTAAGGTTTGTAATCAAGCTTCTTGTTCGGCCGTTAGTGATAAACTCCCTCAGGAGGCTTTCCAACCTTTAGAACAAAGGCTTTACGTATCTCAAGGATACTGGGGGAAGGCTAATCGCTAAACGCAACCGTTGAAAAGGACTTTCATCACTTTCCACTTTTGATTATAGTGGGTTGGAACACTTGGCAACAAAGATGTTTCCCACTTATGTCATTCCCTTCACATCGGCCATAAATGGCTTTAAGAGTTTTTCAACCCCTTGGGAAGGTAGGCCTGCTAAAGGACGTAAATGCTTTAAATGACTAAAAGCAAAATAGTAGTCTGGCTTTTTGATCACCTAGTTAAGGGGAGAGCATATACCTTCTACTTTCGAGACAAGGCAATCAAGTTGTTCTTTTTATCCTTTCAATTCAGTGATTTTATAAAATCTATATGGAGATGTTGCTCCACAGAAACATGGTGTTTATTTTATCCCTCCAAAGAAATGATTTTCTAATCTAGGAAAAGAACCTGGTCAACAAAGCAAAAGTTTGATGTTTGGTCAACAAAAGAAATCGATCAAAAGGGGAAGATCTTCCCTCTTTAATTGTGAAAAAAAATTTAAAGTGTGGTTCTTTTTCCTTGAAATTTTTTAAAATTGATCCTTTTATGCACCAAAGGATGGTTAAGTTCTTTTTTAAACACCTTTGCTTTGCAAAATGGAAAAATTGTTTTGTTCTTTTTAGAGCCCAATTGAAAATTTCTCTCCTAGAAAAGCAAAAAAAAAGATTGTTTTTGTGGTTCTTTTTATAGCCCAAATAAGGTGAGTTCAATTTTATTTAACAAGAATTAAAAAGAATTTAAATTCTAACTAACTTAAACAAGTTAGTAAAAATTTAACCTATTTATAGTTCTAGAAATAAGACTAAGCTCCTCCCTGCAATAAGATGTCAGAAATCTTGTAAAAATACCCACCACAGTAATTAAAACAATACGGGTTTTTGTGGACTTCAACAAGTCTAACTTTAAACTCAGTTACAATTTTAATTTTTTCCTTCTATCTGTGATGCGCTACAGATAGGACTTTATGCACTACAAAACAACTTGGATGCGCTATCGGATAGACCTGATGCACTGAACTATTTTTTTGAATGCGTCGCTCTATTGTTTTCCTGCATCGAGACCTACAGAAAAATGTTAATAAAGTTAATATGCTAAGTGATAGTCTATACACGCTAAGGAATGAGTCCCACACGCTGAACAGTGAGCTGGATGTGCTATAATGTTGACCAGATGCGCTAAGGGATGTTCCCCATGCGCCAATTCCTGTTTCCTGTGTACCTGCAAAAGTGGTTAGATTTAAAAACCAATTTGATTAGTGGGGTAGGGCTCCACGGTGCATGCCAAAAATGTATGCGGGGAAAGTGGTTTGATGAAACTCAATATATGAAAATATTCCAAAAGACTTGTCCACACACACACATGGGACTTCTTCGTGCAAGTTATGGAGCTATGAAGGATAGCTCAACTTACCAAGGTTGGTTCCATGGTTCTCTATCTCGCAAGGTCCCTCAAGCCAATGTCTTTGCTCTCAGATCACTGAGCAAGGTGACTTAGCGATGACTAATGCAAGAATGAGGGATGCTTTAGATTAATTCTAACATGAATGCATCCTATTTATGCATGTTTCTACAAAACGGATTAAACTGGATTATAAGATGACAAGGTTAGTAGTAATACTATCCTAACATGATATACTAGTTAATGATTTAAGCTAATGATAATAGAAATACTCTAAAATGCATATTAGATTAATTCCTATTGCAAAGAGAAGCTAAATGCAAGCTAAAATTGAGCATAAATGAGATACTAAAAGCTTGGATGATAAAATGGAGGGATGGAGAGCTCTATTTATAGTGAAAATATGGCAATGGAGGGTCAAGATTAGAGGAGTTATCAAGGGTCAGGATTGAAAGTTATCAATCCATGTTTACAATTTTCACCAATGAAATGGTGACAATTGTCAACATAAGATTGTTTGAGAGGAGAGGTAGGAAGCATTAAATGCTTGAGGGGACATGATGGTTACCTTAAGAGGTAAGGATTAGGATTAGATTAGGGTTTATCCAATGGATAAAGCTTTTACCCAAAGGATAAACTCTTGTGGAAGGGATTAAGGAATAACCATGGTCAAAGCATTAAAGGCTTGATGAGACCCTTGGGTTACATGAGGGTTAAGTTAGTCAAAAAGTCTCTAACCATGCAAGAGGGTTGAGTTAACCATTAATGGTTTGGAAGACTTTCAAGGTTAAGTTGTTGAAGACTTAAAGCCTTTAATGGTTTTCAAAGACTTTGAAGGTTTGAGAAGTGACTTCCCTTTGCTTAGGGATGTGACAATGATTAGGATAGGATTAGGCTAATTAGAAGGAGTTAGAAGAATCTAGAAGGGATTTAGGCATGCAAGTGGATTTTGTAGGAGAATGCAAGTGGGAGAAATTTTGGGATTTTCAATTAAAATAAAATCATTTATTTCAATTAAATGGTGTAATTTGTATTTGGATAAATATTTAAATAAATATTAATTTATTTAAATGTGAATGTGAATTTTGGATTTAAATAAATCTTAATTTATTTACATGAGAAAAAGTAAGATAAAGCATTAAATGCTTGAAGACTTTGAGGGAAACCATTAAAGGCTTAAGAAGACTCTAGAAAGAAGCCATTAAGTTTGAAGACTTTAAATTTGAAGACTTTAAGTTTCAAGACTTTAAGGGAAACCATTAAAGGCTTAAGAAGACTCTAGAAGGAAGCCATTAAGTTTGAAGACTTTAAGGGAAACCATTAGAGGTTTCAAGTGGGTGAGGATAAATAGGATTTTAAATAAATAATTTTTATTTAAAATAGTTGTGCAACTTGCATTTGTAGGAAAATACAAGTGGGTGGAGGATAAATAGGATTTTAAATAAATAGTTTTTATTTAAAATAGTTGTGCAACTTGCATTTGAGGGAAAATACAAGTGGGTGGAGGATAAAGGATTAATTAAAATAAATTGTTTTATTTTAATTTGGTTGCAAGTTGGAGATTTAAATAAATTAGATTTATTTAATTGGGGTAAACTATTTAATTAAATGTAAATTTAATTAAAAGTAGAGAGAAGGGGTTTAATTAAATGAAATGATTTATTCAATTAAATGATATAAAGGGCTTAAGTGAATTTAAATAAATAAATTGAATAATTTATTTAATTATATAGAAGAATGTGGTGATTTAATTAAATTAGATTTAACTAAAATAGAGGAATGAGAATAAAATGAATATTAAATATTCATTAAGGAATATGGTCATTTTTATACGTCTACATTTTGCCTCTCTTTGAAGTGACCTGTGTGCACATGTTTATTCAAAGAAAATGATGTGTTGTCATGATTTGGTTATGATCCGTGTGATGTCTTGTCGAGATGTTCATGTCGTGCCCTAGATTTTGATAAATGATGTTGATAATGCCCCATCGGGAGATGAATCAAAATTTTAAAAATTTGAGTCTATGTTGAATGCGAGAAGTTGATTCATCTCCCGATAATGATGTTTGAGAGGGTTTGATATGAGATCACGAGCAATTTACATGTTCGTCCACGCAACCCTAATTTTCATTTACCCTATAAAAGGGAAAAAGTGAGTTATTTTGTCTCATTTCTGCTTGCTAACTTTGGAGAAAGTGACACTTGGAGAAAAGACAAAATGCCGATTCCGTTTGCATCTCATCAATTCGAGCATGTTCGAAGGTATTGGAGGCCCGCCACATATGGACCACCGGCAAGTCATCATTTTTGACCTCTTTTCGATTTTTGTTTTGTCATTTTTGATCATGTTTTGGAATTTTTCCACATGAATTTAATGGTTTAGCGCGTCTGGGTTAAACCATAGCGCATACGATTGGTTGTGTAGCGTGTAGAGTTTAATGAAATATGATAGCATCTAGGTAGATTAGGATAGCACAGTGGTGAGTGGAAAATCTTGGGTAAAGTGGGATTTTGGATGAAGAAAAAAATAGGTAGGCTTTTGCCAGTTTTTCGGGGATAAGTGCGAAGTGGCAGTCTGTGTGTCTACTGTCATTGTTTTGATAAGTTGTCCAATATGAGTTCCGATATGGTTTTTGGATAGATAACTTGATTCGATTTGCAATGTTTCAAGTTGATATATATGTGGAACTTGAGTTGTTTTATAAGCTGATATCGTTGTGGAACTTGAGTTGTTTTACAAGTTGATATGGTTGTGAAACTTGAGTTATTTTACAAGTTGATATAGTTGTGGCACTTGAGTTGTTTTACAAGCTGATATGAATGTGAAACTTGAGTTGTTTTACAAGTTGATATGATGTGATATGGAAATGGATTGGATATGATGTGGAACTTGATTAGATTTTCAATGTTTCAAGTTGATATGAATCTGATTTGCGATATGAATTGATTGGATGAAGAAACTTATATTGGACTTGTTTTGTTTTTTACAGGAGTGACTTGGAGTTGTTCAGTCGTGAGAGCAATTTCTGAGACCATGGTCATTGATATCATGATTGACATAGGTTGATAGGGATATCATTGAGAGGTGTGGCTCTAGCAAAGACTTTGGAGAGAGCGGCGATGGGTGGCTCGATGAGAGACACCCCAAGGGAGTTGGCTTTGAGAGCCAAAGAGGCGGAGTACTACCAGAGGCATTATGAGGATGTGGTTCCCAGGGAGTGCCAAGCTCTGAGTTTCACAACTTTGAGATCCAGTCGATCTAAGGAGACCAGGTTGAGGACAGAGAGTAGAGGTGTGACAGGGCCTATTCATCAGGATCCACTTGGGGATCCTAGTGCTAGGACATCTGCTGCGAGACCATCACCCTCAGGAGATAGTCATACTTGAGAGACATTTTCTCTATTGTATTTTGATCATTTTGTTGTTTTTGGCACAGACATGACATATTTTGCACATTGATCATTTTTGAAATATATATATATGACACCATTTTCTTTGATCCTTATGTGATGTGTTATGGATGATGCTTTCTATATGATTTTGTTGCTTCTATGATGATGATGATGCAATGCTTAGATAGATGCATGTGATTTGATATGTGATGAATATGATGTGATAATGCATGATATATGAGATGTATCTTTTATAATATGATTTGATGTGAGATGTATCTTGAAATTGAGATGTATGATAATAATATGCTATGAGATGTATCGTGAAAATGAGATGTATGATAATGATATGCTATGTGCAACTAATTGTAAAATGATATGCAACTAATTGTAAGATGATATGCAACTAATTATAAGATGATATGCAACTAATTTGAGCATCCTCATTGTGTGTTTGTCATCCCTGTATAGTCACATGTTTTTGCCTTCTTTGTAGGTATCATCATTGAGCATTGATTTGTTTGGGATATGTTAAAAATTTATACAAGCATAATGGTATAATTGAACCATAATGACCTGAGAAAAATTTACATGATTTTTGATTTTACAAGATGGCACAAGCATCAAGGTATAATTGAACCAGGATGACCTGAGTGCTGATTGCGTATAAACCGACAAGATTAAACCATTTGTATGAACAAAGTGGATTCATGTCTTCAGTGATATGCATTCAATCACATCTTGAGACAAGTATTTGCACAATACAAACGATCACCTCACAGACAAAAAACTAAAAAGATATTGGAGGCTCCATGAATTTCTCTAGCTCGATGCATCGTTGAGAAAATGTAGAGGATCCAATAGTTCAAAAAGAGTTCAAGTGCCAAAATAGTAAGAGCTTCATGCATGATGCAAACATTTGATACTTCAGAAAATCATCCATCATGTGTTATGAATCTGTTAAGTGTATCCGTGTTTGGTTCTCTTCATGTTTTGATGAATGGTTGTCTTAACATGATTCTCTTGGTTCACTGCAAGTTCTTGTTTTATTGATAGGACAAGATGTAGATCAATTTTGCCCCTGGCTAGATTACCAAGCCATAATGGGATATGATGAAATGATTTGTGGATAGGCCAGGAGAGTGACTATGCTAAGTATGTCCTGGATAATGCCTAGTTTGATAAAGGTGTTGGGAAATGGCCATTAGTATTTGGATTTATGGCTATATAACAAGCTTGAGAGTAAAGATAGATAGAGGAGCTATCCTCTCACATTAGCACCTATTTGCCAGGTTTTCACTAATTGTTTTTATTGTACCTATTTATTTCCTTTTTCTTGATTTTTTGATTTTTTTTTTTACTTTTTCTGTGCATTAGACTACTCAAGTGTAGTACTTCTTCAGATGGATGTTGTTAGTTGGTTCATTGAGAACATCTCCTTTGGAAGTTGTTAGCTGATAAGCACCTGATCCATAGACTGATATGATGACATAGGGACCTAACCAGTTAGGTTCAAATTTCCCTTTCTTTTCTCAATCTTGCTGATTTCTAGGATTTTCCTTGAGTACTAGGTCACCAACTTTAAAATTCTTGGGAATGACCTTGTGGTTGTAGCCTCTGCACATGCATTGATGATATGCTTTGAGATGAGTGTAGGCATGTTGGCATCTTTCATCTAGCAATTCAAGTTCTTGCAGACGGTTAACTCGATACTCTTCATCCGGGATTAAGCCTTTTAGAGAGACTCTGAGAGATGGAATTTCTACCTCCAGGGGTAAAATAGCTTCTGATCCATATATCAATGAATATGGTGTCACTCCTGTAGGTGTGCGGATGCTAGTTCTGTATGCCCAAAGTGCTAGATTGAGTTGTACGTGCCAATCTTTGCCTACATCATTCACTATTTTCTTTAAGATTTTCAATATTGTCTTGTTGGATGCTTCTTCTTGACCATTCCCCTATGGGTAGTATGGTGTAGAGAACCGATGTTGTATTTTGAATTGTTCGCATAGTTCTCGGACATCTTGGTTTTTGAAAGGTTGTCCATTATCGGTGATGATGGAGCTTGGAATACCATATCTGCAAATCAGATAATTTAGGATAAAAGAGGCAATCTGTTTCCCAGTCATTGTGGTCATGGGGACTGCTTCTATCCACTTGGTAAAGTATTCTATTGTAGTTATAATGAACTTGTGTCCATTTGAAGATGAAGGATGAATTTTGCTGACCAAGTCTAGTCCCCACTGACAAAAGGGCTAGGATGTCGTGAATGGTTGCAGTTCCTGTGCTGGTGCATGTATCAAATTACCATGGATCTGGCATTTAGGACACTTTTTTGCAAAGTGATAAGAGTATTTTTCCATTGTCGGCTAGTAATATCCCATTCTCAGAAGCTTTTTAGCAAGAGTAGTACCACTTGAATGTGTGCCACAAATACCTTCGTGAAGCTCATGTAAAGTGGATTCAGATTCATTACGATCAAGGCAACAAAGAAGAGTACCATCTAGACCTTGATGGTATAAAGTATCAGCAGTGAGGGTATAAGGAGTGACTTGTCAGATAAAGTTACATTTTTGGTTTCTGGATAGGTCAATGGGTAAGATATTATTCTTAAGGTAGTCGTATATCAGTCCATATAACAGAGAATCTAAACTAGTCAAGGCATAGATAACATGGGATTCAAAGTGGTCATAGGCGGGGGAGAGCAATTGCTCTACCAGAAACTCGTAACGACTCTGTTGCTCTGGAATCTATAGTAATGAAGTGATAGTAGCCATTGCATCGACTGCTTTGTTGTTTAACCTTAGTATTTGCTCGAAGGTGATGTGTACAAAATATTGCTTGAAGTCATCCACCATTCGCTTGTAGGGTAGTAGCTTGTCATCCTTTGTCTAATAGTCATTGTTGATTTGATTGACGACTAGTTGTGAGTCTTCATAGACCTTTAACTCTATGATTTTCCATTCTACGACCATTTTGATGCCTATAACCAATGCCTCATATTCAGCCACATTATTTGTGCATGGGAACATAAGCCTATATGATCTTGGTATAGTGTGTCCTTCAGGAGAGATGAATAGAATGCCAGCACCTGAACCATGTTGTGTGTAGGATCCATCAAAGTATAGGGTCCATTGTTTGGTAGAAATAGCAAGAACGTCCCTATCCGAAAATTCAATCTCCATAGTTTATTTTTCTGGTAGCGGTGCTTCAACCAGTTGATCTATAATTGCTTGTCCTTTGATAGCTCTTCATTCTATGTAGTGGATATCAAATTCACTAAGAATCATGACCCATTTAGCCAATCTGCCTGTAAGAGCTACCTTGCTGAGTAGATATTTGAGAGGATCAATTTTTGCCACTAGCTTAATTGTGTGTGCTAGCATATAATGTCAAAATTTTTGAGAAGCAAAGACTACTGTTAGACAAGCCTTCTCAATGAATGTATAGTTGAGTTCATAGCCGTTCAAAGTCCCACTGATGTAGTATATAGCTCATTCTTTTCCTTGTTGATCTTCTTGTGCCAATGTGCCCCCAGTGATGTATCTGTTGTTGAAATGCATAAAATGAGTGGCTTTCCCGCAATTGGTGGTACTAGAATTGGTGGATTCATCAGATACTGTTTGATTTGATAAAAAGATTCTGCACATTTGGCTTCCCATCTGAATGGTACGTTTTTATGTAGCAGGTGGTTAAATGGGAGACTTTTATCTGCTAGTTGAGTGATGAATTCCCTAATTGATTGAAGTCATCCTTGTAGAGATCTAAGTTGACTAATATTCTTTGGTGGTGGCATCTCCATAATGGCTTGTACCTTTGCTGGATCTACTTCAATACCTTTAGCTGAGACTATGTAGCCTAATAACTTGCCTGATGTAACCCCGAAGACACACTTCTTAGGGTTGAGTCTGACTTGGAATTTCTCCAATAGATCAAAAATCTTTTCTAAGATGCTTAGATGTTTTACTCTGGTTAAGGATTTAGCTAGTAAATCATCCACATAGTCTTCCATGAAGGTATGCATCATGTCATGAAATATTGTTGTCATTGCTCGTTGATAAGTATCTCCTGCATTCTTTAAGCCAAAAGGCATAACATTCCAGTAGTATGTTCCCCAAGGACAGGTAAATGTTGTTCTGTCTTGATCTTCTAGGGCTATTTTGATTTGATTATAGCCTGAAAAACCATCCATTAGTGATAACATTGCATGGCCTGCTATGAGGTCTACAATTATGTCGATACTGGGCAAAGGAAAGTCATCCTTTGGACAGGCTTTGTTGACATCTCTAAAGTAAGTGCATATTCGGATACTACCATCTGGTTTTGATACTAGAATGATGTTGGAAATCCATTCCGTATAGTCGATAGGTTGAATGAATCTGACATCTAATAGTTTCTTTAGTTCATCTTTGACCATGAGTGCCACATGGGGATTCATCTTCTGCAGTTTTTGCTTAACGGGCTTAACTCCTGGAGTAATAGACAAGTGATGCATGATTAAGTGTGGATCAATTCTGGGCATATCTGCGTATGACCAAGCAAAGTTGATTTTCTTTTCTTTAAAAAGTTTTACAAATGCTGATTTTTCTTCCTTTGTCAGAGATTCTGCCAGGTGTATGTTTTTGGCTGCTTCTGTAGTACCAATATTGATTGATTGAGTAGGCTCAATCAATATGGGTGATTTCTCATGAAAATGTTCAGGAAGAGTGTCAAGTCTCCCATCTTTAGGTGCCTTAAAAAGGTTTTCACCCTCAGATGCGTCCTTTATTTTTACTTTTTTGTGATCTATAGCTGCCATTGACTGGTTTTCAGCAATAGATCCTTTATTTGGTTCATTTTTGTGATTGGGAGACTTGGCACTCCCTTGGTTGCAAACATCGTCACTTTGTTCACTAGTAGAGCCTGTTTTTGGATTAACGGTACATAGGTAGTGGATAATAGATTCATCGTTCGAGAAAATTGGTATATCATGTATTTCGGGTTCATCCTAGTCAATTAGGTCAGGAAAGACAAGTGGTAAGGAATCATTTGGCGGATCAAGCTCTACTACTGTAAGTGTCATGATGGAGGTATTTTCGTGATTGGACTGGATGTTGAAGAAATTAAGGATTTTGTCGAAGTCTTCGATGGTATCATCTTCTGTATAGACTTGTTCATAATGGTGCTGCTCATTTTCCTTGGCATCATAGATATTTTGTGGACCAAATTCAAGTGGTCTATCTTCTGTGCTGCATGCTTCTTGAGACATGGGTGTATGGATTTCTTTTGCATAGATATCCTCAGTAGTAGTCGAACAATTGCCCCATTCATATTCATTGGAATCAGTTTCAAAGGTAGTATCCCACATTCTATCAGAGCTGTGAACTGGTATGTTGTAGGGTGAGAATAGGTCTTTGATGATTGATACAAGTTTTATAGTTTTCTCAGATTCTATGTCAGATCTTGCCTCCACTCTCTATATTTGTTCATATACGATCCCTTCTGGAGGAGGAATAATGCTATCAGGGTTTGATTCTACTTTGTTGGATATTGGCTTTTGAACATAATGTACTTCTGTAGATGTTTCCTTCTTTGGAATGATGGGTTTTATTTGAGTTTGTTTCCTTTCTTGGTGTTCACCCTCCTAACATATTTTCTCTGCTGACTCATATAATGCCTCCTGCCAAGATTCTTCTTTGTACTTCTTCTTTGCTTTCCATTGAGGTTTTTGATATTTGTGTTGTGTCCTTCTTGGTGGCAGAGTGAGTTCAAAACCCAATCCTGTTTTATCTCTATTGAACTGTGAATGAGGATCTATTGGTTCGGTGATGCCTTCTTTACATTTTTTGATAGGTCCTTTGCCATTATATCCCATTTGTTGCATGATTAAGTAACCTTTTCCATACATGTGTATGGGTAGGACTACTTCCATGGCAGCTACCCTGTTATTTTCCTCTTCATCCTTATATAACCAACTAAGGATGTCCTTTTCCTTTGATTCATTTTCCAAAGTGCCAAGTTGGATGAATGTGCCATCAAACTTGGTGATGGGCTGAATTGCTTGATGTGTTGATGTTGTAGGTAATCCATGGGATTTAGGTGATGTTGGTAAGTTAGCCAAACACATGGGCTCTAAAGAGTATTCTCCCATGGCGTGCTCTTTGATTTTTAGTGTTTGCTTGAAATCTCGAGACAGTGACGTAGACTTGTCCTGTTGAAGATTTGGTGCTAAAGAATTTTGTTTTTCTCTATTATGCAGAACCAACCTATCTTGGGCTGCCCCCATTGCGTTGCAATGTTGAAATGGATTGTGATCAGCTGATATAGAAATTTCTTGCCCATTGTAGGGAAATTTTACACACTGGTGATAGGTAGAAGGCACTACTTGCATTTCATGGATCTAGGGTCAACCTAATAAGATATTGTAAGTAAGGTCTATGTCTAATACCTGACACATAGTATCCTTCTGTATTGGTCTGACCTGAATTGACAACATTACGGTTCCTTTAGATGATCTTTCTTCATCATCATATGCCTTTATAGTAATCTTTTTGCATGGATCAAAAGACTCCTTTGAGAAGCCTAATGCATAGAGAAGTTTTAAGGTACATATATTAAGCCCAGCTCCTCCATCTATCAATACTCATTTTACTTGGTGTTTATAGACGATGACTTCAATATGGAGAGGAGTGTCATGTGGATGGCTTAATGAGATATTATCCTGCTCAGAAAAGGTGAGATTATGAGGTCCTGTTATATGAGTGACCATGACTTGGAATTTGTCAGCATCCAGATCTTGAGGTACATTGGTTTCCAATAGCGCTTGTTCCAATATGTCTTTTTGTTTTGGTGAAAGTTTTAGCAACTCTAGTATAGATATTTGAGATGGAGTTTTGCGTAGTTGGTTGACTAAATCATATTAAATTTTGGGTATAGTGTTTGTTGTTGACATATGTCCCTTCAAGACATATTTTTGAGCTCTGGTTGTTACGTTGACAGATTCATGATTATGTTGGTCTCAAATTGTGATGATGTTTACATGATTGTCTAAAACTGATATATGATTGATGGTGTTATTGTAAATGTGATTGATACGAGCCCCACGGGTATCGTTTGAACTTGAAGCTCCATCTTTGTTGTAGTTTGGAAGAGGATTCTTAAAGGCTCCATGGTCACTATTTGTCTTGAGACCATCCACTGTTAAATCACCTCTATCAATCATGTCTTGAACAATGTTTTTCAATCTCATAATCATTCGTTTGATGGCCTTTGTTGTGATGGAAATCACAAAAATGCAAGTCATTCCACCAAGGTGGTTTGACTTGTGGTTCATAGTTGCTGATTTTGGGTAAAGAGATAATTTTGTTTGCCAGGAGTTCTCTGAATGCTGACTCTAGTGATTGTCCCAATGGTGTGTAGGTGCATTTTTAAAAATTGTTAGTGTTACCTCATGAATTGTTATTAGGCCCTCGATTTGTGCTATTGTTTTGAGCATTGTTGGTGTTATTGGTGTTGTTGGTATTGGGTTAACTTTGATTGTTATTCGGTGCATAAGCATTAGTATTTGGGTTAACATCTTTGGGATTCTTTGTAGCTTGAGGATTTCCTAATAAGGCAAGCACGGGTTGTTTAGATTTTGGATCATGTGGTTCATTGCCTCCTTCATTTCCATTGTTTTTGTTTCTAGTCTAGAATCTGGATTTGTCTAAGTTGTTGTTGTTTTGGTTATTGTAATTTGATGAACTTGTTCCTTCTTTGAAGAATTTGAGTGTTCCTTTCTTGACACATGCTTCCTCTACTTGAATGCCATTTTCTATCAGTTTAGCGAAAGACAGTATGCATTGGAGCTTGAGCCTGTAACTCATCTCACTATTCAAGTTATCGATGAAAATTTCCATTTTCTCCTTTTCAGGAATATTGTGAGGATATTGTGAAACCATACGATGCCAACGTTGAAGGAATACCATGAATGTTTCATTGTTTTTCTATTTGGTGTTACAAACATCCAACATGGTGATAGCATGTTGAATGTTATAGGAATACTGTGTTATGAATTTGTTGACTAGTTCATCAAATGATCTGACAGGAGGTGTGATTTTTGATAGCCACTCCATTGTTTGTCCTCCCAAGCTTCTTGGGAATAACCTCATCAGATAGGTGTCATCATGAGCGAATTCAAGACTCATGGTGAAGAGTTCTTGTACATGATCACGGGGATTGCTTTTCCCATCGTACTTGTCAAATTTGGGAACATCTGAATTTGGAGGAAAAGGGACCATTTTCAATCATTTGTCAAACGGATAAGGGAAAATTTCATTTAATGAGTACCGTACCATTGTTCCCTATTGTATGTCTTGCATTTGTCTTTGTAACATTTGCATTTGCTAAGTAAGAGAAACCAAAGGTGCATTATTTTGTCGAGGGAAGAAATCTCCCCTTGCATTAGTTCTCAGTTGAGAAGGTGTGTTGAATGGTAGGTTTTGCTCCGGTATGTTTTGTTCTGGTATATTCAGTTTTGGGATATTTTGTTCAGGTGTGTTTTGTTTGGGGTCTCGAATTTCTTCTTCTCTTTGTCATTCTTGATATTCATAATGTCGAGATCCTGTTCTGAAGATGTTTGTGTCTAAGTCTTCGGGAAGTTTAACTCCTTTACTTGTGAGCATGAGTAGATATTTTTCTTTGTCAGTCTCCAAGAGTCATTCTACAAGCTTTTGAAAGGAAGCGCTTTCCTGACATTCTCAAAGAGTTCATCAGTGATTTTAGGTTCCTCTAGATGTGGACCTTCAAAAGGATTAGATAACCTTCGATTCATGCTTGATTCTGGTGTTGTTTCGCTTTGTTTGTTTCATTGAGAGCGAGTAATAGGCATCTAGTAAAAACTTTCTATGAGAAAGGGGATAAAATCCTCTTTGATGTGTTGCTTAGGGGTTGGTGGTTTGAATTGAGGTATGTTGTAAGTGATGCACTCGTCGGGAAAGAATGCAGGATTGATCTTTCCTCCTTAATTGATTTGTTGACTGAATGCGGACTTCTAGCAGAATGCTCTAGTCTTCAAAGGTTCTTTGTCAAATTCGTTGGATTTGTTCTGAATATAGAGTCACACGTGACAAAGAAATGTTCGATGAGATGTGAAGAGTTGATGATTGATGTATAAAAATTTATTTCTTTTGGCAAATTTCAAAGGACTTGGTTGTTGTTTCTTCAACTGAGTGTTACGATAAATATTCTTTCGTCTCAGAATATGAGGATTAGTCATGCATAAGTGATTTAATGGTTTCCTTTGAGTTGTTTTTGGATTTAGTTTATCTTGTTTTGAAGACTTCAAGTTTTACTTTATCAAAGTGAAGGTTTAGATGCCCCCTCATGACAAAGTGTGCCAAATGATATGGATAAATTTTCCCAATATGGAAACTTGATTTGACAACTTGGAGTTTTGAACAAGTGTGTTTGGGATAAAATCCGTGAGATAAGGACCTATTTGTCACTTGTGTTGATGTTTCCCGATTTTGATAGGATAGATATGTTTATCATGTAACCAATTTTGGATGTTTGGATAACTTTTGTTTAACTAGAAATTTTCTCTAGAAATAGTTTTTAACACTCTGTTTTGATATTTTGGTTTGATGAAAAATGAAGCTAATGAAAGGAGGTTTTCAAAAATGTTTTCAAAATTTATCACTGTTTTGTCCCCTGTTTCCTATTGTTTCCAAATTGTGATGAAGCGCTATTGTGAATACGTGAAGCATTAAGTGTAATACTTGACATGCTAAGTAATGGTTGATATGCGCTAAGATGTTACTCTTATGTGCTAAACTGCCCTATTTTTACTATTTTCTGTGACTTTGGTGTTTTGCCTCAAGTTTTCAATACTGATGGATGATTTTATGAAGTAACAAATGCAAACACAACACAAAATGCATAACCATTTTTGCCTAATCTAAACAATAAGTGTATATTCTATGAGGATGTGTTCAAATCCCCAATGTTTTAACAAGTTTGGTTACAATGAATACACTTCAAAAAGACTCTTTATTCAAAGGTCATAAGCAATACCATAGCCCACTAGTCTTGATACTCCATCAGCTCAAGAAGCCGTGTCACCCCCAAGAGGGCGCCCGTTTTTTTACCTTTTGCCAGAAATTAACTCAAAGTGAATTGCTTCACAATTGAGTAGTTATCATGGGAGATATATGGTGAGTGATCTTGGGGATGGATTCTTCCCCACCCTTGCACTATGATATTACTGTTGGTATTTTAGTATGGTTTTGTCATTGATGTCAACACCTACTAAATACACCTACTTTGGAGATCCAGCAACATTCACCAGCAGACAGTAAAATATGCAATAGTTACCGGTATATGATTAACCGGTAGGATATAATGTTCATCGGTACCTAGAATGACATGGAAGACACTTGGTAATGTCGAAGACATCATGTGGACACTTTATTTTGAAGAAATAATCATTGGTATATTCTTATTTGCATATTTGCTTTTACCGACAAATAGGTCCAGGTTATCTAGGGTTACACCGACAGGTTTATCTTTTCCAGATCAGCATGGCATGCTATGGAGATGATTTATTATTATTGTAAATGCATTAAGCCAACATGTTCAATCGGTTATTGCATCGAATATTGTATTGTTTGTAAAATGTTTTATTGTAATATCTTGTAGAGCCGACCTACTAAAATTGGTCTTAGGGTTGGTATAAATGTAAGATCTTATTTGTAAGATCAAGTGTGGAATGCAAAAAAGAATTGTGTGAAGGTATATGCGAGATTAAGCAGAGGTATACATGAAAACATCATTTGAAGGTGAAGCTAGGTTTTTGTAGAAGCATATCAGCATTACACTGGTACTGAATCCAGCATATGAAGATGTTATTTTATGCAGTACATTCTTATTGGATTTAACCATCCAACTGTAGTCAGTGTGACTCCCATTTGTGATTGAGCAGTGAGCTCTAGGCTATTGGCCTTTCTGCATGTGCAGACCCCTCTTGTACACTTACTATCTGCAGTAGTATCATCTAATTGTGGGTAAGGTTTCCCACCGTGGTTTTTCCCCTTATAGGGTTTCCACGTACAAATATTGGTGTCATGTGTTGTGGATGACTTTGTGCTTATGTTTCATGCATTAATTCTTACCAGTATAGCAATTTACTGTTAACACTGTCTACCGGCATACTTAACTGATTTACCGGTATTAAGCATTAAGTTGGTTAATAAGTTTTGGTTTGAATTTATTACACAACTGATTCACCCCCCCCTCTTAGTTGTCTCTGGGACCTACAATTGGTATCAGAGCCTAGTCCTCTTTTTGCAGAAGTTTAACAACTTGAGGAGATCCAATGTCTACTAATTATTTCATAAAGGATAGTCCTAAACTTGATGGAACCAACTATGGGATATGGAAAATCAGAATGGAGACACATCTGAATTGCATTGGTAAAGACATCTAGGAAATTACTAAGAATGGCTATACTGCTGCTGTAGCTGGTCAGACTGCTTCCACTACTTTAGCTAAAGATGAAGAAAATGAGTGCAAAGCAAGAGAAGCACTCTTGAGCGCATTATCAGATCAAAAAATCATGGGATTATCAGATAGGTCCACTGCAAAAACTATTCAGGATCACTTGGAAACACTAAATGAAGAGGATTCCACAGTCAAAATTGCAAAACTTGAAAGCTTCCGAGTCAGGTATGAACATCTGAAAATGGAAGAAGATGAAAGGATTTCTACTTTTATGGAAAGAGTAAATGAAATTGTTTTGGGTATCAAATGTTGTGGAGGAAGATTGAGTGAAGATGAGATTGTTTCAAAAATCTTGAGAGGTTTGCCACCGACATATAAAATGAAGGTTACTGCCATAAATGAGTTGAGAACAATGCCTAATACATCAATAACTAGGGATACATTGATTGGAAAACTTTCAGCTTTTGAAATTGAGGAATTTGGCCCTGTTACTACTATAAAAACTGATTTGGCCTTCAAAGCATCAACATCATCTGCTCCATCCTTTGACAAATCAAACTGGAGAGCCTTTTATGCAAGAGAACTTGAAGCACTATTTGCAAGAAAAATGCCAAAAGGCCCAATTGGAAGTAAGTATGAGGGTAAAGCACCCTTTAAATGTTTTAACTTCAATAAGATTGGTCATATGGCTTCAAGATGCCCTGATAGACATGCTAGACTAAGAGAAGAAGCTAGAAGAACATACAAACCTAATCTTGAATATCAGAGATACAGACTTAAGAAAAACAAAAATAAATCTTGTTACATTGCTGATGAAGGTGTGACTGATGATTCTGATGAGGATCCAGTAGACAATGGATGGGTCTTTGTTGCTATAACAGAAGATCAACTGGTACCTATTGCTCAACCGGTAGAACAAGCCCTAGTAGCTAAAGTTGAATCAAAGGATGAATGGATTATTGACTTAGGATGCTCACATCACATGACTGGAGACAAAGGTAAATTCTTGAACTTTTAGGAATACAATGGTGGTTTAGTAAGATTCAAAGATGACAAAGCCTATTCAATCAAAGGTAAGGGTTCAATATTTCTTGATGACAAACATAACACTGACAATGTCTACTATGTTGAAGTATTTAAACATAATCTTTTAAGTGTTGGTCAATTAGTTGAGAAAGGTTTTCAGTTACAATTTAAAAATGGAAAATGCAAAATCATGAATAGAACTGGTTTGGAAATTGCAATCGGTAATCAGACTAGAGGTAATATCTTTCATTTGAATAACAGTGAAAAGGCATGCTTAATTGCACATATAGATGAAAGTTGGCTATGGCATAAAAGACTATGTCATGTAAATTTTGATTGCATGGTAAAAATCAGTACTTCTAAGGCAGTTAGAGATCTACCTAAAATTGTGAAACCTCATAATACAATTTGCAAGGAATGTCAATTTGGAAAACAAGTTAGAGCTAGTTTCAAAATTATTCCAGAAAAATCCAATAATGCCCTTGATTTAATACACACTGATTTATGTGGTCTAGCTAGAACTAAAAGCTTACAAGGTGATAGATATTTCATGCTAATTATTGATGATTACTCTAGAATGTGTTGGGTTACTTTTCTCAGAGAAAAATAAGAAGCACTTGGGAAGTTCAAACTATTCAAAGCAATGGTTGAAAATGAAACTGGTAAGAAAATTAAATGTTTAAGATCAGATCAAGGAGGAGAATTCACATCTAAAGATTTTAATACATTCTGTGAAGTAAATGGAATCAAAAGATAGTTATCAGCACCTCGGACACCACAACAGAATGGAGTTGTTGAAAGAAAAAATAGAACTATTTTGGATGCAACAAGAAGTATGTTATCAGAAGCAAATCTACCACATGTGTACTGGAGAGAGGCAGTAAGCACTACTATCTATACATTCAACAAAGTTCACATCAAAGGTGAAACCGGTAAGACCTCTCATGAACTATGGTTTGGTAATACTCCTACTCTTAAGTATTTCAGAGTTTTTGGAAGTAAATGTTATATTAAAAGAGATGATTATATTGGCAAGTTTGATCCTAGAAGTGATGAAGGAATATTTCTTGGTTATTCATCTAAGAGTAAAGCATATAGATGTTTTAATAAAAGATTACATAAAATTGTTGAGAGCACAAATGTAATGATTGATGAACAATTTAGAGAAACTTCAAGGTATATAAACTCTGAACCGGGAATAGAAATTATGACAAATGAACCTACAATAAATCCACTGGTATAGAATGATGAACCAGTTACTCAGGTATCATCAGAGGATTCCACAGTAATTGAACAACAACAACAGACTAAGACACCCCGGTATGTAAGATTGAATCATTCTGAAAATCAGATAATTGGAAGCAAATTTAAAGGAGTCATGACAAGAGGAAGATTGGCAAATGAAGAGGTATGTCTTATTTCTCAAATTGAACCATTATCTATCAATGAGGCATGTGAAGATAAATTTTGGATTAAAGCTATGAAAGAAGAATTAGGACAAATTGAGAAAAATAATACTTGGACATTAGTTCCTCGACATAAAAATAAAAATGTAATTGGAACCAAATGGGTATTTAGAAACAAACTCAATGAAGATGGTAAGGTTGTTAGAAATAAAGTAAGACTAGTGTGTAAGGGATATTCTCAGAAAGGAGTTGATTACAATGAAACCTTTGCACCGGTAGCCAAAATTGAGGCAGTTAGATTATTCTTGGCCTTTGCAGCCCATAAGGATTACAAAGTTTATCAAATGGATATCAAATGTGCATTCTTGAATGGAGATCTTGAAGAGGAAGTCTATATTGAACAACCTGATGGATTTTCCTTGAAAGATGACAATGATATGGTTTGCAGATTAAGAAAAGCTCTGTATGGATTAAAACAAGCTCCAAGAGCTTGGTATGCAAGATTGGATAAGTATCTTTTAAAGATTGGTTTTACTAAAGGAAATACAGATAGCAATTTATATTACAAAGTAACTAATGATGACATCTTGATTATTGAAGTATTTGTTGATGATATAATCTTTGGAGGAGAAGATGAATTATGCAAAGAATTTTCTCTTGAAATGCAACATGAATTTGAAATGTCTATGATTGGAGAAATAAAATTATTTTTAGGATTGCAGATTTTACAGACTGATAAAGGCATATTTTTGAGTCAATCTAAGTACTTGAAAGAACTACTTAAGAAATTTGGGATGGAGAACTCTAAACTGGTAAGCACACCTATGACTACAAATGACAAATTATCTCAAAGGGATGAATCTACACCTGTTAATCCAACTAGATACAAATCTATGATAGGAGGTTTACTGTATTTGACACAAACCAGACTTGATATTATGAATGCAGTATGTATAGTTTCTAAATTTTAGAGTAATCCTAGGGAAAATCATGAATCAGTAGTAAAAAGGATTTTTCGATACTTACAAGGCACAACAAATCTTGGATTATGGTATCCTAAAGATGAAAATTTTGATCTATATGCATACACAGATGCAAATTGGGCAGGAGATGTGGATGATAGAAAAAGCACCATTGGAGGAGCATTCTTTCTTGGAAAGAGATTAGTTTCTTGGTTAAGTAAGAAACAGAGTTGTACATCTTTATCAATAGTAGAATCATAATATGTTGCAGCAACAACAAACTGTACACAGGTACTTTGGCTTAAGCAAATGTTGAAAGACATAAAGGTAAAATGGAAGGAACCTATTACTATATATTGTGATAACACTGCAGCAATTGATATATCTAAGAATCTAGTATTACATTCTAAAACAAAACATGTTTCTATCAAACTAAATTTTCTAAGGGAAAAAGTTGAAGAAAAGGAGATAAAACTCGTTTATGTGAATACTAAAGAACAACTTGTAGATATTTTCTCAAAACCTTTGCCTAAGGAAACTTTTGAGTATCTAAGAGATCATACCTCCACCAGTAGAGACTTAGATAGTTGATGATTGTCATCAACTGGCAGAATTAAATGGACAAATCTTTTATTCTGGTATTTGATGAGGAAGCTACTTCTCAGGGGGAGTAGTTGGTATTTTTGTATGGACTTCAAATTTTGTAGCTTTGGCATTTGATGTCAAAGGGGGAGAGATATATGGAAAAACACATTATTAATTGAGGAGAGATATCTATGGTGAAAATTGGTACATGATAACATAAAATAACTCATGTTGCTCCCAGGGGGAGAGATTGTCACTTTAAGGAGATTGTTGGTTTTACACTTGGCATTTCTGTTTTGGCACTTTGATGGTTTTTCCATCTTGTGTTGCCATCAATGCCAAAGGGGGAGATTGTTGGTATTTTGGTATGGTTTTTTCATTGATGTCAACACCTACTAAATACACCTACTTTGGAGATCCAGCAACATTCACCGGCAAACAGTAAACTATGCAACAGTTATCGGTATATGATTAACCGGCAGGATATAATGTTCACCAGTACCTGGAATGACATGGAAGACACTTGGTAATGTCGAAGACATCATGTGGACACTTTATTTTGAAGAAATAATCATTGGTATATTCTTATTTGCATATTTACTTTTGCCGACAAATACGTTCAGGTTATCTAGGGTTACATCGGCAGGTTTATCTTTTCCAAATCAGCATGGAACGCTATGGAGATGATTTATTATTGTTGTAAATGTATTAAGCCGACATGTTCAATCAGTTATTACATCAGATATTGTATTGTTTGTAAAATGTTTTATTGTAATATCTTGTAGAGCTGACCTACTAAAATTGGTCTTAGGGTATGGTATAAATGTAAGATCTTATTTATAAGATCAAGTGTGGAATGCGAAAAAGAATTGTGTGAAGGTATATGCGAGATTAAGCAGAGGTATACACGAAGACATCATTTGAAGGTGAAGCTAGGTTTTTGTAGAAGCATATCAGCATTACACCGGTACTGAATCCAGCATATGAAGATGCTATTTTATGCAGTACATTCTTATTGGATTTAACCATCCAACTGTAGTCAGTGTGACTCCCATTTGTGATTGAGCAATGAGCTCTAGGATTTTGGCCTTTCTACATGTGCAGACCCCTCTTGTACACTTACTATCTGTAGTAGTATCATCTGATTGTGGGTAAGGTTTCCCATCGTGGTTTTTCCCCTTATAGGGTTTCCACGTACAAATATTGGTGTCATGTGTTGTGGATGAATTTGTGCTTATGTTTCATGCATTAATTCTTACCGGTATAGCAATTTACTGTTGACACTGTCTACCGACATACTTAACTAATTTACCGGTATTAAGAATTAAGTTGGTTAATAAGTTTTTGGTTTGAATTTATTAGACAACTGATTCACCCCCCCTCTCAAATGTCTCCGGGACCTACAATTACAAATGTTTGGTTACTGACTCGGCTCAAGGTTTCTATTTCTAAGGTTTGTAAACAAGCTTCCTATTTGGCCGTCAGTGATAAACTCCCTCAAGAGGCTTCCCAACCTTTAGAACAAAGGCTTTATGTATCTCAAGGATATTGGGGGAAGGCTAATCGCTGTGTGCAACTGTTGAAAAGGACTTTTGTCACTTTCCACTTTTGATTATAGTGGGTGGGAACACTTAGCACCAAAGTCGTTTCCCACTTAGGTCATTCCCTTCACACTAGCCATAAATGGCTTTAAGAGTTTTTCAACCCCTCGAGAAGGCAGGCCTGCTAAAGGATGTAAATGCTTTAAATGACTGAAAGCGTAAGAGTAGTCTGACTTTTTGATCACCCAGTTAAAGGGAGAGCATATACCTTCTACTTTCGAGACAAGGCAATCAAGTTGTTCTTTTTATCCTTTCAATTAAGTGATTTTCTAAAATCTATATGGAGATGTTGCTCCACAAAAACATGGTGTTTATTTTATCCCTCCAAAGAAATGATTTTCTAATCTAGGAAAAGAACCTGGTCAACAAAGCAAAACTTCGATGTTTGGTCAACAAAAGAAATCGATCAAAAGGGGAAGATCTTCCCTCTTTAATTGTGAAAAAAAATTTATAGTGTGGTTATTTTTCCTTGAAATTTTTTAAAATTGATCCTTTTATGCACCAAAGGATGGTTAAGTTCTTTTTTAAACACCTTTGCTTTGCAAAATGGAAAAATTGTTTTGTTATTTTTAGAGCCCAATTGAAAATTTCTCTCCTAGAAAAGCAAAAAAAAAGATTGTTTTTGTCGTTCTTTTTATAGCCCAAATAAGGTGAGTTCAATTTTATTTAACAAGAATTAAAAAGACTTTAAATTCTAACTAACTTAAACAAGTTAGTAAAAATTTAAACTATTTATAGTTCTAGAAATAAGATTAAGCTCCTCCCTACAATAATATGTTAGGAATCCTGTAAAAATACCCACCACAGTAATTAGAAAAATATGGGTTTTTGTGGACTTCAACAAGTCTAACTTTAAACTCGGTTACAATTTTAATTTTTGCCTTCTGTTTGTGAAGCGCTACAGATAGGACTTTACGCACTACAAAACAACCTAGATGCGCTATCGGACAGACTTGATGCACTCAACTATTTTTTTGAATGTGTTGCTCTATTGTTTTCCTGCGTCGAGACCTACAGGAAAATGTTAATAAAGTTAATACGCTAAGTGATAGTCTATACATGCTAAGGAATGAGTCCCACATGCTGAACAGTGAGCCGGATGCGCTATAATGTTGATCAGATGTGCTAAAGGATGTTCCCCATGCACTGATTCATGTTTCCTACATACCTACAAAAGTGGTTAGATTTAAAAACCGATTTGATTAGTGGGGTAGGGCCCCACGGTGGGCGCTAGAAATGTATGCGGGGAAAGTGGGTTGATGAAACTCAATATATGAAAATATTCCAAAAGACTTGTCCACACACACACATGGGACTTCTTGGTGCAAGTTATGGAGCTATGAAGGATAGCTCAACTTACCAAGGTTGGTTCCATGGTTCTCTATCTCACAAGGTCCCTCAAGCCAATGTCTTTGCTCTCAGATCACTAAGCAAAGTGACTTAGGGATGACTAATGCAAGAATGAGGGATGCTTTAGATTAATTCTAACATGAATGCATCCTATTTATGCATGTTTCTACAAAATGGATTAAACTAGATTATAAGATGACAAGGTTAGTAGCAATACTATCCTAACATGATATACTAGTTAAGGATTTAAGCTAATGATAATAGAAATAATCTAAAATGCATATTAGATTAATTCCTATTGCAAAGAGAGGGTAAATGCGAGCTAAAATTGAGCATCAATGAGATACTAAAAGCTTGGATGATAAAATGGAGGGATGGAGAGCTCTATTTATAGTGAAAATAGGGCAATGGAGGGTCAAGATTGGAGGAGTTATCAAGGGTCAGGATTGAAAGTTATCAATCCATGTTTACAATTTTCACCAATGAAATGGTGACAATTGTCAACATAAGACTATTTGAGAGGAGAGGTAGGAAGCATTAAATGCTTTAGGGGACATGATGATTACCTTAAGAGGTAAGGATTAGGATTAGATTAGGGTTTATCCAATGGATAAATATTTTACCCAAAGGATAAACTCTTGTGCAAGGGATTGAGGAATAACCATGGTCAAAGCATTAAAGGCTTGATGAGACCCTTGGGTTACATGAGGGTTAAGTTAGTCAATAAGTCTCTAACCATGCAAGAGGGTTGAGTTAACCATTAATGGTTTGGAAGACTTTCAAGGTTAATTTGTTGAAGACCTAAAGCCTTTAATGGTTTTCAAAGACTTTGAAGGTTTGAGAAGTGACTTCCCTTTGCTTAGGGATGTGACAATGATTAGGATAGGATTAGGCTAATTAGAAGGAGTTAAAAGAATCTAGAAGGGATTTAGGCATGCAAGTGGATTTTGTAGGAGAATTCAAGTGGGAGGAATTTTGCGATTTTCAATTAAAATAAAATCATTTATTTCAATTAAATGGTGTAATTTGTATTTGGATAAATATTTAAATAAATATTAATTTATTTAAATGTGAATCTGAATTTTGGATTTAAATAAATCTTAATTTATTTACATGAGAAAAAGTAAGATAAAGCATTAAATGCTTGAAGACTTTGAGGGAAACCATTAAAGGCTTAAGAAGACTCTAGAAAGAAGCCATTAAGTTTGAAGACTTTAAATTTGAAGACTTTAAGTTTCAAGACTTTAAGGGAAACCATTAAAGGCTTAAGAAGACTCTAGAAGGAAGCCATTAAGTTTGAAGACTTTAAGGGAAACCATTAGAGGTTTCAAGTGGGTGAGGATAAATAGGATTTTAAATAAATAATTGTTATTTAAAATAGTCGTGCAACTTGCATTTGTAGGAAAATACAAGTGAGTGGAGGATAAATAGGATTTTAAATAAATAATTTTTATTTAAAATAGTTGTGCAACTTGCATTTGAGGGAGAATACAAGTGGGTGGAGGATAAAGGATTAATTAAAATAAATTGATTTATTTTAATTTGTTTGCAAGTTGGAGATTTAAATAAATTAGATTTATTTAATTGGGGTAAACTATTTAATTAAATGTAAATTTAATTAAAAGTAGAGAGAAGGTGTTTAATTAAATGAAATGATTTATTCAATTAAATGATATAAAGGGCTTAAGTGAATTTAAATAAATAAATTGAATAATTTATTTAATTAAATAGAAGAATGTGGTGATTTAATTAAATTAGATTTAACTAAAATAGAGGAATGAGAACAAAATGAATATTAAATATTATTTAGGAATATGGTCATTTTTATACGTCTACAGAAAGAAATAAAGGCTCACTATTAGAGGGCTCACTGCCTAGATGAAAAATAATAAAAGAGAAAGAATCCACCACTAATACGCCTCTACATCTATAAGATCTATAGATATCTTTGACTCATTGGTTCTGGTAGCTAATATATGAAATTCCACATTGCTCAACACTTTTTGCCAACTCAAACAGTCAGGGAGATAGATCCTCTTTCACACATGTTCATAACATCTATCGAGAGACATATGCTGCAACTCACATTTCCTTGCTTTTTTTTCATTCTCAAAAAAATATCCTTTATTTATATCATCCTTACATATGCAAAATATCCCAAGGTCGCATAAGCATCTTAACCGAACACAATTCAAATTAGGTTGGCACTAAACATTCTTGTAGTGGATAAGAATGTAAAATGAACCACAACGTATCTTAACTAAGACCAAAATAAATATTATACACGCTACACATGGATCCATAAACATCAGAGAAACAATGTGAAGTGTAAACAGTTGAGGTCAACCAAACCTAGAGTAAACACCATCAAACTTTGAAACCATTCCTTTGAAGCCCAAGAAATCATGCCACCAAAATAGAATGAAGCTAAGGACATTACCAGCTTACCTCCAAAACCACAACAAAAGAAACCATTATGCGGAGAAATTCGAAGCATCCATTTCACATAGAAACATTGTCAAACACTATCACACACTAGTGAACACAACATTCTTTTCACAATAATCCAAAGCACCAAATGTTGAATCTAGCATCTCCAAACACTACTTAACAACATATCCAAATTGTCTGAATAGATGAACAATATAGAAGAAATGCGAAGCAAATCTCTCAACACAAATACACAAGAAACTTAACCTTAACTATACCAACTAGTCACTAATGACAACCAAAGCATGTTGACATCAATGACAATACATCAATAGCTCATTCTGCCCAAACTTGCAATATATACCACTAACTCCTCGTCTACGCCTTAAAACCTGTGCTCCTCCCTTGGTGGTAGTAAATCATGTGGATCTCTCTATAGAAAATTTCCTGTACTAGTATCCCCAATGCATATGGTCTCCTATGATCAACTGCACCCCCCATGATCTATACCATGCTCAATGATAGTGATCTCTCTCCTCTATCTAGAGTCAAGAACCCACTCACTAAGGCATCAATGTATAGGTAAATATATCGATCAAGCATCACTACCACATGTGCTAATGCTAATACTAGTTGCCCCTTATGTAGGGGCAAGAGAAACTAACCAAGCAAATTTTTTAGGGACATTGCTTACCCAATGGTGCACATCACCACCCTTGGCCCCTTGATTAGGAATCATAGTATCCAATAAATACTCTTAGTAGTAACCATGATCTCTCTAGTTAGTGCATGAAATGTGGTAGTCTGATCACCACCTCTCGATTAGTGTTGTAAGCCTATGTGCACCCAAATATGGGGCATCTAAGCTAGGTATCGCAGCCCTAACTTCTCTAAGATACCCCACTTTGCATTCCTAATTTCATTTGCCAATCTCAGCGATGTGGATCTCTTCTCTCGCACCTCCAGAGCATCTACGCTCCACTACACAATCACTGATAACCCTATCAATAATTATTTTATGTCTAAGTCTCCTTTCCTCCCTCAGTCAAATTCTCTATCTTAACTTTGGTGATCCTACCAATTATTTAAATGACTTGCTAGATATATTTCCTCCTTCAGTGGAATCCATGCTCCTATTGCATCATCTTGCGATCTCACTTTCTTAGAGTGGTTCCACTAAATGTCACTCACTCTTGCTAAACCTTTCCTTTTCCCTTCAACAAGATCACCAATACCACCAGATGCTAGGATTTCCTACCCTTCTCATGATGAATACTAAGAGGGGCAGGGGGGTGAATTAGTATGCCTAAGAACTTAACCAAACTCTTAAACAATTTTCCAACAGATCGGTGTAGTAGCTTAAATAGTAAACTGGTTAAAACATAAATAAGCTAGATAGAAAATAAAGCATTCACCCATAAAAGCACAATCATTATAACACAAGATATTTTGACGTGGAAACCCAGATGGGAAAAACCACGGTGAGTAAAACTCACAAGTCAACTATCTCTAGAATAGTAACCAGACCGGTGAAGCTCTTACAATGATCTTCACCAGAATAGATCCTGTTAGGAATCCAGATCTCTGTTAGGAGATAAATCTTGTTAAAAACTACCCTGGTAAAGGATTTCAGATCCACAATAGTGAACCACTTTGTTAGAGGATTTACAATAGGCTTGGCTGGGCCTACCCGATTAAGGGTTTCAGACTTGTCGACGATATTGGTAATCAACAAGTGAATGATCTAGATAGTACCACATAATGCTTGATTAGATCCCTGATAACTACTTGTTAATACATTCAAGCATTACTTTAGTCTTCTATGCTTTGCACTCTCAATCTCATTCATGAGACACATTTCCTCTCAAAAACTCCCACATATCAACTTCTTGTCTTCTTTTTAAAACCCTAGACATGATGTCCTTAAATAGGAACTTGATTTCATGTCGGTCCAATAGGATTAGATTACAACTTCCTAGGTATAGTGCATCAAGACACATATGGTAACACGACACAGAAACACCGCTAAAGTATCGATGGATGATAACACATCACACATTACATGTATACCGGTTAATTACATATACCAATCACCAGTTAAGAGGTGAAGACTGGAAAACTTGATCATAGTCGATCTGATCAAAAGATTAACTTCCACTCAAGGTCTCCATTCCACTTGAGGTATTCATACCACTTGACTGATAAGCTTCTTCTTTAAAACACTGATAGTCTTCAATTAATAAAGACTATTCATACAATACCAGTTAGAATAGCTACCGGTTGAGAATAATACACTCATCAAATAAGTGTGTGTCCATCAATGACAATCACAACTAAACATCATCAAAATACCAACAATCCCCCCCTTTGGCATTGATGGCAACACTTAGGAAATTTTTTTGACATCTAAGTGTTTTAACACAAAAAAAATGTCATAAGAAGAATTCCTCCCCCTAAGCATATACACTAGTCCCTTTGCAAAAATTACAAGTATGTGCAAAAATACTCGTCAAAATTTGAAGATAGATACACTACTCCCTCTTTGCCAACAATGACAAAGCAAATACAGAATATTGCCAATTTGCATAACATAAAAACAAATTATGTGTCTATGACAACAAAGAGTAAAATTTCTCAAAAAGAGATTTAAAGTTTTGCAGAAAGTCCTTCATATCTGAGGACCAAGACTCAAGAAGTGAGGCAGCAATTTCACTCTCGGTCTTCATTTAGAAGGCTAGTTCTTCCATTGCGTCTATGGTGCTCAATTCTTGTGTCACAGTGATAGCTTCTAGGTTCACAAAGCATTTTTGGAGTACCTGTAATTTAGGCAATAGGAGCAACTGCAGCTTCTACAAATCTCGAGTTCGATTGCAGATTTCTGAGTCAAGCTTTGCAATTTGATGCTGAAAATGATGAACAGAGTGTCCATAGGCTATGAACAGATCATAGGGTAGTTTGAAGTTGCCGATGTACTTCTGCAACTCTGTTTGTAATAGTGTCTTTTGCTTCAGAGCATCTTCATAGAATAGGTGAGGTTGACAGATTTTACACAAGAATAGGTAACCTTCACCCATAGCTGACCTTATATCATCTTTCTGTTTAACCAATTTTTCTCGATCGTCATTCATGTGTTAAATTAAGGTAACTACGAGTTCCTTTTCATGGCTTTTCTTTGCAGTGGCCTGGGCAACATCTTCCAAACATTGCACTTGGTCATCGACTACTGTGCAGAGTAGTTTGAGCTTAGCCAATGAGGAATCAATACTGGGGAGATTATTATCAGGGATTAGATTGGAGAGGTTGTCAGCGACAAACTGAATGACATCTTGTTCTTTCTTTTTCCTTAGTTCTTCCAATCTTTCCTGCACTAAGTGAATGCTTCGTAGTAGCTCAGTTTCATCAGTCGATTGGGTCAGATAGGAAAGAGTCAAATCAGTGGAACTGGTGGAATCAACCTACTTGGATTGATCTCCAGTTGCCTTAGCAATCTGTTCTCCTTCTTTGGCTTTGACCTTTGCTTGACTTTTCTCCTCCTCTCCATCTCTTTATTGGTCTAGCTTGACAACCTTCTCCTCTTGTTTCTTTCTCTCTTCTTCTCTCTATTTCTCCTCTTCCTTCTTCTTCTATATTTCTTTCCTCTTTTCTTCTTCTTCCTTTTTCTTTTTCTCGTCTTCTTCCTTTCTCTTCTTCTCCTCTTCCTCCTTTTTCTTCTTTTCCTCTTCTTCCATTTTCTTCTTTTCCTGTCGTGCTTTCTCCGCTTGTTCTGCCTCTTGTTTCTGCTTTCTCCTTTTCAAGTTTCTCATTTTCTGCTTTCTCTTTCTTTTCTTTCTCTAATCTTTCTTTTTTAGCTTTCTCCTTATCTGGAGTGATATCTTCTATTTCTAGTGCATCAACATCAATGGGGTCATTTTGTTCTGCTATTCTTTCACCCATACTATCAAAGACTACATCGGGTTTGGTTGTCGATAGATCAGGCTCTTGTTCAGCCAACCGATTAGCTTCTTGTACTTTTTGCATGTCGACAACAATTTTCACCTTCAAATGGGTGTCTTTTTCCACTTCAGAAAATTTGCCTTCGAGTAGTAGAAGTCTTCTTCTTCACATGAAGAAAATGCCTTTGTTCTTATCGATGAGTTCAAACAATTCTGAATTAGGGACATGTGGAAAATATTGAGCAAAAATTTTCTCCCTTATGTCCTGCTCCTTGTCAATCACAATGTGCCATTTGTTGTCCAAAGAATCATAAAAGGATTTAGATGTAACAGATTTAATCTCAGAAGATGACCGATCATTTATGCATAGATATTTAATGATTTCTTGTTCAACCTCCTCCTTTTCATTATCATTGAAATCATCAAAATAAACCTTTAAATCATCAAGGAATTTTCTTCTAATATTGTTTATGGTTCTTTGACAATGTGTCATAGGCTTGTAAGAATAAATATCTAAGTTTATTGGTGCAGAGATTGTAGGTATATTACCGATCGACTTCACTTTCTTGGTAGATTGCCTTGTCTTCTTTACTTCTACCTCTGATTCAGAGTCTTGTGGATCTGGTGAGTGATTCCTTGTTTTCCATGTTCGTTTGAACACCTTTACCGGAATAGCCTCCGGTTTCTTTTTAGCAGGTGACCTTTTGGTCACTTTGGGTTTGGCAGTAGATGTAACTGATGCTGATGTCGATGGTGTTTCTTTACCTTTTATCTCCTTTGGTTCCTCACTAGATTTGATTCTCTCTAAATAAGTACCAATCCTCTTCTTTTTGGGATCTAGTGGTGAGGCTAGAAGGGTTGAGGCGTATCTTGTCAATATATCATTTACCACCTCATAGGGCATAGGCCCAACTATATCTTTTCTGGGTTCAACTGCTTTCATTATGCATTCATCTGTTTTGATGGTGAAACAGATGTCATCGTCATATTCTTTAACTAAATCACCAGATATTCTCATTCTCTGGTTCATTTTTAGTTTGAATTCACCAAAATACTTGTTCAAAGTCTCCAGACATGCAGTTACTATTGCTTGCAGACTCTCCTTTATTTGTCTGGTAACCGATAGATCACTTGACCATTCAACATCACTGACTCTAGGAAAGTATCTTTGAAAGTAGAAAAATAAACAAATTCGTAATTGACCAAAATTGAACTTTTGAGATTTATCTGATTTGATCGACTTCAGGTTCTCTAAGAGTTGATTCTTCATAGAGGTACATATATCACATTCTGCATTCTCTTTTATCATTTTGTAAGTGGCATGCACTGCAGCTGAAGGAACAAAATTTATTCTACTAGCATAAAATATTTTGTACCCAATTACCATACATGCATATTTCACCAAATCATCTCTAATGGTATTGATAGTCATTTCTCGTTGATCACTTACTGAACCGGTGAGCTCCATTACTTTCATTTTAGGAATTTTCCAAAGAATGGGCACTTCCCCACTATTGCAGAATCCGGTCACGACATGAATTGCTTCTGGTGTAATGTCATTTGTTTGTTAAAGGTGCATTTTGTCACCATGAACCCTACTGAGGATAATCCTGATGTGTTCATCGGTAAATTGTTCGAGAAAGTAAACTGCATTGTGCAATTTCTTCTTTTCTATTATGCTATATTTGGGTTTAATCTTTTTATCATCTCCACAGAACAGACTCAACAGGGAGTGAATTAATAGGGACCCTAGGTCTTCTAGTTTACAATCAATATATCATGTAATATTGCCTTGGACAATGACTCCAACGGGAATTTGGGATAGGGCATTATATCTCATCTTAAGAAGCTTAGGTGTGTCCTCAGGTTCTATAGAACTAGAGGGGACATTAGATGAAGATGCCATATCAAACTGATTCCAAATGATAAGAATGTTTCAAAGAGAAATACCTTTATTCTCCGAGCTTTAAGGTTTACCAATGATGAGCAAAAAACACTTCTCCGGATGCTTGATTACCACTTTGATTTTCACACTGATAGTATGAAATGGTTGCAAGATTTGAGCAAGATTTCTTTCTGAATTCTTTCGGATGTGAGATGAATTTCTCTGGTCGTGCTACTCAGCTTAAATGAAGTTTCTTGACAACTAGATAAGTAGAAATGACAAAAAAAGTCACTTTTAAACATGCTCCCGCCTACCATAATAAATGCATCACTATTAGGGTTCAAACCCTAATTTTACTTTTTACCGCTTCAATTCTTCTATCTATTGATAAGTAACAACTATCGATAAAAGTGCCTTACTGATATACTCTGGGGGTTTCTAAATATTTATACCAATATGTCCCTCCTAAGATTTTTGAAGCTTAGTTTACTGATTCAGGGATTTCCACACTTGGTGTGGAAACTAGTTCATCATGTGGCTTCACATCAAATTTCTTTTTCTAGTTTTTGTCCATATCTGGTTGAACGGTTTCAATATCAATCTTCCCTTCAATGTTGATCAGTATGTTTCTTGATGGATTCTTTCTTAGTCAAAATGTTTTGGGGGTGTGTCCTAGTTTGTTGTAGTGATAGCATACCCTTCCAGGTGTTTTCCATGGTCCAGTGTTCACATTTCCATTCTTCCTTCTACATGTTGCAGTAGTATGACCGCTACCACGATAGATTAGACAGGTTGGTCTCCAACTAGTTGTCGCTTCTCAACAATTTGACCAGTGGTCGGGGGTTCTGTACTGGTTTGGGTTCTAGTTTATAAGAGGTTTAGGGGTGGCTCCATTGGATCTTGGTGGATTATTTCGAGAGTTGTTGATAACTGACCTGCACTCAAAAGCTTTATGCCCAAACTTGTTGCATGTATAAAAGTGACCATTAAATCTACCAGGTCTAGCCACATTATTTTGAAAATAAGGAAAATTATTGTAAGGCTTACTCCTACATACATTGGCAGTATGTCCTTCCTTAAGATAGTTAAAGCAAACAATTTTAAACTTTTGCTTACCTTTACTTCCGCTATTGTCCTTAAGTGTTGATTGTTTCTTCAGTGCATCATTCTTGGTTCCAGAGGTCTCACCTTCCTCGTATCTAGAGAAACCAAGTCCAGTGGTATTCTTTGATGGTTTTACCGATTCCAGTTTTTGTTCTAACTTGACAGCACTCCGGTTGAACTTACAAAAGTATTTCTTTGGTCTTAGCAAGTTCCTTGGAAAGGGCATCATTGGTCTTCACCAAGGTTTCATTTTGAGAGAAATTTGCATTCAGCTTAGCTTGCATTTCTTCTTTTTCATCTTTACCCTCCTGTAGATAAGCAGTAATGGTACCAACTTCTTGCTTTAATTTAAAGATCTCGTGCTCCTTGTCTTTTACCAAATCTTCAGTTTTTCTCTTGTTTTTCAGTTCCTTACTCATCCTGATAGTCAGTCCTTCTAACTCCCTCCTTAGGTTATTTTTGGATTCATTTAGTTTCTCCACTTCTCCAACTAGGGCATCCATGTTTGCTTCATCAGAGGAGCTATTTTCGGTAAGTTCCATCAACTACTCGGCAAGCTCTCTTCTCTTGACTAAAGAGGCTTTAAACTTGATCTTGAGTTAATCATAGGCTTTCTCAGATTCAGCCAAATGGTGAGTGAGTTCCCTCATACTGTATTCTCCCATATCTCCTTTCATCTAGTTAGACTTATGGAAAGGTTGGCTCTGATACCAATTGATGAATACTAGGAGGGGGGGGGTGAATTAGTATGCCTAAGAACTTAAACAAACTCTTAAACAATTTTCCAGCAGACCAGTGTAGTAGCTTAAACAGTAAAGTGGTTAAAACATAAATAAGCCAAATAGCAAATAAATAATTCACCCATAAAAGCACAATCACCACAACACAAGATATTTTGACATGGAAACCCAAATGGGAAAAACCACGGTGAGTAAAACTCACATGTCAATTATCTGCAAAATAGTAACCAGACCGGTTAAGGTCAAACTGGTCAAGGTCTTACAATGTTCTTCACCAGAACAGATCCTATTAGGAATCCAGATCTCTATTAGGAAATAAGTCCTGTTAAAGGCTACCTTGTTAAAGGATTTTAGATCCACAACAGTGAACCACCTTGTTAGAGGATTTATAATAGGCTTGGCTGGGCCTACCCGGTTAAGGGTTTCAGACTTGTCAAAGATATTAGTAATCAACAAGTGAATGATCTAGATAGTAGCACATAATGCATGATTAGATCCTTGATAACTCCTTGTTAATGCATTCAAGCATTAATTCAATCTTCTATTCTTTGCACTCTCAATCTCAGTCACGAGATACCTTTCCTCTCAAAAACTCGCACATATCAACTTCTTGTCTTCTTTTTAAAACCCTAGACATGATGTCCTTAAATCGGAACTTGATTTCATGTCAGTCCAATACGATTAGATTACAATTTCCTAGGTACAGTGCATCTAGACACATTTGGTAACACGACACAGAAACACCGCTAAAGTGTCAATGTATGATAACTCATCACACATTACATGTATACTGGTTAATTACATATACCAATCACTTGTTAATAGGTGAAGACTAGAAAACTTGATCATAGTTGATCTGATCAAAAGATTAACTTCTATTCGGGGTCTCCATTCTACTTGAGGTATTCATACCACTTGAGCGATAAGCTTCTTCTTTAAAACACTGATAGTTTTCAACCAAATAAAGACTATTCATACAATACCGGTTAGAACAACTACTGGTTGAGAATAATACATTCATCAAATAAGTGTGTGTCCATCAATGACAATCACAACTAAACATCATCAAAATACCAACATATCATACCCCCTTCTATCCAATAATATGGTGAGATCACTAATCCCACCACATATTAGGCGATCTTGCCCACTCTTGGGCACATTTGTTGAATGCCCTTTGCCTCTACACCCTAGAACGTTAGGTTTTTCAATCCTGCCCAACCTTCAATAGAGCTTCCAAATGCAAGTCAGACCCACTGCATCTACCCTACCCCACTGATCTAACTACTATTCAAGTTGGGTTGGGCAACACTCTTGCCAATCCTTGGGTGATCTTATTAAACACAATTGGGGGATAACCCCAAAAAAACCTTATCTAGAAATAAATGCATAACAAATTCAGTACAAGGTATAGTTTATTTGACACATACTAGTGGGTTTGGCCTACCTCTACATCATACATCTCAAATGAGGTCCATCTAATGCCTTGGCTATTCACTAGCACTTATCTTTTCTCACACCTAAAATACTCTAGATTTACTCTTATTTCTCATTAGGGGTAAATTTTGAATTTCCTCTTATATAGGGTCCCTAAAATCCCTAATTTGCTTCCCATTTCCTCATAAAGCTCAATTTTTCATCCCATTTTCTTCTATGGTCTTAGTTTCAAAACACCACTTAGACTCCTTTATTTCTCATCCTCCCCCTTGAGGGGGCATCAACTGTCTATGCTAGATCTAACTAACATTTTCTTCAGTCTAGGTCATGTTATTGCTTAGATTTCTTCGTGTCATCAATATCTTAATTTTCTACGAAACAACATTATTCTAATGCCATTTTGAAGAGGGGCAATATGTAGAAAATAAAATTTGATCATTAACATTTGATCGAATTAATCACCATAATCTCTTTCCTTTGTAGTCCAATTATCAATTAAATAATTTAATTATTTATTTAAAGTCGACTTCCTCTATATTCCTATCTAAATTAATTTATTTAATTATCTATAATTCCTCATCACATTTAATTAAATAAAGGTACATATATATTTAATTAAATATTCCTAACCTTTTCTTCCACATTTTGAATTTAATTTAATTCAAAATTCTACCTTTTCCCCCACTTGGAATGAAAACTAATTTTTAATTCTCCCACTCATTCTCTCTCCAGGTGTCAAATCTTCCTAAATTTACCACTTTCACTCTAATCCATATTTGTTCTTCTAATTATCCCCTCTAAACATGTGCACACTCCTAATCATAAAGATTAGGCTGCAAAGTCAACTATGCCATAAGCATTTTTGTCCTTAAGCCACATCAACCTTATATTTCAACTACTTTTGAGAGGAACCCACATGGCTTTGTTTCCTATTCGTCCCCTCCAAGGAATTAATAATTCTTTTATTCCTTTCTCCAAAGTATCGTTGAATGTGAAGACAAGAAATGCCTTCATGACAAGTCTTCCTTATACTCCATCAATGAATTCTCCCAACTCCCCACATCCTCTCACCACTTCTAAGGTTGACACTTATCAACCTCCCATTAAAGGTGAGAACTCTAACCATTCTCCACCCTTGATCTCCAACTTTCAATCCTATCCCTCCATCTCATTTTCTCCTACCAAAAATATTTTGCAACTTAGATTATGCAATTCAAGCAACAAGGAATAGGTGAATTTGGAGAGATCATGCAACTTCATGCCATTTTGGAAACTTCATGCCACCATTATCAACTACATGCCACTATTGTCATGCCATCAATCCTAGCTTGAGCATTTGGAGCCCCTTCACAAAGGCAATTGCGTGATGAAATAATCAACCTATCAAAAAATACTAGATCATTGCATCAAGGAGACTATTTTGTGCTAAATATTGGTTTCCATCTCTTGTGTTTGTCTTAGATTCCTTTCTTTCTATCATGAGGGTATGTGCAGGATCATTGTGGGCCAAACAGGCTCTTAAGTGGCAATGAAAATTAGAAAACAAAGTTAGGAAACTTGACGTAAAACTTTGAATAAGTTATCAACATTATTTCAAAAACATGTAAGAATAGAATCTGTAGAAAAATGAATTTAGTTTCTAAGCTACTAGTTTGTTTTTTGAAAAACATAAATCTATTTGACAAAAAAATGAAATTTCAATGTAGTAGTACTAAAATTTTAGGAAAAAGATAAGAATCAAGTGTCTGTCTGACCACCCTAATCATGGTTAAATCATAATAATTTTTTATAAGATTTTAGCTATAAGTAGAAGACTCGTGTCCAAATGTGACACATATTTTTTTATATTTTTCTTTGAAATAAATAATTAATTATGATTTTTTTACTGTAGCTTTTTAAAAATATAAAAAAATCATATGTCTGACCACCATAACTTGGTCAAAACTTTATGAAATTCAATTTTTCTTTTTTTAATCCTATAGTATATGAAACATAGAATGTGATGCATATTTTAGATTTAAAAAATGTGATACCATTTCAAAGTTATAGATATTTTTCAATCAGCCTATCATCGGAACTTTAATCACCATATCGCCACCTTTTGGCCCCTCATGATTCTGCACATACCCATGATGTTGTATTGTGTTGTGATTTTGAGTGTTTAAAATGTTTTGTACCTTCCTTTGAACTGACATTTATTTGTACACACTAATAATGTTTCTCACACATAGATTCTTCTTCACCATTAGGGTAGTGCTTCTTATATAGTTATCAAAGTGTCATTGAACTATCTTCTTCCTTCTTCTAGATACTAGTCCCTAATAAGAGGGATACACTATAGATGAAGTTAAAATATCTGAGTATGCTCATTGGCATGCTTCTCAATACAAATTATATGGTCATAGTGCACATAGTTGGTGTAAATTCTCAATCATGTGTTCACCTTCTCCTTGATACCATTATTGATGAAACTTAGCTTGATCAAATGGTGGTGAACTCTCTTTGTTTTACTTGGCCATTTCTTTTACTATAGTCTCTTTTTTACCTTCTTGAAGAAGTGCAAACTAATCAGTTTATCATGGATTCCATATTAGTTAGAAGTGTATTCTTGATGGACATAAATATCTATATGGTGAGAACCAAATGATTATGACTTGCTTCCTACTACTAGTTATGTAACTCTTTTATTTGAATATGTTTAAGGCTCAACCTTGCCTAAACTTTGGAATGTGACTATCTCTAGACAACTTTTTTTCAGTAATATAGTATATTTTGATAGACTTTTTAGCTAATATAAATATTTATTAATAATTCAAAGAATATAACTACTAAACTAATTTGAAAAAAATAAGGAAAAACTAACTTGAAAAATTATTAAATTATCTTATTTAACCATATTTTAATAAAGTAATTTATTATATAAAAGTTTAACTACAATGAAGAGAATATAAATCAATTATTAAAAGATCACACAATATAAAAATAATTGAATTTTTTTTAAAGAAATAGAAAATAAATATTATATTTAGTCTTGAATTTCAAGTTTGATTTTGATTTTAATTTTTTTGTATTAAGTATCATATAATAACAATACAAAATTTAGAAGTCTTGGCTGGAGAATACACAACAAGCTAGCATTTTAGATCACATAGAGAAAATAAAACCATGTTAGGAAGGATCGCGGGCCATATTATGAGGCCATATACATAAGATGCGTCTGAGATACAAAATTACAGAGATGAACCCCATAACCAAAATATAACATAGAGGATTGACAACTAGGTAAATAGGAAGGAAGAGTTAGGATCATTATTGTCACCCATACGGGGGAGCCACGTAATCCATCCTAGCTCCCACTCACACCATACTAGCACATTTCCTTCGACAAACTAGTCTATGAAGGGGTGGAAAGGAAGACCTTCCAATTCCAGCTCGATAAAATCCTCTCTCTGTTGTCTTGCCTCCATCTCTTGCATGAATCTCATTAACGCCTGCTCAAAATGTGTCTTGTTGCTTCCCATACACTCTTAGGTGAAGCCATGGGACAACTCTCGAATGAAGACAATAATTGTTCCATTCTTCAACCATTTTTCAAACTTGTCCTCGTCTCGACGTAGAACCATAGTGACCTACATAGCAACAAGGTAACGAATGAGTCTCTTAAGAGACTCAATGAGGTATCTACCCTTTCCAATAAACAAATCATCATTCCTAGATTTCCAAATGATTCAAAGAATTTACAAGGAGAGAACATACCAAAAAAGATTAGCACATTTCTTGCCACCTCTAACATAACCAAGTACCGCCTCTTCAATAGAAAGCCATTTATTATTAATTGAGATGCCAAACAATTTCCATAGTTCTTTGGCAAAATGACATTCAAAGAAAATATGAGGCACAGAATCAGGGAGATGATAGAGTTTACACAGTAGGGGGTCTTCATTGTTATCTTTAAGAGGAAGCTTGTGAAGCAAGAGTTTCCAAGCAAAAAAATCCTTTTTTGGTTTAGTTGGATTAGACCAGAATCTCAAGAGACTAGTGCGCCATCTTTTAGAATCCCAGGTGAGGTTCCAAACATTGTTGAGATGGGAAAGAATATCTTTGGAGTCAGCAAGGGTAGAGTAGATCAGTTTGGCCTTTATTAGAGGAAGGGGGAAGCCATCTTTCCAATAGAGGGAGGATCTTGGGGAGAGCGAGGAGGGGGCAGGAGAGGAGAGCATGGGAACAAGTGTAGATTTGAGGATATTGTAGGTTCTAGCTTGGGAGAAGGTGAGGCTGAATTTGGAGCTCAGAGCCCCCCAAGAGATCAAGGTACCATCTTTCAGAATATGTTCAAAAGTGACCAGTCCTAGGTTGTGCCACTTCAAGGAAGAACACCCTTGAAGACAGGCCAAGTGTTTCCCATTATGAAGAGTATTGCACCATATAGATCTTACCAAGTTGAGAGAACCCTTATTATCAATAATATTCCTGTTGCTGAGGAATTGTCTGACATGGTTCCAAGCCTTCCATATAGACTTGAAGACTTCTAATCCCACAAGGGAGATCTCAAAATTACCAGCAATCAGATCCCCCATGGGTAAGTTGTTCCATTTTTTTGCCTTTTTGGGGGTGGAACGCTACATATTGTGTCTAATCAGAATTTTCCAAGGTTCATAGCCCTCAAGGGCTTTACAAACCTATTTGGCAGCCAGAGCAATTCCCTAGGTTTTAAGATCTTTGAGGCCCATACCCCCCTGTAGCTTAGATTTGACACACCAATCCCATTTGACAACATGCTATTTCCTATTTCCCTTCCCATCTGACCAAATAAATTTTCTGATTTGTGTTTGAAGATAGTTGAACTGGTAATTACTGAATAGCCAAGCTGAGGAGCAATAGATGTTATATGATGCCATTATTATTTGACATACCTGGAAGCTACCTGCTAGGGAGAGGAAATTCTTGTTCCATTTGGTGAGTTTTTTATCCACCTTATTCCTAAACCACTCCCACATTTCTTTTAGATTCGGGGAGACAGAGAAGGGAATACCCAGATATCTAGTGATAGTGTTCGGTCCTCCCCATTTCAAGTCAAATTTAGACATCCAATTGGGAGGGGAGTCAGTCCATCCTAGCAGGGTAGATTTGTGGAGAGCAATTTTGCTGCCTGAGCCCTTACAGAAGATTTCAATGTTATGAAGGAGAGGATTAGTTTTCCTCATCCAGGGTGAATAGAATAGTTGTATCATCTGTGAACTGAACATTGATGATTTCTTCTTTATTAGGAAGAGAAATGCCTTTGACCCTGGGGGTTATACTATAGTCCTTAAGAACATAGTGCATAGAATCAACATCCAGAACAAATAGGGTTGGAGCAAGTGGGCATCCATGTCTTATTGACCTGGAAAGAATAATATTACCACATTTGTTCCCATTTACATCAACAAAAACATTGGCAGCACAAAGTAGTGTTTGCACAACCTTACAGAATGTCTTCGGGAAGCCCAAACTTACTAACATATGAATTATGAAGCTCCAATCTATTCTATCATATGCCTTTTCAAAATAAATCAATAGCATGGCCCCATTCTGTCCTAAGACCTTAGCCAACTCAAGTGATTCCCAGCAGGTCACCAAGTTATCAAGGATATATCTGCCATTAACAAAACCTGTTTGGGTGGGGCTAATTATTTTTGGCAAGATTTTAATCAAGCTACCACTTTGGCCAATATCTTATAAGATACATTTAGTAGCGTGATAGGCCTTCAATTCTTAAGCAATGTCTTGTCCCCCTCCTTAGGGATGAGCTTGATAAGCCCTTGATTGATTTCTTTGCCCAAGGTTCCTTTGCTAATAGCTTCCAGATAAAGGTCATGGAGGTCACCTACAATCGACCCAATGTTTTTCTTATAAAATTCCGCTAGAAAGCCATCCGATCTAGGGGACTTGTCATTGCCCATTGAGGAGATGGCCTTTGCAATTTCCTCTCTCGAGATGGGTTTCCCTACAAACTCATAATCCTCAGCATTAAGCTTGGATGGGGTTAATTCCTTAATGAGCTCCCTGACAGCCCTATAGTCATCATTTAACTCTTTTTTAGTGAATTTTTTTTGGTAGAAGTGGAAAAAGCACTTTAGGATCTCCTCTGACCTTGTAATATGGGTATTATTATCCCAGATAACATTGGTGTTCTCTTTTGCCTCTTTGACTTTAAGCAATTGGAAGAAGAACTTTGACCCCTTGTCACCCAAATCCAACCAATTTAATTTGGTCCTAGTTTTCAACCCTCTAATTTTCTGATTCTGTATCTTCCTAAGGTGGTCCTTGATTGACACCAGAGTGTTAGTAAGGTTTTCATCATTAGGGGAGTTCTGAAGGTTCATCTCTGCAATGCAAAGGTCTTTCTGTAGCAGCCTTTATACCATCCTAGCATCCTTGGCTTTCCTTTTCCCCACAGTTTGACAGAGGGTGGTCCAATTTTTAATGTTCAGGTTCCATTTATCAATCTTGGAGAGTTGGCTATGATCTTTCATATTAAACAGTTTGATGAAGGCCAGGGCAGAACAAAGATCCTCATCCTCCAAGAGCCTAGTGTTTAAGGTGAAGGAAGGAGGTCTTGAAGAGGGGAGGAGGTCAGATGGAGAGAGGTCAATTCCCATTATTATGGGGTGGTGATCTCATAGTGTGTATGGGGAGACAGAGTAATGTTCTCCATTAGCTCCTTTGCCAATATCAAAGTGGCATTTATTGAAGTAGAGTCTGTCTAGCATGCAGTAGATCCTTTTATTTATCTGATGATAGCTACACTAGGTGAACCATACAATGTTCAATTGGTCTTTTCTTCCAGCAATAGGATCAATAAGATGTAGTTTATTGATCATTCTGTCCCATTGCAACCTTTCCATTACCTTCCATTTAAATTTGTTGGCACCTTTTTTGTTATTGGTTGGTTCAACCATATTGAAATCCTTGCCTACAATCCAAGGGATATCTACCAGCCTTGTTAGCCAGTTCCACAGCTCTCCCCTCTCTCTATAGTTACTAGGAGCATATACAGAGCAAATTCCAAACTTTTGGTCTTCCAATTGAATAGAAACCCATATAGCCCTAGAATAGGGCAATTGCCCTCAGTTGATCACTTTGCTAGCCCATTTAGGACTAAGTAGTATGGATGTGCCTCCTTTACCCTTGGTATGGTTAGTATGAAAGGAAGTAGCTTCCCTCCAAATACATTTAAGGCTGTTTTGCAGGGTGAAGCCCACAACTTTTAGCTCTTGTAGGAGGAGGCAATCCACGTTCTTATGTCCATTAAGGAATCTTTTGATAATATATTTTCGATCGGGGGCCTCAAGGCCCCTGATGTTTTAAGAGATTGTTTTCATCATGACTCACTTAGTTGGGTAGGGTCCGTTAAGGATTTAAATCCCTCAAAACATTAAGGCCATTCCTCTTTATTTGTGATATTACTAGCATCAAATGCAATAGAAGAGCAGGGTCTACCTCTCTTCTTCCTTGCCTTAGATATTTGTTCAGGGCCAAGGGATTCCTTCCTGGAGGCACTATCTTTACTATTCTTGGGGGATCTCTTCCTTCTAGCTTTCCTGGTTTTAACCATAGTAAATCCTTCTTGTGTATCTGTCAAGCCTTGTTCAAAGTTAGTGTTTCCAGGAGTGAAGGGGTCCATGATGATCCCTGCTTCTTGAGTGGTAGTTTTCTCTGCCTCCAGGGCATCAATAGGAGTGCTAGAAGTACAATAGGTATTACTAGCAGGCTCTCTCCTAGTGGCCTCTGAGTCAATGGATGCATCTAGAGGGACTACTAGATCTCATCCATAGTAGGTCCACACACTTCCCCTTCCAGGGTAGGAATCTCATTAGTTTTGAGTCCAGTAAGAACTTTACATGCAGACACTTCAGGGTCCTGGTTTGAGGCCCTGCTAATGGTATCTGTTATAATTGGAGCACCACTATCCATGTCCTCAAGGTCAGGTATTTGCCACGGGGAGGCTTCAATTTCCAATTGCTTCTTAAGAAGGTTTTTCTCAAGAACTTTACTAGGTTCAGCTGCTCTTCTCAATTTTTCCGTCACCAATTGTTCTGTGTTCTAGGTTCTCGGGCCTGAGAGAAGATCATGGATGCCAATAAACTCAGAGGGGCTAAGGGGTGGAGGATGGGCGGCGGAGAGGGCTTCCTTAATAGCATTGTTGTAGTTCAAGATGGAGTTAGCCATCGAGGGGGGCGAGGAGGATGGGGGGGTTAGGTGGTTGAGGGGTAGGCAGCGGCAGGGGAAAAAAAATAGGTCGGGGGGGGGGATGCGAAGGAAGGATCATGAGAAGGGATAGACAGAGGAGGTTCAGAGGGGGTTGTTTCAGTCTCATAGGGGGGAGGAACAGAAGGATGAGTCTTTACTCTATTGGTGTTTTCACTCAATAAAGGGCATTTGCTTCTAAAATGGCCACTTACCTTACAGTAATGACATGCATCTATGCCACCCATGTATTCAATTGGATAGCAGAAGGTTTTATTGTCCAGACATATAGCAATTTCGGTGGGGTAAACAATACACAGTTTGAGGGCTATGAGTAGCCTAGTGTCAAGATGAGGGAGAACCGAGGGGGAGGAGTCAATTTTTACAATTTTCCCCAAGGGTTATGCAATTTTATCAATAGAAGACCAGAGAAATGGGGGGATAGTTTTAATGGTTATCCATTTTGGACAAGATAGGGCAATAATTTCATCATTACAAGCCTCGAGGTCCCAACGTACAACCCTAAAAGATGAGTTCCCTACCGACCAGAACTGTTTGTTTACAATCTTGCTTTGGCTTTCTTTATTGTAAAAAAAAATTAAAAACAAACCCTTCTGAATCATTCTACAAAATAAAAAATGAAACCCTAGTTTATTGACCCACACATCTTGCAACCATTTGTTCATGTATTGATGAGATGGTGCATTATTTACATCAAAGGTGGCCAAAAAAAAGCTAAATCCCTAAGCCTCGAAATCTCAGAAGAAATGGCAGAAAGCATTGAACCATTAGGTTTAATGATGATGCGCTTGGAGGGGGAGACCTCACCTTGTTTTCTCATGAGATGGGCTTCATCTTCATGCTGCTGTGCAGTCTCAAACTTTGCATCTTCAGGGAATAGAAACCGCTTGCCCTCCACTGCCTGACTGAAGGTTTTCCGTCTCGCGTGATCGTTCTCGGAGGGAGGAATGACCGGTTTATCTTTGCTTTGGCTGTCTTTATTGGCCTCCATTAAAGGCAGTAAATGCTTGAGGGTTGCCCAATGAAGCCAGGGAGCCCTTGTACATGGTGGCGGCCTGCAACCAGTGGCACCTTCGAAACTTGTGCCCTAGTTGCATAGTGCCCCCTCTCCTTGAGACAATTGATTTTAATTTTTATTTGTCTTGATTGTGATATATAAACATATCACTCTTATTAGTCAATTTAATAACTCATTTTTAATAAATATTTATTATTTGAAATGATGAAATTAATATTTTTGTTTTAATTATCTTGTACACAATGTTAGTCTCATTCTTTGTGATGTTAGAGTCTTTCACTCAGAAATACATGATCTCTCATGTGTTCTTTAAGAACTATTCAAGTTCACCAACAGACAAACTTTAATATAAACATCTTATTATAATAATTTATAATTAAACTTTTATTAAATTTGATCTATAATAGAATCTCCATTAAAATTAGCCCGTTGTCATTTCCCAATATCTGTTTGATTATTATTTTGAGATCTGTTTAAGAGAAACCTTATATTTCTGCTTTAGGTTAACCACTTTCATAGTCATACAGACCGTCAATTTTCAGAGCTCTAAAAAAACAGCCCATATATCGTCCATTGTCAGGGGCCCATAAAGAATGCAACATGTTTGGGTCGAATAGAACTTAGAACAAAAAGATTTAGTGTACGAAATTATAGTGGACATTATTTGGCAGCAGAACAGATCATCATTGTCTTTGTTTTGGAGCAGTGTGGAATGGTATATATAGTACATTCAAATTGAGGAACATGAAAAGTGTACTGCATAATATATTATTGGACAAGCAGATTTCAGATCATTAATATCTTTGTATTTTGGAACGTTGTGGAATAGTACAGTACTTTCAGATTAAACGTTATAAGTGTACGCAATTAATGTGATATAGTACAATGGAATTAGTTATTATAATGATATTCTTGGACATCGAGTCAGATAATTAATGTCTGGTATTTGGGAGCATTGTGGAATAGTACAGGGTGTGCGAGGAAGATAGGTCGATTAAATGATTACTATCTTTGTCTTTTGGACTACTGCCAAATAATACAATGTATTCAGATAGAACAACATAACAAGTTTCTTATGATGATGTTGTCAGATAGGCATGTCATATTCTGCATGAAACATGTAATAGTGTATTGTATTCAAATTTATGGTAAGGGGAGAAGATCAATAAGTTGAGTATCATAAGTCTGTATTTTTACAGCAATTAATTTGAGAAGTTTGGTAATTGCAGCTAAGGTTTCACAGTCACATTTTCAAATCATGTCATATCATTAATGTCTGGTATCATGGAATATTGTAGTGTATTCAAATTTATGATTAGGCGAGAAGATCCAAAAGTTGAGCACCATAACTTCACACTTCTCAAAATCTTACTTGAAAATTTTTACAGCAGCTTACTTGACAAATTTGGTATTTTTGACTAAGGTTTCAAATCATGTCATATCATTTATGTCTTATATGGTGGAATAGTGTAGTGTATTCAAATCTATGATAAAGGGAGAAGATCCAAAAGTTGAGCACCATAATTTTGGGCTTCTCAAAGTTTTTCTGGAAATTTCATATCATTTTCAATGTTTACAGCAACTTATTTGACGAGTCTGGTACTTGTGACTAAGGTTTCTGAGCCACATTATCGAATATGATGCCACAACAACATTATTTTATAGTCAAGATGTGGAATCACACGATTTGTTGCTTTTTCAAATCTAAGGAATACATTTCATTCAATTATACATAACTATCATCAATACTAATAATTTTAACATGGCTGAATAGCCCAGCCCTTCGCTAAGCGGAGGAGACCTAAGTCGTGGGTATGCGTCCCGGACTTTCACAACTATTAATACAATATTATTAAAAATATTAGACATCAAATCACAAATATTATAACAATTATTGAAACGTGGTCAATTACTAAATCCTTTCCACCACATATAAATATATCAATTTTAAACTAAATTGTCAAAATTACTATACACCTAACTAGATGTGACGTTGATATGGATGGCCTAGATAGCGACAGTTTCTTGGTTGTTTTTGGTGTACCAAATTTTTAGATTGCCCATAAACTGTTGAAGTTACAAATTCAGCAAATTCAAATTTGACTATAGTACTATTCTTACTCTCAGATTGTATTAAGAAGTCTTTTCCTGATATGAGCACAAAGTTACATAAACTGTCATTTCCAGACAGCTGAAAAACAAAAGAGGCTATATCGTCCATTTTCAGGGACCCATTGAAAGTGCAATCTATTTTGAGTCAAGCACAAATTAGGTAGAACAATATGACAAGTGGATCTCATTGTTTGGTGTCTTGTATATTGGGGCAGTATGGAATAATGCAGTGTATTCAAATGGACGACTAAATGTGAGTGTTTCAATTTTGAACGAAATCCTCAAAGTTATTACAACGTCTGACCAAGACTGGACATGGGCGGCTTAGACAGGGATGACATTCTGGTTTTTTTGTACAAGTCTCCCCATAAATAGTTAAATTACAAATTTAGCGACTGTAGATTTAACTATAGCAGTACAAGAAACTGAATTTGAATTAGATATTGTCTAATTACTGTTGAACTATTTCTTTGTGAAATGTTGATAGGTATAAATGTCATTGTCTATAGAGAATGCAATTTACTAGTATTTTTAATTAATTAAATTGAAAATCAGAATACAATTGTATATTAATTTTTAATATAATTAATAAATATAAATATTGATGGTTGTCTTTGTTAAGTATTGTGGTGTTTGATTGACATATATTAATTTCTAGTAATTATCAATTGAATAAATACTTTTTATTAAAATCAAATAGAATATATTTAAATTAGAAGAAATCGTTTTATTATGATGTAATGAGTAGGGGATCTGGTACATCAAAATCATCCAAGGGTTGAATCTAGGGAGGGAAATTGAACCTCAATGAATAGTATTATTAAAAAGTAAACCATCATATTATTTGTTATATTTATTATTGAAAAATAAATATTCCAAATTATAAAAATCAATGAGGAAAGGAAAAATTCTACGAATAAAAACTACAAAGATACTATAGATAAATGGATATATTGCCCGACACAATTATTATTTATATATATATGTATACACACACACACACACACACACACACACATATTGAAATGTTGGGAAAATGGATGAGTTCGCTATCCCAACCATGCAAACTAGGAATCATAAATTCCAAACCATTTCATTCATTGTGCAATGATCAATTAAGCTCAATTTTAGTCCCTTGGGAGTGCTAAATGTTGTGGTTGACTATTCCTTTTGATATTTGTTGTGATTAGATATGAATATGACAAGAAATGATGTAAGAACTAGGTAAAATGATAGGAAATTGATAGGACTCAACATAAACAAACAGTGACAGATTAGAAAATAGAACATAGAAGTATATATTTGGGAATAAGACATGGGCTGAAACCTTTCATTGAAATTTGAACTTGAAAATGTTGGGCCACTATGCTAGGCCCCTTAGTCCTAGAGGTGCTTCCATTAGATAACACTTTAGATTCTAGATCAAGATATTCTTATAGATCATGCTCTTTGAAATTCAACCAGCTATGCTAATTGACATAGCCCATGAATTTATGCCTATTAAAAATCTAGAACTGTTTGTTTGAGTATGTTCTCTACAACTTTTGGCAACTAGATCTGTAACCTGCACATAGAAAAGAGGAAAAAATGTTTTTTTCCATAAGAGCTTGCTTAAGTCAAACTCCAAGTAAGAATTAACCTCCACTACAACTATGATATGATGGAAGAGAGATTCTCCTTGGTAGGATAGAGGCTGAAATCCTTAAAGGAAATGCTAAATTGATAAATGATACCTTTTCTATGAAATTTCTTGTCTTGACGTCTTCAATAAATTTTGATGTTTCTTGATAGGTGTTAATGCATGCCTTCATTCATGGTGGAACACATGAATTTGACTATGATTGCTTAACTTGAATTCTTGAATGATTGTCTTTAGATCTCTCTTCATTTTCCTGCAAGATGCCTGATTGAAATACTCAATTGGATTGATGATATTGGAATTGGTAGATGTACAAATGAGGGGGAGGGAGTTCTATTTATTCACAAATCACATGTTTTAGGTCTAAATTGTGATGAAGACCAACATCGTTGATTACTTTCTCACTCTACAGTTTTATGATCATTAGAGGTTTAAAAAGGCTAGACTAGGGCGCTAGGTGCTATAGCATAGGAGGACTATGGTGGTAGGCACCATAGTATTGGTTTTTTGAGCCAAAATCAAGGTTAGTGAGCTCAAGAATATTCTGGGAATCTATATTTTTCCCATGGATTAAGAATAATTAGTCGTTAATTAGCGATATGAGGAAAAACAACCAAATTGAGCCAAAAATAGGCATAAAATTGTATTAAGATACAATTTATAACACCATATTTAGTCCTTACTTTACTGGGAGTATTATTTTATTTTTATACTTTCACTAATATATAGGATATCATAGAAATACTTTCATGAAGGCATTAAAATTAAAGCTATGATGAACCATGGAGTGTGATTCGAAACGTTGATGGAAAAATAACACACACAATCAAATCCAGAAAAACAAACTATTAGACATTAAAATTGACAAGATAACACCAAGCCTCTAAGGCTTAAGATTTTATTAATCTACAATATCAAGATAAAATGAGCAACATGATTATTATAGGTTACACATACACATGGATCATGCAAAAACAAAGAAGGTTATGGAATCTAGGACTAGTAAGGGCTACTTACTAGGCGACTTAATAGAAGAGGCATGACTTCTAGACCTAGTAAGGAACTTACTAGGAGTCATGTTAGGAGAGTCAAATAGGTCTAGCGAGGTGCATTATACTAGTTGAATATTTGCTAAAGAATATCACAAAGAAAAATCTATATTTTCTAGATAATATAAAAAAAAAAGACAACAAAATGGTGTTACAATGTGTACCAAGAACAAAGGTTACAAAATAAAACCTTTGTCTTTTGAGTAATAAAAAAATGAGAATGCAAAATGGATTTTGCAATTTTCACCAAACATATCATGGTATGTGGTTAAAGTGTACGAACTAATCTTGTGGTGTGTGAAAAAAGTGTAATATGTAGTGAAGGTATGTCCCCATGTTAAAGTGATTGTGTACATACCTTACTGATAGCAATTACTTTAAGGTAGCATACATACATCTTAAAGACAATCATGTAAACATAGTAAAATACCTTGAAACATTGGTAAGTCAAAGGAAATGGTCAGAAGACATGAAACAACATATAAGGTATCTACTATTTGGAGTCACTATGTACATTAGATAAACCATCTATGTCAAGTGTGATTTTTTGAATTGACCTCATCCCCCAAAGGTAGTGAAAGTAAAAACATAATGGATGGAAAAAATATAAGATGAACACAATATTTTTAGCTCAACATGGAAGAGACAAGAAAATATCTCAATGATTTGGATTCATCCTCAAGTAGACAATACAAAGGCATATTTACAGCAAGAGTGCATTTATGACACAACATGTGTACAACATAAAGAATAATGATGATACATATAGAGGAACGTTATGATAGGGTCAGTCCCTTTGTAGCCTTATGTCAATTGAGAAAGAAGGGTCATCCAAAGATATATTAATAATCACAAAGATACACAAAGAATTACATTACATGGGAGATAACTTTACATGCAAGAAAACACACAAAAAAATATATTGCACAAATTATATATTCTAGCAAACCATCTACACTGCAATCTTTCTCAACGCCATATAGGGATTGCTGAAAAAATACCAATGGAGCTACAACTAGTACAATAGATAGAAATATCCCTAGTACCAAACATGTACCATGCTCTAGTAATGAATCACAATGTATGTCAGTAGGAGCTAAAGTTAAATTTTTAGAAAAGATCAAAGATAAATCATATTTATTATCCTCAATAGTTTCAACATTATTTAAAAATTTATCGACTAAATTAATCAGTATAAGAGGTTTGATACAAAGAGGAGAAAAAGAAGAATCACTTGGAATTGAAAATTTCAAATTGTGATGAGGTTGGACAAGGTAAGGCTCCTCTTTAGGATTGAGTGATGGTTGATAAAATGAGATTAAATCAACATTCTACTACTTATGAGAAGAACCAATTTTGGAAGAAATCTCACAAGCCTTGGCACAACCTCTTTTTCAGTGTTCTCTTATACTACAATTTCATTGGCTATGACTCAAAGCTTTTGGAGGGGGTCTGGGATCACTCAAAATTTATTTTATTTCTTCCTTTTCTCTAGGACGATAAGGAGGAACAAAAGGAACTACAAAATGTTGAGAGATAGAAGGTCTTATATATTTTCCTCTTTGTCCATTATAGGATTGTGGAGTTGGCATTGCAACATATATAGGAAGAATATTAGGAGTAGGAATTAGTCTTGGTCTATGATGTGGATCAATAAGAGCTTCTCCCATATCCATAGATGATGAAGGATCCTCAGGGGTAGTATTCAAAGAGGATCACAAAGGATTACCTACGGATAAGGTAGTTATCCTATTGGCTATAAACTTTTGGTAGGAAAAGAATAGGATATCCTCACAAGGGTGAAGTTATTGTGATTTTCTAAGGGATGTAAAAGACTATGATGTATAGTTATGAATTGTAATTTATGATGGAATTTCAAAATCTTATGGATACAAGAAGAGACTAATTTCATAGATTTGAGCCAAGGATAACCAAAATTCACATAAAATTGATTCAAAGTAATGATAATGGTAAAGGGAACATCTAAGAACTTAAAGCCAACTTAAATAAGAAAGAGTGATGTAGCCAATGGTGGTAGAAGTGAAACTATCATGCATTGTGATCAAGACATTATATTTATCATGTGTCTTGATATAATTCATGTGTGGTAACAAATTATTCTATAGTAACACACACCATATATGCAAGATCAATAAACAAATAATGTAGTAGAAGCCACAATATTAGTTTATGGCTTATGCATGGTGTGCATTGTTGTCATTCAAAATTTAAATATTGAAGGGGATTCTATGAATATAATTTCAACCCTCAAGAAATTGGAAGCTCCAAATTGGAGTGTGAGGTACATCCTTCAGGAGGCTTGGGAGATATTGGAGAATAGTGGTAAATATACAATTAAACATTATTTCCGAGAAGAAAATAGTTTGGTGGATTCTCTAGCCAACAAAGAATGTCAGCTAAATTTGGGGGACTTCAAGCTTAGTTATAAACATATATAAATCTTTAAATTAACCATTTATGTGTTTTTTTACAATTTTAATGTTTAATGTTATGATGTAAGCACTATACATAGTGGGTGGAAGCCACACTATAGGTCATCTAAGTTTAGTGGTACAATTCAAATTTTCCTGGTGATCATCATAAGAGGAAGGTCAAGTGGCCATCCATGCACTTGAGGTGGCATCTTTCTGGCATGCATGCAGGATATGGAATGATTCCAAGGCAAGATGAAGAGCTATAATTTGAAATGGACATTGCCTTCGAGGTTGCATTAAATATTTTGCTTATCACATGCTTAACAAGTGGTATCCCACCTAGTTATTGTGACACCTTCTCAAAGCTTCTTTGTTAATAGAAATGATTATTATGCATGTGAAGGGTTTCAAGTGAACATTAGGGATGCCCACAAAGTACCTTGATAATACCTTTTAAATGTGTTAAATCCTTCCCTTTTGTGAGGAAAATACTATTTGTAGTTCATCGCATCTCAAAATTCATATGAAGTTTTTAAAGAGATGGATATAAGGGGAGAAAAGGCTCATTTTGTCTCATCCTTCTCTTCTCTCTACGTTGTCCACTCATTGGTGTTCATAGAAATGAAATACGAGCTGCTTAATCAATGGATTTCAATAACATTTTTAGGTTGGGAGTTCCCAACCTTGGGGACCTACACAACAGAGCACCTGAAGCAAATTTTCAATTGGTACTATGTGAAAATTCAGTAGGCAATTATCACAATAGTGGAGAAGAGGGGTTTAGCTCTAAAGAACCTCATAGTATCTTTCCTTTGTAGGTTGTATATGTGTTCATATCCAATGCTTTTAATTTACTTTAGTATTATAAACCTCTATGTTGCATTTATGTTCAAGTTATGTCAAAGAGGGTTTCGTTTCTATTGATGATATTGAAAGGGAAATGAAAAAATATGACATGTTGAATGGCAGGGGATGGGTGGGAATACTTTTTCCATGATTTTTTTTAAATAAGAAGCCCCACAATGTGAGCATATACAATGCTATGAAAATAGGACTTGAATCTAATAATTACAAGATTTTTGAGAATGAGTTAGGATTATTCTTTGAGATGATTTCATCGATAGAGGTAAATCAATTTTTAAAACTTTTTTACTTAGTTTCACTAACCTCATCATCATAAGGTTCAAAAGGCTCTTGTCATGGATAGGGTAGTGGGGCACCAAAATAGTACTTAGTGGGCTTCAAGTTTGGAGATAATGCTCATCAGGTGGACAATGCAAAGAATGAGGTGATAGGAGAGAATTCACTAGATAATTAGTGTGCTCTGCATTATCTCTAATTGTTATATGGTGCAGTTTCTTTTTATCTTTTTCTTGTTTAGATAAATATTTTTTCTATTATATGTAGCTTTCCCTTTAATTATAGAATTTTAAAATGTATCTTGTCTAGGGTCTATATTTAGAACATTTTGTGTATGCAAATAGTTTCTTAGATTGAGTAATGCTCTCTGAGCTAGTTTTTTTTGGGACTTTGGGTTTGCATATAGTATCTCAGATTGAGCAATGCTCTTTGAGCTAGTTTCTTTATGTTTTTTGTTGGATTCTACAATTTGAGCTATGAGATGAACTAGTTATTTTTTTGATAATATCTTCTGTTATGTATATTTTATGTCTTATCAATAGTATAAATTACACTTTCATGATTTTCCCTTAAAAAAAGAAAAAAATAAGCACTCCATGTGAGGTTTTATCTTTGATTTTCATAGTAATCTATAATAGACAATCAGGTGCATTTATGATATCACTTTAGCTAAAGGTAATATGAGGCTCATGTCTAGGCTTAGTTTTTTGTTGCCTTATGAAACTCACAAAATTGTTGGCCTCATTCTAGATATGTTGTTAATGACTATATAGCTATCATTTTTATGCTCAACAACACTTGTAGAATGGGAAGGGAAAGGAACGGTAAATATTTACAAGTTTTTATTAGATTGTGCTATGGATTTATTCCCTAAATCATTCACATCATCTACAACTATAACTTATTAGAATCAATATGGTCTTAAATTTTATGTTAAAAATGCATGCATTTATTAGTGTCACACCTGGGTTGATGATGATATTCACAAAAGGATTTGGAATTAAAGGAAGGTAGGAAAGTTGTGGAGGTATCTATAGGATGGATAGGGGGAAGATTCATCAAATTATATTATTAATCAATTGAAGAATGATGCTATTTAATGAATCAAAAACGGGTGTGAAGTTGCAATATTTAAATGTCACAGAAGAATAGTGAGCTACAATAGGGTTTTTTGTGGCTACAACTTGAGTATCAATATGGTTGGAAGAATTGCTTCTATTGATATTAATGATTTTTTTTTATCTTATTTAATAAAGCCTTAAAATGTTTTATGAGAATCTTCGATCTTACCAACTAGAGACAAAATAAAGTAGATTCATATTGACTAATCTAAAGTTGATACTGGTGAAGTGTTATGCACAAGTATGTGAAAGATGTGTATTGAAAAAGTAGAATCTTTTCTTTAATATTTGATTGTAAATTATCAATAAAAAATCTTTGAATATCAACATTAGGAATAGAATATAAAATTTGTGAATATAAATATTGATATTTAACTAATTAGTTAGTTTTGATTTTTCTTAGTACCTTGTTTCCAATGCAATAAACTAGTTAAAGTAAGTTGGAGAAGCATAAGATCTATAATATATAATGGTTAAATATGACTTGCCATTTATTTGGCGAGTCAATAATATCAATATCTTTTGCTCGCTATTTTTTTAAAAAGTAATTATATGATAAAATGTTAGCTCATTCCAATCCTATAATCCACTCAATTGTGACTAAGCTCTTAGAGATCATTATATAGTATCAAGAATGAATATTAGAAAGTAGGAAGTAACTTAAACTATTTGCAAAGCCCAAAATAGCCTCAACCAATAGGAATTTGATCATGCAACATACTCATATACCTATACATCCTAACCAAATGTTTTAAAAAATAACTACTAACATATATTGATATTTATTATGTTGGATGCATGTCCCCCACATGTAGATTTTAATGAATAAAATAATTTCTAACATATACATATACATGTAATTATACATATACATAGTGTTGGTTGAATGTCTATTACATGAAGATTTTAAATTAGAATCTATTTATATTTTAGTTTTGCTACAATTTTGTCTATAACACTCAAATATTTTATTTGTCTCATTCATTCTTTTTACTATATTATAAATTTAATTTTTCTACTCCTTCCTTAAATATTCTTTTACATTTTACCTTTTAACAATAGTTAATACAAACATAATAATATTTCTATTAACTTATACTTTAAAAGGAAACCAAATATTAAAATAAACATAATAATTTTACCCCTACATTTTCGATATTATTATACTTTCTTGATGAATGGAAAGGAAATCAAGTACATATTTAAGTACCTCAAACTTAATGAAACAAGTTCCTTTCTATTTTTATCCCTATACAAACTAGCTACAATACTTTATGCTTAATGGGTCACACTGCATCATATTTTGTAGATACGTATTCTCTATTGTCTTCTTTTCTACTGCTCATTTTATGTTTGTTAGATATTGTTTTTGTTTCCCCTTATAAAGGATTTTATTTGCATCTTTGAAACCTATAAATTGTGGATATATATCTTACATATCCACGTGTCTAAAAGAAGAAAGAAAAAACTTTTATTTTCATTAAAAAATAAAGTAAAAATAGAGAAGGGAAAATGGTTGGGAATAGGGATTTGCCTTAGGTCAGACCCAAGTTTTGGAATTAACCATAACATAGAAGTGAAATTTAATCGAATTGGTGTAATGGAAATTATTTCCTTTCTAGGGAAATGCTAAATAATGTTTGCAATGCTAATGTTATACCCTTTTATGGAGTTTTGTTTGTCTCCACTAGGAATTAAGGTTTCATGTTAGATAACATATCCATGTGTCTCTAAAAGAGATAAAACTTTTATTTTCATTAGAAAACATTGTGATTTTTATCACAGGTACAACTTTGTTTATGCATGTTTGTGATAGTTTGATCATTTTGGAAGTTGCCAACACCTTTTTTCTCTTTTGTAATAATTGTTTGCACATGCTTTCAAGTGGTGTTTCTCCCATGTTCTATATTCTAGAATATATTTTAATATATAGTAGGTCTAAAGCATCTTTCCCTATATACACAATTATACTGGTATGTGTACTTTGTGGGCATTAAATATATTCTAAGCAGTAGTATAAAGTTCCAAAATAGACTAAGATCATTGCAATGTATGTATTGATGTTTATGTTGATAACTAATTCTAATCTTCTAGTTTTTCCATATCATTAAGAGATCCTCATCTCATTCTTAAATTCAAAAATCCTCATCACCTTGATGTGTGTTATGTGCAATTTTATTAAAGATTGTTAGTTGGAATGAATTCTTATATGTGTTCTAGTTTTCCATGCTAAATGCATGGAGGAAACAACTTGTTTGCAATTTGTCATGCTGAATCTCTCCAACATAGAGTTCACATACTTTCTTTGGCTAATCCAAAGGTTTCTATTAGCTCTATCTCTTTTGATCTCCATTCCCAAATATACCTTGATGCACCTAGATCTTCCATCTCAAACTGTGCTGACAATTGAGACTTCAAATCTGAAATCATTCTCTTCCCATTCACAATAAACAACATATCATCCATATATAGGACAATATTTAGAATATTATCATTTTTCATTTTTATAATAAATACTATGGTCTGATTTAGATCTTAGAAATCCTAGTGACAACACATAGGTGTCAAATTTGTAGTACCACATCCTAGGAAATTACTTAAGACCATAAAGAGAATTCTTCAACTTGCATAGCAAACTCACAAAGTGCTTTGGTTGTGATATGCAAATCTCCTCGAAATCGCCATTAAGGAAAGATATCTTCACATCCATCTGCTCAACTTCCAAATCATGACTTGTTGTGAGAGATAATAATAGTTGAATCAATGTTAGCTTAGCTATATGAGAGAATATCTCTCCATAATCAATTTCCTTTACCTGGGAATATCCCTTTGTGACCAACCATGCCTTGTACTTCTCGACATTTTCATATGGAGCCAGTTTCTTCTTAAACAACCATTTACAACCAACGTGTTTGCATCCCTTGGGAAAATGTACCGAATCCCATGTAGCATTCATTTTCAATGCACCCATCTCTTTATTCATGGCTTCCATCCAGGAATCTATATCATGCATACCCATTGCCTCTCTAACATTCCTAGGCCCATCAACATTAACAATCAATGCAAAGATACAACTAGATTCAAATAACGAATAACCAAACCTTATTGGTGAATAACCATATATTTCATGTTGCCTCCTATCGTGTGTAGACCCCCTCAAATACTAAGGTTGAGGATCATGTTCCTCTTCTGAACTCTATGAGTTGCTAGAACTCTCCTCATCATCAAGTCCTGCAAAAGTACATAGCTCATCTCTTTCGGGAGTGGGAAGAATCTAAACTACCCCCTTCTTCTATTTCTCTTCTTTCATTGGCTGTAAATAAAATCTAGAAGGTTCCAACTCTTTGAATATTATACTCCTATTCTAGAAAATCTTCTATGCAACTAGACCCCAAAGCTTCTACCCTTTCACATCGATACCATAACTGATGAAGATACTCTTAACCATCTTGTTCTCTAATTTAGATATCTTTTCATTAGGCACATGAACATATGCCTCATAACCAAAGGCTCTAAGATGTCTCATCGAGGGATTCTTACAAGACCATGCTTCTGTAGGGTCTTTTCAACAAGCGTAGAGCTAGGAGATCTACTTATCAGATAACATGAAGTGGCTATTGCCTCATCCCAAAACTTTTATTTAAGGCCAAAACCACTCATCATTGTAGTGCACCTCCTTGATTCAATTTTTCTTTTGTACATTAAAGGATTCTATTGATCAAGTCTAGTATACTTTATGATGATTTGATAATGTCATGTTATGTACTAACCTTATTCCATGATTGTAATAGATGATGATGGACCGATATTTGATGGTTTATATGTGTTCATTATTCATGATGGATCATATTGCTTATGGTACTTGATGACATTATGATTATGCTAACCCTACTCTTTGATTATGATGGCTGAGTTGATGCAATGATGTTGTGATTGTCTTGTAGTGTCTTCGTGACTAGAGATGATGTCATATCACTCATTGCAAGCATGATATGATGTTGCGATTCTCTATCACTTGTGTGACCATTTATGATTTATATACATCGACTCCACCCAGTCCCATAGGTCTGACCGTGTCTTTGCCCAAATAGCAACTTGTTGGAGATGGCATATGTTTCCCTTGCACATTCTAGGCTTAAGATGTGACCTTGTCAGTTGAGTCATATTATTATTGTCTTGTAGCACATTGTGGTTGTTAGGACCCTTGTTATGTGGTATTGTGAGTATGATTATTAATTTAAATTAATAATTGATTCTATTGCATAGTTTATTAAGTGGCTAGATTAAGATATTAATATTATTTGATTATTTATTTATTGGTATTATTTAGTTATTGGGTTCCAATGTTTATCTTTTTTTATTTTAGTTTATTCCACTTATTTAATTATTTAGTGTTTAATTGATTATTTAATTTATTATTTTTGATAAAGATAAATGAGTTTTACATGGACCCGAAACCAAGAATTTAACAGATTCTGGCCATCAGCCAACCAAACAGAAACCAACAACAAAATAGGGGAACACACTAGACCAAGCACAAAATCAAAAAGAAACAACAGGTAACAAAACAAAGCACAGACAAACACTCAATTAAGCAAGTGCACCAGCTCCTAGTTCTTCTGGATGGCAAATTTGTTGATTTCTTCCAAGTCCTCCATAATGAACCTAGATGTACCCTTATTGCTGCTCCTGCTTTTGGTCATGGAACTAGGGCTCATAGTTTTATTGCTTCCTATAGTAGAGTCTTCACCACCCAAATCTTTCTTTCTGTTACTGTTACCACCTGATAATCACTGTCAATAGGATTGGATCTTTTCCAGTCCCTCCATACTATTTTGCATGGCCTCCTTGCTTATGTCTACCAGATTCTTATGGTTATTCTTGGTCTCCTCCATAGACTACTCAACCTTCTCAATTCTTTTCTCATGATTACATTTCATAACCTCCACATCATGGGAAAGCTTCCGAGTCATGATTTAATTTATTGTTGAGATTTCATAATTATTAATTTATTGATTTATTTGATCTATCATTTATTTATTGTTTAGATTTAATTTATTTGATTTATTGCTTATTAATTATTTAATTGTTATTTGTACAACTTGAGTTGGCCTAGTGGTGGAGAACTTGTCCTCTTGAAATAGAGGTTACAAGTTCAAATCCCACAAAGGGGGTAGGGTATGTACACCTTATCGGCTTCGGCCCATTACCTATCAAAAAAAAAAAAAAATTATTTAATTGTTATTTATTTTTTAATTATTTTTTATTTATTTATGGAGTTCTATTTGTATTTATTTATTTTGTTATTGAGTGTTATTTATTTTATTTATTTAATGGTTCCTTTTTTGGATTTATTATTGTTATTATCTATTTATTAATATTTATTTATTTATTGATGTGACTAAGGCATATTATTTTATTGGATGAATAAATAATATTATTACCATGGATAATATTTAATTTTGGGGTTTGAGTTATTATTTTATTAATTACCTTTTTACCCTTCTTAGTTATTTTATTTGGATATTGCCTACATACCCTTTTATTTTATTGACCAAATGGTGTGAGGTAGGAAAATAATATATTTATTTATTATACACCTCGAATTTAAGTTTGGGTAGGTATATTATATAGCTTTTAGGATTATTTTTATTGGTTGGCTTTTATTATAGTTTAAAGTTTAATTTTTGATATATTTGAACTTCCTATGCATTCACGAAGGTTGATTTTTCAGTGATTTCCTAGAGTTGGATATCAAACTTGGATTGAATATTGTTGAAGTTTTGGATTCCTTGTGGATTTTTCTCTTCTTTGATTTCAACCATGTTATTGGATTTTTGTTTCTTCTTCTCTTTTGAATTTTGACTTCTGGAAATGCAATGTCTTCTCTGTGACTATGCAAAGATTTCTTGCAGAATGTAGTTTAATTTGTTTGGGGAGATTAGATTTGAAAGTTGAATAATTAATTTGAATTGGAAGGAAAATTGGAATGGGGTAATTGCCATTCATTGTTTTGAACTTCTAGAAATCACTTGTTGGTATTGTCTTTCTATGTCTTTTTTTGTGAATTATTATGATTCCTCTTCCTTGTGTTTTAAAGGAATATTGATCTTGTTTTTTGGAGTTATACATCTCCTTGTATTGCATTTGTTGTATTTCCTTGCTACAAAGTTAAGATTTACATTTTTGGGCTCGCTCTAGCTTGTCGGGAAACTCTTTATTTTATCATGATTGTACATTTTGGGATAAAGACTATTTGAGGAGAGTTTGAGATTTTATTTAAGCCTTGTAAAGGTTTTGTGTTATCTCATGGAAGTTATTGCAGAGTTATTATATCTCCCTTTGATGCTATGGTTTGAAGGTATTATTCTGAGCATTGTGGGAGAAATTTTTCTATACAGTTTTATGTTTGTGAGTCTACAACTTTGTATTTTTGAATTCCCTCTTTGATTTTTGGATCTTCTAGGCCTTCTGGGTTGAGTTTGTGTGCCATTTTTGACCCCTAAGCAAATCTGGGCAAGTGTCCTATCCTTATGTGTTCATTTTGATTGATTTTGGTACATTTCACCAAAAAAGCTACTGAAACTACCCAAAACACTATCTTATGGACCATAAATGCTACTCCTCAGACCAGAAACACTAATGTAGTTTCCAAAAATGCCACTCTACATTTCAGGGGTGCTGATTTGCATTTCAGGAGTGTTGAACTACTCTAGAGGGGTTAGGAAGGTCAATTTGTGCTTTGTGAGTGTCTTTTGAGATTTGTGCATTCTCAAGAGGCATGTATAGGTTGTGTTGACATTCTCTGAGTTGTCCTTGATGTATTTTTATCTTTCATCATTTATTTTGTGCTCCATTAAGAGGGTTTGTGCCTTACCGTTGAGGTGTTTCATATGCATGTTGTATTGCTCTGGCGAGAGGGAGAATTCCTCACTGCCGAGGATTGATTATATGGCTCCAATGGGATGTGTTTTTTCCTCACTGTGGAGGAGTCAACATGGATTTAGTTTCATCCTTTGATTATATTTATGTTTTTATTTTTTCAGTGAAGGCTCATACCATGTGTATGGTTACTTCATTATGATCAGTTGTTCTTAGTATGTTGCAACTATTTATATATCATTTGTGAACCTTCATGAGGTTTTCATGATGTCTTTTAGATTCATTATTTACCCTATGGTAATGGTCCATGGTTGGGAGAGCGGGCTCTTGCATGTGCAGGACCAAGATCATGAGCATTAGATCTATAGGAGGGGGTCTAGAACTATGGAACCACATGAAGAGTTTTCTTGTAATTGAAAGTGATGATATTAAAATAATTAATTAATGAGTTTGAGTATTTAGGAATTCCCTAACCTCATAGCCCTAGAGTGTTTCTCAAGATGAGCTTGGGAAGACCATTGAAGCAACAAACCTATCTCTCCTGAATGGCTCCAAGGTTGAGAAGGTTCCACATGTCTACTAGGGTGAGGCTCAACCCCTTCTTTTGTGAGGGTAGCATGTGATAACACTCTTCCCTAGTTGTATCCATTATCCATATGCCTTGATTTGTTGATTATTCCTCTATAAGTTTGGTTGCTTTGATTTAGCCTTGTGATGTGATTGGATGTTGTTTATATGTTGGAGTCTTGTGATGTCATTTTGTATCCTTTGGTTGTTACGTGTTAGCTTAGGTCTTAAGTGTGATTTGGAACCTTATGTCATCTCCTAGCACGGGGGTTGGTTCCTATTTGGTTCCAGATGGTCAAGTGGTTAGATGCCTTCTTACATTGGGATATTCTTCTTAGATGCAAGCGTGCATGGATTGGATTCTTGGATTGTTCATTATGTGGATATTCTTTGAAACTGATTTCTATGTACTTGGAATAGAAAATATAATTGTATCATGGTGATTTGTATATGTAAAAGGACATTGTGTACCCTTGTGTCATGCATCTTCATGTATTTTTAGATGAAATTGTAATGGGATATGATGTAGTGGCTTAGGAGATTTAATCACCAATTATTCCTTGATGCATTGGATATTCATTATGTAATAAGAAATTATGAGTGGAGATTTAATCACCAATTATTCCTTGATGTATTGGATATTCATTATGTAATAAGAAATAATGAGTTCTACGTGGGAAAAGAAAGAGGTAGTATTCATGTCTTTGTATTGCATTGATGTTCGTGGAATAGAATTGTTATGTTTAATCTTATGGAATATAAGTTGGAAAGAATAGTAATTTCTGTTATAGCTCTTATTTAAGTAATGGGAGTTATCTATTCTTATTGAAAGAAATTGTTATAAATATCCATAATGCATTTGTGATGAAGGAAAGTGTGAGTATTAGGAACATTTGGTTGGTATTTTTTAATGAACCTAAAGAGTATGCATTGCGATAGAGTTATGTTTATGTGTTAATGAATCATCATAGTTATAAAGGAAGTAAATGATTAGTTGGATAATATTATATGGTGTTCTAGATGGAAAGGTGATGTGTTAGAATTAAGTCAGATAGTGATGTTGAGATACCCTAGGGAATGGATATATCAAAAGGGTTTATTTAGTAATATGTTAGTTATTAAATGATTTATTCCAATTTCTTAATGTGGTACTATGGTTATGTTCATCTTGATTCATGTGATCTTGTAAATAGTTAATGTTGCATTAATGTATGTTAGTGATAACCTTGGCATAATGAAAGTTTTTAAAAATTTTTTTATCTCCATTTGTTAGTAGATTATGGATTATATCTCTAGGGTATTTTGGTGGGAATTACAATCATACTCCTAGCCCTCTCCATCAATGTTTTGTTCATCCTCTCCACAACTCCATTTTGTTGTGGTGTAGATGGAGTTATCTTATGTCTTTCAATCTTGTGGTCCTTATAGAATCTATCAAACTCAGTAGACCAAAATTCACCACCATTATCCATCCTCAAACACTTGATTTTCTTACTAGTCCAATTTTCAAACAACGACTTAAATTCCTTAAATCGACATAAAATTTTAGATTTAATTCCAAAAAAATAAATAAATGTGCTTCTAGAATAGTTATCTATGAAAGAAAAAACCTACACATATATTTAAATAATGTGCATTCATTGGACCAAATACATTAGAATGAACATAGTCCAAAACCTGAGAAGACTTATGAGAACTAGAATAAAAATAAACATGGTGTTGTTTTCCATATATGCAATGTTAACAAAATTCAAACTTGAGATTACAATCATAAAGGCCTTCAATGTTCAAGGCTCTTATTTTTCAAGGCTTGTAAGCCCTTTTCACCTATGTGGCCAAGTCTTTAGTGCCACAACATTATCTTCCTGGTTGGGAGCTTCATCTCCAAAGCATTAGCATCCTTAGGTACCAGAAAGCACAACCATCAAATGTTGATACAATATTCTTCTTCTCTACTTGATTTGATAGTGAGGATGAAGAATCCAAATCCCTTTTCTTGGACTTCATAGTTTGTGCTATTGCATTTAATTATGCATGTATCTAGCTTATACAGAGTGCCTAGCCAAATACCCTTAGCAAGCGCCATAGAACCTTTGGTCATCTTGCAAGAAAAAAATCTTCACTCCCACATCACTCATCTTGCTAACTCAAAGGAGGTTTCATGCCAAACAAATAATGTGTAGTAGACCATCAATCCCCTTCACTCTATCATCAGGGAATCAAATCTTGAGTCTTCCATGACCAATAATTTTTCGGTGAGAGTCATCACCCAAGTACACCTTCCCACAATCATATTCTTCATACTCTGAGAACCAACCTATATGAAAGGGAATGTGAAAAGAAACACCTGAGTCAATCAACCATACATATTCTGATGCATGGGTTCCAAGGAAGCAACAAAATCATCCATATCATCTTGATAGGATTTATAGGAATAAGAATCAGGGGATTTCTTGTCTTTGTTTTTCTTCTACTCTTTGCAATCTTTCCAAAAATAATTGTATTTTCCATAGTACCAACATTTATCCTCGAACTTTTTACTAGGAGACTTTGATCTCCTCAAACATTTTGACTTACCTTTCTGTACCTTCTTCTTGCATTTCTCTATTGATTTACCACGAGCAACAAGGGCCTCCTTTCCCATCTCAAAAGACTTCCTCTCTATTTCTTTAGACAACAACAAAGCAATCACATCTTCCATCTTGAAAGTGGTTTTTTTGCTTCCAACAACCATAACTAGGTGGTGCCAAGAATCAAGAAAAGAAAATAACAAGAGCATGCAACATTCTTGATTATCAATTTTTACACCAATAGTGTTTAGTTGGGCAACCAACATGCTGAATGCATTCAAGTGGTTTGCAATACATCGTCCTTCCTCCATTCTCAAAGAATACAACTTATTTCTAAGAAAAAAATTATTGACCAAGGATTTCCCTTGATAGATGTTACCAATATTTTTCCAAAGCTTATTTATATTCTTCTCCTCATGAACATTTAGGAGCACAAAGTCAGCCAAACAAAGTCTTATCATACCCTTATCTTTTTGATCCATTGTATCCCAAGTATCTTGGGCTATAATTTGATGTTTTTGAATAGATATCATAGCCCACAGGTCTCTATCAATGAACATGTCCTCCATTTTGAGTTTCCACAACACTAAATTGTTGCTATTGAATTTATCCACTTCGATCCTTCTAGATATGCTTGTCATCTTAAATGTGCAACTGGGTTAAGAAACGTCTACCTGCAAAAACTCCCACTAAAAAGGATATGCACAAAAATACCTACAACCCACCAAGGCCAACAAAGTTGGTGAAAATCTGATACCAATTGAAAGGAAAGCAAAGGCGTAGAAACAACCTTCCTAATACAAATCCCGAAGGAGAGTGAATGCAAATTTCTTCGCAAACCCCTAAATAACGTTATAGATAAAAGAAAAAAACACATAAATAAATTTCAGATTTTAACATAAACACATGACACAAAATATTTAATGTGGGAAAACTTTTTTGGGAAAAAACCCACCATACCAAAGTAAAAATCAATTGTATTACAATAGAAAGTTACTACAAGCAATATAGAAAATCTAATCTCTTGTAGGTGTCTTCAACCGTGATATCTAATTCTAGAATAACTCTAATAGCATAATGACATCTTTCAAAAGATACTTCACACTTCTTCTCTTTTACAAAACATTTTATTTATAGAGTTTACAATGCACAAGAAAAGTGGTTTCTCAAGAACCATCAACATTCAATGTATCTTCTATAAATTTATAGAAACTTCCTTTGTGCATAACTCTTGCATAAATAATATTTAATACAAATATTATTTATTTCAAAAATTCAAGGTATCCAAGAAAATCAAGTCTTCTACCAAAATAGAACTTTCTATATTTCTCCAAGTCTTCTTGTATGAAATATTTGGTCCCACCAAATTGCCTTCCCAAAATCATGCATATGAAAGGAAAACAAACTATGCAACCACTTGTCACAAGGAGGGAACTAATTTTGAGAGATTCCTCTCAAAAAATTTCTTAAAACTTCCCTCATTGTGACACATGGCACACCTCTCTCTTTCTCCTCAATATTAATTGCATCCAATTTCCATTGGGCCCCACAATTTGGCTATGCACTTTGGGAATATTAAATATAAGATTAATTTATTAAAAAACTGAACAACAACAAAGGACCATTAAAATTATTTAACTTAAATATATCCGGGACTCCTAAGATTGAGTCACCTTAATCCCAACATATTAAAGATGAAATTTAGAGTTCCATCATATCATAGTGTAATCTCACTCAAAAATTATCATTGTGTTGAAGGTCATATTTATAAGTTTTTCTCTATGCATTTCAGTGAAGGTTTGCTAGTAGTTTGTAAGTGTAGTTTTGGGTTTTCTTCCTTAGATTGTGGTAAATTTTACAAAATATTAGAAGCTATATTTCACTATTTTTACATTATAAAAATTATAATTTATAATTGAGATGAATACTGTAAGTTTGATTAAGATTTAGTGTAGACAATGTAGTTCAGCAGTTCTTGTTGGCACCCTCTTTAGGTGTATTTTGTGTATCTTTGTAATCTAAGTTGTAGAAGTTTATTGGAAGTGTTTTGGATTTTTAATTTTATTTATTATTATATTAAATAATTTATTGATAAGTTTGAATAAGTTTTACTAAAAATAATGTTGTTTGATAGTGCCTACCAACAACATATTTTGCATTTAACTTTGAGTAAATGTTGCGCAAGTTTTATTGCTATGTAATATCAGCTTATTGTAGAAATTAAAGTGTTATTCATCGCTTAAAATCTATGAAATCTTTTACATGTTATTTTGTGTGAATTTATTTGCATACAAGTTATGATTGTTCAATCAAATCCTTTAGCAAAGTTTGATGAATTTCTAGAGTTTGGGTAAAGATAATTGTTGGGTTTTTTTTTTTTTTTTAAGATCTGATATAAATTATTTGTAAGGGATATTATAATGGTAAAAGAGTCTTGATTTCTCTATCTTAATTCTTTACACATACTCATATTTAAAAAGGTACATTTTAACATATTTTATTTCTTCTAAGTTGTTGATCATGGGAGCATTCTATAGATCTCTCTTCAAGGGTTTGAAAAATTGATATGTTTTTATCTAAAATGTCAATATGGTTTGATGATTATTTTATGAATATGTATAATTTTTAAGGAATCCCTCACATTTCATGAATATGGAAAAGGGAAAGATATGCCTCTTGAAGGAGAGGTTTTCATAATTTTTTACGAGTTCTTTTTAATGAACAAATTTCAAGTATCATTTGAAGAATATTTCATGAGAAGAACAAAAGAAGAAGAAAATTTGAAAAAGGATTTAAAAACCATGGAGAAAGAAGAATAGTTTAGGGTGGAATCACAAGGTGTGATGAACAAAGAGAAGAAGAGAACAAGATAATGAAGAAATTAGAGAAAAAGATGAATTAGAGAAGAAAAAAAAGAAAATCATAGAGCTAGAGGTTAAAGGTAATAAATATCTAATTTAAAAAGATATTTTAATAATTTATAACAAAATTTCACATCAAAAAAATAATTCTTTTGATCAAGTTAATAAAAAAAAAGTGTTGCATGTTTTGAAGTGTACAGATTTGAAAACTTTAAATTCCAATGAATTTTAAAGAAATAGTTATTAGTTATTAAGGTCCTAGGTAATGAAAAAATGAAGATGAAACACAACGGTTTCAAAATATCAGTTTAGAGAAGAATGTTGATTTTTGAAATAAATCCAAGGAGAGAGTCACTTTAAGTTACAAACATAGTTGTGATAATGATAGCTCAACAAATTATCTTTTGTCAAATGAGGATGAGCTTTGTACTTGCAACAAAATGTATTAAAATATTTCAGATTCATTACTTTCTATGCTACCAAAAAATGGTTATCATCATGGAGAGAATAAAATAAGGGTAGATCATTTTCCAATGGTTAAAATTTCTCTACACATAAGAATATGGGATCCAAGTGATTTGTTGAGGATTAAAATGGTTAGAAGCACTATTGAGATAACCATCCCTTCTGTTTGGAATGAAAGGAAGTTCACTAAAATTCATATAGGTTTTGTTGTGCTTTCCGACCATATTATGAAGGATCAATGTTCACTGTTTTTGGAACACTCGTGAAAACCAAGCACTACACTTGAAGACATGATTTTTGGTAGTAGTCTAATGGAGATAGACACAATGAGATTCTTATCATGAGAATGTGTTAAGGGAAAAAGGTGTCATTTTGATGTTGTCAATTTTATTATAAAGTGTGGAATGGTACTTTTAAAATCAAGCTTCATGCAACTTTGTTACGCTAGGATATATGGATTTTACAAGATGAATAAGATTGTAGAGGCTGGCTTCATTGTCCCTAGCATAAAGGTCGTAGGGTAATCATACTTGGAACATGTCAATTATACTTCATTTATGAAGGGGATGGAATGAAATACGTTGATTAGGAAATTTTAAGTTGATTTTACATGATCATGATAACAATGATGTGGTTTCTTCCAATTAGGAGATTTAACATGATAATGTATTGGGTTTGAGGGTTTATTTTTATCTACTTGGGGGATTATTTACCTTTTTTTTATTGTGGGCCTTGAATCTAGGGTTGTCTATAATTCCCTTTGCTTCAATGCTGGTCTGGGCCCATGTATGACCTTTTCTTATAGTCATTGGCCCTATGGTGGCTACTTGTAGGGGTCTCAGTTGATACCTGGGGGAACTCTCTTAATCTCTTGGTGCTTATGTTGTTAATATCTACTACCTATTCTACGTTTCGGGATTTCTAGTTGTGCTTTGGGCCGTGTTATAGACCTCTTTAAGTGATTGTTCTATGTTGGATGTCCCTCCTCTCCATTTGGGTGCTAGTGATGGGTTCTTTTTCTAGTGTAGGAGTGTGGAGGGTTCTTCCTGTGACAAAGGGTTTTTGGTTGCGTCTTTTCAGCTCGAGACATTTCTCTGCTCTATTTTGGACATTGTGGCATCCTCGCTGTATGTACTTTCACCAACTCTCCCTTGTGTGTTTCCTTTTGAGGTGGAAATTGTCTAGTTGGGGTTTGGTTGAGGTTTTTGGAGTTTTGGGTATTGCGTGGTTGAGGGAGTTTTCTCTGGTTTTTTCTCTCCTAAGATGGTGGGTTTTGACCTTGATGCATACTTTGGATGTCAAGAGTATGTGGGTTGATGTGGTTTTCCCTATGGAAAATGGATTTTCTTCAAGAGTTAGTTCACTACTGAGAGCGGTTTGGATTTGGATGATGTTAAGGACTGTTTACCGTACGAGAGATTAACGAAAGAGGGCTTTTCTTCCTTTTTGCTTGCTTTGCCAGTTATTTTTGACTTCATGTGGAAGTTCCTATGGAGGTGGATATTTCTTTTTTAGCTACTACATTTAGCTGGTTATTTTCCCTTTCGTTTATTTCAGCTATTGTTATTAGCTGGTTATTTTCCTAGATCATCGTTTCTGAGTGCCTGCCAAAACCATGTGTTTTGTTGAGATCTTTGTGGTCTCCTTCCTTGGCTGGGAATGTCTTTGTTCAAGGTGGTCCTTCATGCAAAAGGTTATGGGAATCCTTTCAAAACTAACTATTAGTTTTATATATCCTTGGGTAGTTTATTTCCGGGTTTTTGTTTGGTTAATGGTATGGGGTTCCTTCCATAACCCCTCTATTGTGATTATGTGGATATTTGTTAGTTCAAAACCCTTGTTCCCACAATATTGAGGCTTCGGTCAATGCCTCTCTTTTAAAAAAGGGTCTTCTCTTATTTGGTGCTCTAGTTGGGTGCTCCAGTCAAAAGCCTCTCTATAAAAAGGAGGTTCCTCTTTTTTGGTGTTGGTGACCTCACTAATTGTGAATTCCCCTATTATTTTAAGGGTTTGGGTCATCTCCCACTTTGATCAATCAGAAGAATGATGCGAAGAACCATATGGTTCAATGGTTACAAGTTAAGAATAAAATACAAAAATTCATAGGATGTCACTTCATATTTGAATATGGTAATGGAGCAATCTCAAGTTCAGCTGAGAAACATATAATTCACTTTGTTTTATCCCATTCCTTTAAAATTCACATAAAATGCTTTCTAGTAGTATGTTGGATAAAATATTCCAAAATATCATTAAACTGGAAGCTAATGTGCATCTAATTTATTTGAAGATATATTGTCATGCTTGAGCCAAGTTATTGATGCTCAAGGTATACATAAAGATGCAAGACAAGAAGGTTTAGAAGGGATTGAAAAACAAATCATCTCATGTCATGTGCATATATTTATTGTGATTTATGTGCTAAACACTCCATATATTTATTGTGATTTTTCTCCAAATGGAGTGTGAAATTTCACGAAAATGAATAGAATGGATTTCAATGCAAATATGAGAAACCAAGGAATTTGAGTTCATTAAATTATAAATTTTAAAGAATGTATTCATAAGATATGTTAGGGATTAAACATAAATTGTGTTTTGAAAGAATTTAGATTTCCTATGGTTCATGTTATATATGTTTGGGTGGTAGATTTTATTAAATGGAGAATCTGAATTGGGTTTAATGAAACACATAAACATGCATTACAAGTGAAGGTAATAGATCACATTTTCAATATGTTTACTTCTTGGTGTATTATTTCCATCCATAGAGGACAATGGCAATTCCAACATGGCCAATTTTGTTGATGATGCATTTTCCACTAACATTCTAAATGGAAATGTGAATAATGTTTGGTATGTCTGAATGAATGATTATCTTCTGAAGGAGTTTTATTTTGGTTACTCGGAGTGCCATGCAAATAACGTTTCTATTGTAAGATCATTTTTCTACTATATTTTACTTCCACTAGACCAATCCACATGGCTGAAAATGAATTCCCACAAGTTGAAAAGATTACTATATTTTCATATTATGTATATTAGCAATGTTAAGGTGAAAGAAAGGTATTTTTTGAAAATATGTATTGGATTTGGTTCTGATTGTATTGGATGTTGTAGTAGTTCTAATAGAAACAAAAAATAAATTCATAACATCACCCAATTCATTATAAATTTGAAGTATAAATTGCTCAATAACATTGTTTTTCTAGCTATAGATCCAAGTCACTATTTGACTTGTAGTGAAAGATTGTCTTGGTATTCTTTCAAGGAGGAAACTACTAATCATGTCAATAATTTATCTATCGTGGTAGAACATGTCATGGAATTATTTTCTACCTTCATGTTGAGATGAGAACAGTTGGAGAAGATACATTAAAAAGAGAAGCTCCATTAAAGGCTACAAGGAAAGCACATAAGACAAGTTCTAAATCAAATTATGATACCGATGAAGAAGTTGCAAATATCATTAGAAAATATAAAAGGGTTTTTGACAATTATAAAGGAAAAATTCCTTTTAAACAATTCAATTGTGGGAAGATTAGAGACTTTTCTTCATGTTTCCTTATGAAAAAAATGGCAAAGATTACAAAGAAGACTTTAAGAAAAAAAACAAAAATTATTTTTTTCAAAGAAAAAGAAATGTTTGTATATCAGAGAAAAAGACATCATTAATTCATAAGACAATAATGAGAGTGTATCAGATGTTGAAGAATGTGAAAGTTTGTTCATGGCCGTTGGATCAATTGTTGAGGATCAAAGTAGTGATGTTTCAAATGAGGATGAAGGAGAACAACAAACTTATGACCTATGCATTGAAAGAAAATGAAGCATTGAAGAAAGATATTTAAGAATGTAATCAAATGGTTATCACTCTAAAAGCTAAAGCTTAAGAGGCCAAGAAAATAGAAAATAAATTCTAATTTTTTTGTTGACATTTGAAGGATGTTTGATATTAGAAACATATGTAGTGGCTTTGCAAAATGACCTTCAGTACTACAAAAGTGTGTCTGAAAGAAGATTAAAATTTGTGAAGTGTTTTAATATGTTGAATGAAATGTTATTCTATTAAAGGGTAGATAAAAACAAATCTAGTTTCGGTTTTGACAAAGGTAAAAGCTCTGCAACAAGTAATACTTTCAACAAGAATATTAATAATGATGCTTTTGTTAAATTCCAAAGATAGAGAATGTATTCACAAAAGTTTCTTCCTATTTCAAGAAACATGTTTTATCCCTATTTTTATGGTTATTGTATCTTTTGCAATTATTTTGATCATAGAGTAGCCAATTGTAGGGCTATGTCAAGTAGGAAAACTAGCTTTGTTAGTAGAAATTCTTTTGACTATTTAAAGGATTTCAATGTAATTTGTTATAAGTGTCAAAATGTTGGTCAAATTGCAAGAGTGTAACATAATTTTTTAAGAACAAAGAAAAAATGGGATAATATTTTTGATTCATCTTGAAAGTTTTAAGAAAGAAGTAGAAAAGTGTGGAAAAAGAAAGAAGGAAATTTTTATGGTTGTTTAGACTTCTTTGCATGCAAAAGGCATAACCTTTGGATAATAAAAAGTGGTTTCTCTAATCACATGATTGGTGATGTGTGACAAAGGATCTTCTTTGCATGAAAAAGGCATAACCATTGGATAATAAAAAGTGGTTTCTCTAATCACATGATTGGTGATATGTGACAAAGGATACATGGTAACTTTTAATGTTCAAGGGTGTAAACTTAGAGAAATTAATTTAGGAAGGTTGATTGCTGAAGGGAAAAGAATAGATAGAAATGTTTATGATCTGAAAAAGGTAAAAGGTAAAATTTGTTGTTTGTTAGGGCAAGTTGATGAAAGTTGGCTCTGACATATACATAAGCTCAAGGTTTTGGTTTCTTCTTCTCTTTGATTCTTTTTTAAAGGAAAGCATCTACTCAAGGGGAGCATTTTATTGTTTTATTTGATGTCCCTGCCCCTTTGTAATTGATGTCAAAGGGGAGAAATTTATGATGATTTATTTCAAATACATTGTAAATGTTGTTTTTTGCAGCGTTATTTCATGTGTTTTAGATTTTATTTTTGCAAATTCTTAGATTGTTGTTCATTGATGCTCAAGTTGGATTTGTTTCATCAATGCAAAAGGAGGAGATTGCTAGCCAATTTATCAATGATGTCAAGGTGAATTAGAGAATCCAATATATTGCATGAAATCTACAAAAATCCTAATATGATATATGTAGGTTGAATTGACAATAAAGGAAAAACAAAAACCTTTGATATTTAAAATACTTTGTATTGACCAATTTTCAGATGACTGGAATTTGTGTGTTATGCATTTGAGTTTCAGATTGTGTCATCATGTACCATGATATTAGAGATGCCTATGAATACATCGTAGAGATTGAAATAATGTTTATGAACATGTTTTACATCATATTGATATGTATGTTAGTTATTTTGATAGGAAATATTTATTGTAGCAAACATGTTATGTCAGAGAACTCATTAATTACATCTTGTACAAAGAAATCTATAGAAAGTCTGAGGATTATGTGTAGATTAAGTGTGAGGATTAAGTGTGAGGATCTATAGAAAGTGTGAGAATTATGTGTAGATTGCTAAAATTAAGAATAAGATGCATTGAGCATTTATCATTGGTAAATAGTAGAGACATATCATTTATTTGCACTCAAAATGTATTTATAATTTCCTTTATATAGAAAAGTATGTTGCCATTGGGAGAAACTCGAGTGGTTAATGGATTTCATCATGTGAAGATTGAAACAACATATTTTACTAAGACTGTGTGGAAATTTTCTGGTACAAAGTGCAAAAGAGGCTAAACATACATTGTGTACTTAAAAGATTGCCAAAATAATGAAGAGAATATAAGAATGAAGTTGTGAGAAGTTTAGAAAATATTGAACAAAAAGAGATTCATTATAATCAAAATTTTATTTTGAAATGTTTTGTGATGTATTAAATACTTCTACAAATAACATTATTTTTGAAGTAAGATGTTTTGTCAATGAAACTTGTAATTCAAAAATATTGGTTGGTACTCAATCTAACAACTTGGTGCTTCCATTGTAGTTGGTGCTTTCAATAAAGGTATTTTGTTATTCCTTAGAGTTGGTGCCCTTAAATCATTATACATAATTTTATTCTTGAGGCTATATTAAGACAAAATATCCTAGCAACATTTCTCACTATGGTTTTTTTTCCATTCTAGGATTTTTCTTGTATATCAGGTGTTGAAGTTTCTCTAGCTAATTTACTCTCTTTTCATTTTACCATTTTAATTTAGATCATGACCAAAGTTTTAATTGATTCTATTGATTCACCCACATAGAAGAATTGCATTCTACAAGATGCATTTTCTAATATAATCATTATGAAGGTTGCATAAATTAGATTGATATCTTTAACAAAGATTGAATGGCCTCATGGTCTAGTAATCTTGGCTATAATGCAAATACTATGTTCTAGGAAGGGGTTGTTAAGAGGAGGTTATTGATTTTAAAATATGAAAAGAATTCTATAGAACTTCTGGTATTATAGAGAAATAGGTTACACATTAAACATCATCCTCAAAATATTAGAGAACAAAGTACTCATTGAAGAATCTTCAAGATGATTAGAGAGAATATGAAACAACATGTAGGTAGATGATTGCAATTTATTTTTAAGTTCAACATAATTGGATATTTTGGCAATAGAAAATTGGAAAATGGTTCTAATTTCTTGAGGAAATTTTTTTTCGGAAGGGAGGATTTGTCATGACCTTTTTTTAATTCTTTTCTAAAACTAGGAATTAGTATAAATAGTAAGTCTTGTTGTTTGAAATAGTAAATCAAGAACTTATGGATAAACTAAGAAATTTTTTCTTTCGTGGTCATATGATTAAATATTCTTTATTTTTAAATTAATAAATGAATTTTGGTAGCGTCATAAATTGTACACCCTTAATTTGGTGGTACAATTTCACGCTTAGGTTAGCACTCGCCTTAGTGTGTTGCATTTTGAATTTTTAAATTCCCTTTAAGCATTTAATTAATCAATTTAATTTAATCTAAAGTCCTCTCTTATCACCACACACATCATAAAATTGGGCTCTTAATCCTAAGTCTGATCCTTTTTATTTTATACTTTTTAATTAATTAATTCATGAAAACCCTAAATAGGTCCTATTTCAACCTTCAAGGCCAAATTTTCCATATCTAAACACCTTGAATTGTCAGATCAAGTTCTGGATCGCCTTATAATCATGATACTTTGTGTCGAAAAAATTTGGTCAGACCAAGATGATTCATCGTGGTCCTGAATTTTTCTCCCCGAATTTAGGGATCATGTTTTGGTGGTATTATAATTTTAAATCCATCTTTGTGTGAAAATGTATAAATTTTAGGTTATCCTATGATCAAAAACAAAGTTAGGCTTTCATACATATATCCTTCCTTTCCTCATTTGAAGGATCTAACAACTCTAGCAAATGAATGAGCCACTTATGAAGTGCAAGTGCAGGTTTAAATGAAGTCTTCAATTAGGAAATCAAGAATTTTATCAATTCTTCATCAAACATTTTCATCATCAATTGAAGATTTGAAGATATTGAGGAATAATAGGAGATCACCAACTATTGATTGGCTTGTACCTCTCCCTTAGGGTTTGATATGGTTTCATGTTATTTTCATATCTTTATATGAGTTTCACAATAATTATTTTCACTTCTACATTATTGCTTTCACTCCATTAATTCATCTGTGATTTGGATCATTCTCATTTACATTATGATCATTCAGGGTTTGTAATCAAGATAGGGTAGAACTCTAATTTTGCACTCTACCTCATTAAGATTTTGTAAACACATGAGATTATTGGATAAACACACATTTAAATATTTTATTGGCTATTTGTGGAAGTGCAAATCACCAAAACAAGGGGTTTGACTAAGGCAAAACCCCATATAGCCACCTAAACACTATTTTTCAAGTTGTAGGTGCAGGTACAGAGATCCGAGGGAGAAACAAACTTCAGGAAAGACAAAACTTGTAGGTATAGATCTAGATCCAGAACCATGTCTCAGACTCCTAGGAATGTCTAATGCCCCGCCAGGAAACTCCGAAGGGTTAAAGCTAAAACACTCAAATGGAGTGCAAATATTTTTTTTTATAATTATAATAAGACACAACATTAAGATACAATGGAGTTATCTAATGCTTAGATAACACAACGAAAGACTAAACGAACCTAAGGAGTTTCCCAATGTGATTATGTAACTTAACACCTAACTCAATTCGCGACATTTGATCCAATTAAGCAGGATATCTTAATTAAATGTTATTACTTGAAACATGGATATAATTTGTTCAGTGAGTTAACGTTATAGAAATTAGGAAGCGCTCATCTATTATGGTTGAAGATGAGGCTAACATGAGGAAATTTTACCCATAGAAGTTAAAACATAGATCACGTGTAAATTCATCCATTAAGGTTAAAATATGGTTAACTTGATGAGTCTATCCATTTTAGTTACAATATAGCTAATATAATGAAGTTTGTTTATTAAGGTTAAAATGTACATAACCAAATGAGTTCATCCATTATAGTAAAATATAGTTAATAAGGTGAAGTTCATTTATTTAGATTGAAATGTAAATAACCAATGAGTTCACCCATTATAGTTAAAGTAATTGCTAAGAAGATGAAGTTCGTTAGTTAAGGTTAAAATGTAAATAACCAAATGAGTTCATCCATTACAATTGAAATATAGCTAATAAGATGAAGTTCATTTATTAAGGTTAAAAGGTAAATAGCCAAATGAGTACATCCATTGTAGTTAAAATATTGCTAAGAAGATGAAGTTCATTTATTAAGGTTAAAATGTAAATAACCAAATGAGTCCATCCATTATATTTGTTATCCATTCATTACATTCAATTTTGCATTAAACTCATACCATGCATCTTGTTCCAAAATGCTCTATTAACATCATCATAACTATGAGGTCTTTTCATACATAGTTATTTTCATTAACATTAATAGAGTACATTCCTTTATGATCCATTTATTACATTTAAAAGACGACTACATACATGCATTACGATAATTCTCATCTAACCCACTTATACATTCTATCAAAATGCCATCCATACATGCTAACACTAACCATGAAACATAAGAACAAAAGAATCACATAACACCAAGACGGTATCGGAGTTCACCCCTAGTGGGCTACATCTTCGAGTCTACTCAACTGTAAGACCCCTCTGATCATTTAAATAAGTTGAGATTACATAAGGTTCATGTCATTTACATTCCTTCCTTTTAGGCGAACATAACCAATATACAAATGACCACATCGGTCAAGAAATCCTAAATGATCCCTACATAGAAACAGATCCAACTGAGTACATTAAAAGATAATACAAAGATCCATTGTCTGATGGTACTGTAACTAGGAGCTTGACCAACCTAGGGCCAACCATAATTCAGCCAGACGATAGGGTCTAAACAAACATAACAGGGTCTTGCCATTACTTTAACAAAAGCGAATACATAAGTTAAACTTGCAAATGCAGAAATCGGAAATGACCATCTACTTCCATATTGTTTAAACGTTACATTCAATCCAGTTTTCTAATAGATCCAAGTTGTTTTCTATCTATCTACTTTGTCTAAAAACATGACATTTATGGTTTACTAACTTGCTATATTTCATTAACATCATACAATAACATAATTACGTTATTATGAGTTTCCAAACAACAATCACAAGAATATAATTAAATAAACATTTATCAACTAAAAATACAATATGCATTTTCAAGTACTACTTCATTTCCATTTTTTATCAAAAACGATAATCAAATATCATCTCTTGCAACACACATATAGACTTTCCAAAAAACAAAATATAAATTTGAAAAGAAATAAAGTCGATGATCATTTCCGCAAATAAATTGATACCTCCTTGCATACATATAGGAAAAAGAGCAATTAAGTATTAATTAACATATATATTAATCCACCATTAATAAAATATATACTAATTAATAATAACAATAACCTTACAAATTAAGTATTAATTAATATGTATATGTATATGTATATGTATATGTATATGTATATGTATATGTATATATATATATATATATATATATATATATATATATATATATATATATATATATATATATATATATAAGCATATTAATTACCAATTAATACCATACATACTAATTAATAATTAATGATATAAAAATGCTATTTTTTAAACTTTTAATAAAGTATAAAAACAAACTTTTTATATAACCCACATCGTAAAAGGCAATTGTATTTTTTTTTTTTATAAATAAATAAAAATAAAATAAAATAAAATAAACTAACTGAGGGGCCCACCTCCCTCCATGGGAATGGAGGTTGTGCCCTAGCTATGAAGGCTGCGGCCACCATGGTGGATGCAGACCCACGGCCTCCATGCTGTGGGTGCAGGACTCTGTGGAGGGTAGAGGCACGGGTTGAGCCTCGGCTCATCAGCCGTGCAACCCTAAAATCTGCCATTCAAATTTTATTTGTAATTTTCAATTTTTTTGATATTTTATTATACATTTAATAATAGATTTGCAAAAAAAAGGAACAAACCCTAGTTTGATTTAATATTCATAGTCTCAAAACAAAGACTTCAAATAGTTTCCAGAATGACCAAACACAACAAAATGGGGAAATTTCCCAGCAAGTTCATGATTTTCCAAATACTCAATAACTTTTAGATAGGCACGATTTGCTCAAACATGAAACCATTTAAACATTCTTGACCCAAAACAACCAATATTCACAAAACTAGAACTTAAATTGTAAGAACATTCATGATTTTTTAAAGCCGGAATTTCATGAGGAAGAACCCGACACATGTTTTTTTTTTTTTTTTCAATGAAATAACAAAAGTAAACAATAATTCCTACCTCCTTTAGGATTCTTGGCAAGATTTTTTTTTGAAGAGCCCAACTTGCAGCTAAAAATCCATCCTTTCTTCCCAAAAATCCACAATTTTCTCCATCTAAAAATAAATTTTCCCAAAAAAATCAACAACCCTAAAAATATTTTCCAACCTAGGTTAAATGGAAAATGAAAAATTTGACCTAATCCCTAATTTCGAATTTAAGCACTTTCAAAATAAAAAAAGAAAATAATCATTCTTTTCAACTATTCAAATAATCTAACTTACTTTTCTAATTAAAATTAAAATGCTTCTCTCTCATTTAATTTTAATTTTCTCAATATTAACCATGCTAACATTTATATTTCACAATATTGACGAGGATAAACTATTTTAATTAAATTAATTCCCAAAATCAATCTTTCACACTATATCAAATATACATATAAATTAAACTTGCTTTTCTAATAAAAAAATTGATTTTCTTAAATAAGTAAAATTAACCTTTCTTTTCTAAAATGCAAAATAGATTAAATTATATCTATTTCAAATAACTTTAAATCTCTCCTTTTTAAAATGCATAAACTAATTAAATTCGTTATTTAAAATTAACCATTAAATTAAACTCACTACAAACATAAATAAAGCGATCTTTTTAATTTATGATTAATCACATAAAAGAAACCTATATATTTTAATTCCTCAATTACAAATGTTTAAATGAACACATTAAATCAAATTAAATACTTAAACTTGCTACAAACATACATAAAGCAATCTTTTTAATTAATGATTAATCACATAAAAGAAACCTATTTATTTTAATTTCTCAATTATTAATATGTAAATGAACACATTAAATTGAATTAAATACTTAGGATAAAATACTCCATTTTACCACATGTAAGGCATGCAACCCAAGAAATCCAACCAATCACACGACATGCAAACCCAAGTGAAAAGGGAAACCGATGGACACACATGACACTCACTTGATCATGGTTAAGGCAAGACGAGAGTTTTACGACCACCTAGTCCAAATTCTAAGGATGAAAGAGGTATACTCAACCCTGTGAATCCTGATGAAGATGAACCTCGCACCACAGCGGTACTGTACCTAAAATCTCTTGCAACCAAGAGTCGCATAAGCATATATATATATATATATATATATATATATATATACATATTTATTTAATGAAGGTGTTAGCTCGAGATCAAAAACAAGAATTAGGGAAACAATTAAACTTACATAAGAATCGATGTGAAAGCACATTAACAAGTACACACAATAATCATATTATCTAATCTATAGCATTACATCATAGTAAATCAACCATCCAAGAATGCCACATAGGAAGTCAACCAAGGTCAAACCGGTTTTTACAAAGCCGACTAGGGTAGGGGCACTATAGAATGGGGCGCCCAGCAATTGGCATTACAATAAAATTTTCGGTATGATGATATTGAGAAGGTTGTTGGAGATTGATGATATAATTGATAAAGGATGATTACTATCTCAATAATATTATTTTGTCATTGATGTCAAGCAATTGATTTTCTGATTCAGTATGATGTTGCCATATCTTAAAGAGTATGTTTCGATGAGTATAAAGATGTCAGTAAGTGACACAGAAAGAATGTGAAAATGGAGGAGATTAATAAGTTATTCAATGGGCAACTATTACCGAGTTAGACAGTGATGAGATTATGTTATTTTGATTGTTTTGATATCCTATATATGTGTTTTCAAAAACTGAATAAGAAGGAGAAAAGATTTCATGTAATAGAATGAGTAAAGGTTTTATACTATTCTATTTTACCAAGCAAGGAGCTAGTCGGTAAACACAAAGGTTATCAATGTTGGTAAAAGAAGAAAGAAGTTACTGAGTGTTGCTAGCAAGCAAAGCTACTGAGATAGTAACCAAGTAGAATATAGAATGTCTACCGGGTAAAGTTCAGTATTTACCGAGTACCAACCGAGCAGTAATAGAATGCATTGGATGAATAAATACATTATTTAATGAAGGATGCCAATGAGCTAGAGATTTATAGAAGATTAGAATGTCACGCAAGAAGTTTGTTAAGGATCAACAGCAATGAAAATTCAAGAGTTAGATCTATAGCAGAGATTAAACGGTCATAAATGAGCACAAGTACGAAGGAAGGGTTACAAGTTGCAAGGCAAGATAAAATGTTTTTCAGTTCGAAGGATTCAATGAACCTAGTCAAGTTTGAAGATCTGATGGCTAAGATTAATCATGGGAAATGTGATTAAGGAGATTAAGCGGTTAGGAATTGCTTATAAATAAGGAAAAGTTGATGAACAAAGAATGCGAGCAAATAGAAGAGCAGTGATACTATAGAGGTGATTACCGAGTACAGAAGATTGAAGATCTGATTGAAGAATAGATTGAGAAGCCCAGCAAGGAGGAAGATAAGTCTTTTGAAAGGATTATTTTGAGCACATAGAGTCTTCTTTAACATTTCACATGTGAAGTTGTAGATGTATTTTATTACTGTTATTTATTTTTGTAAGTGACAAGAAATCTCTTAACCGAGTGGACCTAAGAGTCTTATTTGTAAATCCTCTAGCAAGGTAACATTCTAATTGAGTGTTTGAAATCCTTTGACAAGGTCACTTCTAACAAAGTGCAAGATTCTGATAGATTTGAGGGAAATCCCTTGACCGGGTCACATCTAGCACTGTGTTATGTAATCTTTAACAGGATTGGCTTTTAACTGAGCATACTCTAGAAGAGTATATTTTCTTAGTGGGTTCGAAATCCCAGAGTGGTTTTACTCTATTTGGGTTTCCACATTAAATTTGGTGTTAAATGTGTTTTGATATTTCAAGTTTATTAGTTTATGAGTTTGAATGATTTACAGTCATAGTTGCATATCAAGTAAGTTCTACCGAGGTTGAATATGATGAATATTTTGAATTGTGAGTTTATCTGATTCACCCCCCCTCCCTCTCATCTAACTAACAATAGGTATCAAAGATAGAACCCCGAAAGAAAATTTTAAAGGAACTTGAGGCAAGATCCGAAGATGTATAAAGGGGATGCACCAAAGTTGAACAAGTCAAGTTTCACCAGATGGCAGAAAAGGATGAAGTTGCACTTATCAGGAATTGGAGAATATGCAACATATTATCTAGAGAATGATTACACTGCACCTAGCACCTACCCTATGACAATGGAGGAAATAAAGGCAAAGAAAGAACATATTCAAGAAATGATTGAAATAACATCAGCATTGACCGACTCAGAGTTTAATGATCTAGAAGGTTGTAATGATGCCAAAGCTATGTGGAATAAGCTTATATCTGTGTACGGTGGTGATGAACATGTTCAAAGAGCAAAAGTAGACAGTCTAAGAGGACAACTTGAAACCATGAGAATGAATGAAGGTGAGAACATAATCCAATACAGTACAAGGTAATAGGAAACTATCAATCAAATCAAAGGAGGAAGAGGAACTATTGAAGAAAAGGATGTAACAATTCAGTTGATGGGAACCCTTCTACCTGCTTATGCCATTCGAGTCCCTGCAATTAATGAATCAAGGCTTTTACCAAACATGCCAGTCTCTTTGGATGATACTATCAGTAAGCTACATGCTTGAGTTGAGTAATTTTGATAATAGTGGGTCTTTAGTTAACAAAGTTGAATCTGCATTCAGTTCTTTTCATCTTGATGAATCTAATGATTACAATGATAGAATGTATAAGTATGCTGAAGGAAATCATAGTGGAGCAAGTGAGAGATTTCGCAAAAACATGGAAGAAGTACACAAACTATATGACGAAATTAGAAAGCAAGAAGAGTTTGAAGCATTATTGGCCAGAAGGTTACCGAGAGGCAAAGGTAAGTATAAAGGAAAGTTACCTTTGAAATGTTTTAACTATGACAAAATTGGACAGATGGCTTCAAGCTGTCGTGACAAAGAATCTAGTGAAAAGAGAGAATACCGAGATGACAAACAGAAAGACAACCAATACAAAGGGCACCAAGACTTCAGAAGGAGAGATAGAAAAAAGACATGCCTAGTAGCTGATGAGGAATCCAATGATGTAAAATCTGATGGGACTGAGATAGAGGAAGTTGTATATGTGGCTATCAAAGATGGATCAAATGAAGAAAGGTATGAAGAAAAAGCCTTAATATCACACATAAAGAATAATGATTCTTGGATCATAGATAGTGGATGCTCACATCACATGACAGGTGATAAACACAAGTTTGTTAAATTAAAAGATTATGATGGAGGTTATGTAAGATTGTGTAATGATGCACCATGTCCTATGAAAGGTAAAGGATCTATCATACTTCTTGACAATGTTAAATGTGATGATGTATATTGGGTTGAAGGTCTGAAAGACAATTTGTTGATTGTAGCACAACTAAACAATACAGGATACCAAATAGAATTTCAGAAAGGAGTTGTCAAAATGCATGACAAACATGGAAAGTTGGCTGCTACCGGGACTCAAACAAGAGGTAATACAATTCATCTTGACTCAACTTGAAACAATTGTTTGTATGCAAAAATAGAAGATACCCGGTTATGGCATAAAAGGTTTTGTCATGTAAATTTTGATAACCTGATCAAAATAAGTAAGAAGCATCGAGTAAGAGGCCTACTGAGCTTGGAAAAACCTGAGAATGCAATATGCCAAGGATGCCAGATGGGTAAGATGACAAAATAAAGCTTTACAAGTAAGTCTTACACTTCTAAAGAAATTTTAGATCTTGTACACATTGATCTTTGTGGTCCTATGAAAGTTCAAAGTTATTATGGTGATAAATACTTCATATTATTTGTGGATGATTACTCAAGGATGATGTCAGTTATGTTTTTAAAAGAGAAATCAGAAGCCTTTCAAATGTTCAAATGGTATAAGGCAAGAGTTGAAAATTAAATAGGAAGACAGTTGAAATGTCTAAGATCTGATAGAGGAGGAGAGTTCATTTTAGATGAATTTAACTTATTCTCCAATGATCATGGTATAAAGAGACAAGTATCTGCACTGAGAACACCACAACAAAATGGGATAGCTGAAAGAAGAAATAGATCAATTGTAGATTGTGCCATAACCTTGATGATAGAAAAGAGAGTACCTCAAATATTGTGGAGAGAAGCAATAAGCACTGCAGTTTACACCCTGAACCGAGTACATCTGAAGAAAGGAACTATGAAGACATCATATGAAATCTAGTATGACAAGAAACCAAATGTAAGTTATTTTAAAATATTTGGAAGTAGATGTTATATTCACAAAGATGATAGAAATGGAAAATTTGATTAGAAAAGCGAGGAAGGAACATTTCTTGGTTATTCCTTTAGGATTAAAGCATTTAAATGTCTGATCAAATCATCTAACAAAATAGTGGAAAGTGCAAATGTGAAAATTGATGAACTTGCAGAAAGGAATGATGAAGGAAACTCCAAAGAACCAGAAGATTATGAAGAGTTTGTATGTGTACAACCGAGAAGTCTAACCAAAAAAGACGATGAAGAAAATACTTAGTTACTGAGCGATGAAGAAGATCATATAGAGCCTACTAAGCCTATATTAGCAAAATATGTTAGAAGAAATCATGCATCAAGTTAGATTATAGGAGATAAGGATGATTCAGTGATGACAAGGAACAAACTGAGACAAAACACATGTCTGATATCTGAGTTTGAAGTGAGGATTGTAGAAGAGGCATTAAGAAATGAAGATTAGGTGAATGCTATGATAGAAGAGATTGAACAAATCAAGAAAAATGAAACATGGACACTAGTCCCAAGACCAAAAGAGAAAAATGTAATTAGTAAAAAGTGGATTTTCATAAATAAGCTAAATGAAAAAGGTGAGGTCATTCAGAATAAAGCAAGGCTAGTTTGCAAAGGTTATGCTCAAGAAGAAGGAATAGACTATGGTGAGACTTTTGCACCTATGGCAAGACTTGAGGGAGTGAGAACATTGTTGGCATATGTTGCTTACAAAAATTTCAAGGTATATCAAATGGATGTTAAATCTGCATTTTTGAATGGCATACTAGAAGAAGAAGTCTATATTGAACAGCTTGAAGGATTTATTGAAGAGAAGAATAAAGATCAAGTATGTAAGTTGAACAAAGCTTTATATGGCCTAAAGAAAGCACCTAGAGAATGGTATGAAAGGTTACACTCTTACTTAATAAAGATTAGATTTATGAGGACTAGTAAAAACAACAACATGTATTTGAAGAATGATGAGGATAATGGAATACTGATTTCAGCCATATTTGTTGATGATATTATTTTTTGTGGAAATGATTCTTTATGCAATAACTTTGGAAATGAAATGTGCAAAGAATTTGAGATGTCATTAATCAGTGAAATAAAGTATTTTATAGGTTTAGAGATAGTGCCAATGAAAAATGAGATTTTCATTACTCAATCCAAGTATATAAAGGAAATCTTGAAGAAATTTGGAATGGAGGATTCTAAACCTATAAGTACTCCTATGAATACTAATTTTAAACTATCAAAGAATGATGAATCTGCATCTGTTGATGAGACACTTTACCGATCTATGATTGGAAAGTTGCAATATGTAGTTCACAATAGGCCTGATATAGCACATGCAGTAGGTATAGCTACAAGATTTTCTGTAGATCCCAAAGAAACCCATATGACATCAATCAAGAGAATTTTCAGATACTTAAGAGGCACTGAAGATTATGGTTTACTATATAAAAAGAGGAATGATTTTGACTTAAAAGTCTATACTGATGCTGATTGGGTAGGAAATATTGATGACAGGAAAAGCATAAGCGGTGGAGCTTTCTTTTGGGAGAAATACTAGTGAGTTGACTTAGCAAGAAACAAGGATGCATTTCACAGTCAACAACTGAAGCTGAATATGTCACTGCAGCATTGAATTGTACCAATATAGCATGGATCAAACAATTGTTGGAAGGTATGAATGAGACAGTTACCGAGCCAGTAACTATATTTTGTGATAATACAAGTGCTATTAACATTTTAAAGAATCTGGTAATGCACTCTAAGACAAAGCATATTTCTATAAAGTATCATTATCTAAGAGAAGAAGTTCAAGAAAAGAAAGTTGTGCCGGAATATGTTAGCAAAAGGAAACAAATAGTAGACATCTTCACAAAGCCACTGCCAAGGGACACTTTTGAGTATCTCAGAAGTAAGTTAGGGGTCCTACCCCTACCTAGTACTCACTGACAGAGTTCGGTGAAAGCATCAATTCTATGACTCTACAGAATACTATTTGTGAGTTGATGCTGATTTACACACTTTAGGAGGTTGCCTAAAGTTGTGCAGGAAATAATGAACGAAGACAAGATGCCTTGACCGAGACTAAGATGATACATTTGTATATTTTTTAACAAGAAGGAAATTACTTCATAGGGGAAGTAATCATGAACTAGTTTTACTTTTGGCATTGTTGTCAAAGGGGGAGAAGACTAATGACAGGGGGAGAAGATTACAAGAGAAGTTTATAGCTCAAGGATAACAAGAGAAGAATAACAGTAGTTTGAATCAATTGGAATAAATCAAGTTGGTATTGCCATCATTGCCAAAGGGGGTGATTATTGGCATTATAATAAGTTTGTTGGTATGATGATATTGAGAAGGTTGTTGGAGATTGATGATATAATTGATAAAGGATGATTACTGTCTTAATAATATCATTTTTTCATTGATGTCAAGCAATTGATTTTCTGATTCAATATGATGTTGCCATATCTTAAAGAGTATGTTTTGATGAGTATAAAGATGTTCGTAAGTGACACAGAAAGAATGTGAAAATGAAGGGGAGTAATAAGTTATTCAATGGGCAACTATTACCGAGTTAGATAGTGATGAGATTATGTTATTTTGATTATTTTGATATCCTATATATGTGTATTCGAAGACTGAATAAGAAGGAGAAAAGATTTCATGTAATAGAATGAGTAAAGGTTTGCTACTATTCTATTTTACCGAGCAAGGAGCTAGTCGGTAAACACCAGGGTTATCAGTGTCAATTAAAGAAGAAAGAAGTTACCAAGTGTCGCTAGCAAGCAAAGCTACCGAGATAGTAACCAAGTCAAATACATAATATCTATCGAGTAAAGTTTAGTATTTACCGAGTATCAACCGACCAGTAATAGAATGCATTGGATGAATAAATACATTATTTAATGAAGGATGCCAATGAGCTGGAGATTTATAGAAGATTGAAATGTCATGCAAGAAGTTTGTTAAGGATCAATGGCAATGAAAATTCAAGGGTTAGATCTATAGCAAATATTAAATGGTCATAACCGAGCACAAGTACCAAGGAAGGGATACAAGTTTCAAGGCAAGATAAAACGTTCTTTAGTTCGAAGGATTCAATGAACCTAGTCAAGTTTAAAGATTTGATGGCTAAGATTAATCATGGGAAATGTGATTAAGGAGATTAAGCGGTTAGGAATTGCTTATAAATAAGGAAAAGTTGATGAACAAAGAATGCGGACAAATAGAAGAGCAGCGATACTGCAGAGGTGATTACCGAGTACAGAAGATTGGAGATCTGATTGAAGAATAGATTGAGAAGCCCAGCAAGGAGGAAGATAAGTCTTTTGAAAGGATTATTTTGAGCACATAGAGTCTTCTTTAACATTTAACATGTGAAGTTGCAGATGTATTTTATTACTGTTATTTATTTTTGTAAGTGACAAGAAATCTCTTAAACGAGTGGACCTAATAGTCTTATTTGTAAATCCTCTAGCAAGGTAACATTCTAATTGAGTGTTTGAAATCCTTTGACAAGGTCACTTCTAAGAAAGTGCAAGATTCTGATAGATTTGAGGGAAATCCCTTGATCGGGTCACATCTAGCAATGTGTTATGTAATGTTTAACAAGATTGGCTTTTAACTAAGCATACTCTAGAAGAGTATATTTTCTTAGTGGGTCCGAAATCCCATAGTGGTTTTTCCCTATTTGGGTTTCCACATTAAATCTGGTGTTAAATGTGTTTTGATGTTTCAAGTTTATCAGTTTATGAGTTTGAATGATTTAGAGTCATAGTTGCATATCAAGTAAGTTCTACCGAGGTTGAATCTGATGAATATTTTGAATTGTGAGTTTATCTGATTCACCCCCCCACTCTCATCTAACTAACACCAACACCTTGGTCCTCTACATTTTTGGGCATTTTGTGTCAGTTTTACATCTCAAAACCTCAGTTTGCAGATTCCAAAAGTTCAACTTAATACAATTAGGAGGACCACAGTGCCCAATGCCCTAGTTTGTCTCAATACGACTCAGTTTCTAGTGATAGGTGTACATATGAGTGCCATTTCCTATTATGTAGTTTATAACTCAGTTTTAGATCTGCATGTTTCTATTATCTCAGTTTATATCATCACTTTTGTTCATCTCCCTATCTTAGTTTGTCATTTGCTTACATTTATCTTATCTCTGCTTCATATCAGCAAAAGAATAGAATCTCTAAAGATATTCCTTGACACTCTTTCATAAGAGGAAGTCAAAGTGAATCATCTCCTTAGGAACTTTCATATTCCAATGTGTGAAAGTACATTTTGGAATATTAAGTAGTAATTATAATTTTTTGACAAAATGGGAAAGTGGTAAGTTACAATAGGGAGACTTAGGTAGTGGACGACAAGTGGAGGAGGAGTTAATTTATGGGAAATAAAAATAATTTTACTTCTTGGTCCTAGTTTTGAGATATACTTTTTATTTAGAGGATATTTGTAACATTATCTCATTCATTCACTTGATTTTTTTTAATTTGTTTGTTGTTCTTCAAACCTCTTAAACCTATAGAGAAGGAGGCTCAAGAATAGGGTTTTTAGGATTTTAAAGTAGATTAAGAACATGAGTTAGAGTTCCATTATAGTGTAGTCTCACTCAAAGATTACCATTGTACTAAAGGTTTAGATTTTATATTTTTTCTCTATGCATTTTGGTGAGTGTTTGCTAGTAGTTTGTGAGTGTAGTTTTGGGTTTTTAATTTCATATTGTTGTAGATTTGATCAAATATTAGAGTTTTTGTTTTACTACGTTTACATTATCAAAACTGATATTTTATCCTTGAGATTAGATATTGTGAGCTTAGTTAAGATTTAGTGTAGACAATGCAGTTTCGTAGTGCCTGTTAGCACCCGGTTTGGGAGTATTTTTGGTATCTTTCCAATATAAGTTGCAAAAGTATATTGGAAGCAATGAGATTATGGATTTGATGTTTTGAAATTATATTTTCATGCATGTTTACAATAAATACTTTATTGATAAGTTTGGTAAAGTTTACCTAAAAATAGTGTTGCTGGGTAGTGCCTCTTAGCATCGTATTTTGCTTTCAGATTTTAGTAAATGTTGTAGAAGTTTATTTGTTGTGTAATATCAGTTTTCATAAACAAATATTGTTTTATTCATTGTTGTAAAATTGTGCAATTATTTACATATCATTTTGTATGAAGTTATTTTCATACTAAGTGTAATTGTTTAATCAAATCCTTTGGAAGTGTTTCATGCATTTCTAGATTTTGGGAAAAGATAAATTATTTTCAAGAGATATTACATATTTTTTATTTCATATTGTCAAAGTGCATTTTTTTTTCTCCTCTTGACCATTTTTGCAATATATGTCATTTTTAATATTAATATATAGAACCATTTTAATTTAAAAAATTATCACATAAAAAATATATTTCTTCTAAGACCATTTAATTGCTGCTCTATTTTTGTATATTTTGTTTATCATTATTCTCTCAATTCTACACATTAATTTTTTATTTATTTTTATTCAATTATTTGACACTAACAACTTTATTGCTGAATATTTTATATTTTTTCTCAATAACAATAGCAAAATACTGACTGGAACAACAAAAATGAATTGGCTAAAATACCGAATGTAAAGATCAAAGAAAACTTCAAAAATACTTCAAAAAAAGGGAAAGTGGTGGGGAGAAATTATTATAGGAATGATTTACTCCACCCATTAAATTTACACTTGCTAATTAATGTTGATAATTATTTTTGGATCTTCCAGTCTTCATGCTACAAGAATAATGCATGCTTTGTGTTCTTTTAGATGCTATGATCTATTTATGAGGCTGCCACGTCTGTTAAACATACTATACTATTTTGTAACATTTTGAAATACAATCTTCAAAATGTAATACATTTAAGAGTTTGAGTAATTAAAAGAGTTCTCTGTGTTTTTGCTAAAAGATTTATGTGTTTGTTTTTTATTCTCTATATTTTTAGAAACAAAATTTAGTATCAAAGAAAAATATTGTGGCATGCAAACAAACCAAAAAGAAGATTGAGAGATAGTTGAATGTAAAGAAGAGATTAGAAGATCAGGGTGAATTGAGGATTGCAGTTGCTGAAAAGTGAGTGCGCCAAGGGTCCAATGTTTAGACAGATTCGCAGAGAAGAATAAGTTGATTGAAATGCCAATCACCTAAATTGTTGCAACCAAATGAAGTAAAATTGTACTACTTGTTAGAGTGGATTTGTAATCATATTGAAAGACTCCATTTGAACTAAGGAGGACGTTTTTAAAAGAGATAGAAGGCAACTAAATTTATAAAGGGATCAGAGTTTTTAGGAATTAAGCTATCTACAGCTGATTATAAAGTATCTTTCCCATCAAGAATAAAGAAAGTATTTGCAAAGGTGTTCGTAGGAAATTATGAGTGAAATCGCCCAAGGTGTAATTCGTCAAAATTTGAAGAAAGATTGGTTTGTGTTTAAAATGGTGAATCAAGCTAGCTACAAATATTGAAAGGAGAAATATTGGCTTGTAATGATAATCAGATGTTGCAAATTGATAGACATTATTGTTATTAAGTATTATACAACACTTCATTATTAGAACTATTATTCCATCGTTTGTATTGTGTTTTATATTTGTACAAGCATTTCACATCATTATTAATATTAATATTAATATTACTTCATTAGTAATAATACGAACCTAAAACATAGTTTACTACTCATCTATACGATAGACTATTAGTTTTGGTTTTTAATTTTCATGGGTTAAAAAAAGGTGTGTCTCGGCTAGGGTTTGAGATTGCATGTTCCGTTTCGTTTGTTTCAGACTGCATTTACTACAGGATTTTTGTGTTTATTATGGCTCTGGCTAACTTTAGCCCAGTAGTTGATGCTGGTGGTGGAGTTGCTACTACGGACCCTCATGGCACCACCAAGGAAACGTCCTCGTAAGTTCGTGCCGATGCCGAAAGTGTTTCACGAGGTATGTCCTCGCCAGATGTTGTACTTCCTGTTCAGGATTTTGACAATGCATGTGACTGGCTTGAAAAATGTACTTTGATAAGATATTTTGTGGGTAGGATCCCTCCTGAAAGCATGCTTCGTGATTGGGTCGCCAAAGCCCGGTCTCCTCATGGAGTTAGGCTTGATGGTGTCCAAAGTCTCACGAAAGGCTTTTTATGTTTCGCTTTTCAAACCCTTCCCACGTCGAGGCTACTGTTAGGTTGTCCCTTTTGGCCTTCCAACATTGGTCTCGCGATTTTTTTGTCCCAGATGAAAAAAAATTGCGGGTCCCAGTCTGGGTTGAGTTCTCTGGTCTTCCTTTGCTTTGTTGGCCTTTCATGCAAACCATTGCCCAGTCTGTTGGCAAAGTTGTCTACCTCGAGCCATGTTATTTTTTTAATGCTCGATCCCAAAAGAGGGTATGTCTTGAGGTCGATCTTTCTCGTGACCTGAAAGAGACTGTTGAAATTCAAGTGGGTGGTAACACCTTCACTGAGAAGGTGCTTTATTTGAACCTTCCCAACACTTGTTACCGCTGCCATTTGGTGGATCACAAGATAAGGGATTGTCGCTTGGCAACTCTGAAATTGAAACCCCTTGTTAAGGATTCTGGCTCTCGTCCAGTGGAGGGAGCCAAGAAGAATGAATAGACCACTGTTGTTCATAAAGGAAAAACCCCTGCGATTTTGGCCCAAAAGACTCCCGTCGGTTCCAATTCTCAACCAATGATAGATCCTCCTGTGCAGTCTCCATCCTCCCAGGCAGCTCTCACTCTAGTTTCAAACCTTGCTCAACATGGGAATGCTTCTTCTGAGGGTGTTTCTCACCCTCCTTGGGTGCGCACTCCTCAAGCTATGTCTGTGATTTCTGCTCCACACTCTCTACGTCGTTCTCGCAGCCCTTTAGGGTGTGCTAAGATTGTAGATGGTGGTTCAAAAAAATGATGCGTCATCTCCAATGGGGACCCAGAATTTTTACGAAATAGCTTCTCCTCTCTTGGGGACAAGGAAGATATGCTAGTTTTGACATGAATTACATCTCATGGAATGTTTGAGGTCTCACAGACCTTGCTAGAAAATATTGTGTTTGAGATGTTCATCAACATTTCATAGGCCTGGATGTTCTTTGCATTCAGGAAGTTAAAATTGCAGGTTTCATGCTAAATGCTGCATGCCATGTTATTTGGCCAGATAGCCTTGTTTTTTCTTCTCAGCATGAAGTTGGTTGAGGGGGAGTTGTCACTCTCCTTTCACCTCGGTGGTGCATTGCAGTTATTTCTCATGGGGTTGATCCCATGCAGGGTGTTGTCTGGGTTTTGCTTTCAATCGACAATCATTCTATTGGGATTGTTAATGTTTATGCTCCCAGTGATTCGGTTGAAAGATCTTACCTCTGGCAATGGATCATGAATAATCTTCTACCCGCCACTTGGGTCATGTGTGGGGATTTCAGTATGGTTGAGGTGGCTTCTAATAAGGATAATTTTTTGTCTTTCCACTGGACAACTGGAGAGTGGGAAGCTTGGTACTACATAAGTAATAAATTGGGTCTTTTCGACCCCAACACCAACCACCACTGTCCTAGTGGGGCTTGGCACACTTGGTCGAATTTCAGAGCTGGCTCTGACAAAATTCTTAAAATGCTTGATCGTGCTATGATATCTGTGCAATCTTTTTTCTCTTTTTCAAAAGATCATGATCTGCCCATCACTCCTCTTGTTGATGTGACATTGTCAGACCACTTCCCCATAAAGTTTAGCATTGAATGGCAGACAGCTACGCAATGTCTTTCCAAAATGCAATTCTACCTCAACACGTCTCTTTTGCATTGCCAGTCCACAATGGCCCACATTCAACGAGTGTGGAATCTCGAGCCAAGGCCTCGTCATCACACTGGTTGGATTGTGTGGTGGCATGATGCCATTTCCCACTCTATGAGGTTTATGTACATTTATGGTAGACAACTTGCCATCTACCGCAGGCAGTCATATGATGTAACCACCAAAGCTCTATGTGTTGCCATAGAAGCTTTGGCTTTGATTCCCTTTGATTCTATCCTGCATTTCCGTTTAGCCCAGTTCCACCATCATAAGAAAGTTGCGGATAGTTACTCTGCCAAAGGAGCTCAAATCAAAGCCAGATTACATCGGCTTAAAATGGGCGATAGGGCTTCTAAGGAGTTTTTCTTGTGCGTCATACCTCTTTTATAATTAATAAAATTAGAGAGGGACAGGCTCTTCTCACTGAGCTGCCTAACATATTGCAAGCCTTTGTCCTTCATTATGAGGTGTTCACAGTGCAGGGAGATTCCCAGCCAGAACCCAAGCCTTACAAGATTGCTTAACTGTTGTTCCCAAATGGCTCTCTGATTTGTAGCAGGCCTTTTGTGATCTCTTACTAACCATTGATGATCTCAAAGAAGCCATTTTTTCCATGGCAGATGACAAAGCCCTAGGTTGTGATGGCTTCCCTTGTGAATTCTACAGAGCTCTTTAGCCTTGTCTTGGTCTTGACCTTCGTAAGGTCTATCTGGAAGCTTTTCATTCTCGCTCATTGGGAAAATGATTAATCAAGGAAGCATCAAGTTTATCCCTAAGGCTAGGGGCCTAGAGGACATTTGCAATTGGTGGCCTATCACCTTGCTTAATGTCTCTTATAAGGTCATTGCCAAAGCCTTGGCCCTTAAGATTTGATATCTTCTTCCACTTATTGTCCGCTTGGAACAAACTAGATTTATTAAATCCAGGTTTACTTTGGACAATATTATTGTTGTTTGGGAAGGAATGGATTGGGTAAGATGCTCTCAACAGTGGGCAATCTTTCTTAAGATTGACTTCGCTAAAGCATATGATCGCATTGAGTGGCCTTTTATCTTGGCTATGCTCAATGCCCTTGACTTTGGTCCTTGGTTCATTCAATCTATTTAGATGTTATTTGGAGATGCCTCAGCTTGCATCACCATTAATGGTTGGTAGTTTGAGGCTTTTGGCCTTTTCAGATCCATTCGCCAGGGGTGCCCTTTGGCTCCTGCTTTATATGTTCTTGCACCGAAAGGGTTTTGCTACTTACTTGCTAATGCTATCGTTGTTGGGCATGTCCGTGGTATCTCCCCGCCTGAGTCACCTTCCCAGCTTGTCAATGACCACTTTGCAAATGATTCCTTTCTCACTCTCATTGAGGATGAAGATAATGTGCAGTCCGCTCTCCAGTGTCTTAACACTTTTTGCTTGGCTTCTAGTTTGGTCATTCAGTGGCACAAGACACAATGTTATAAACAGTCCTTTCTTCCTCCTCCGCAATGGATCCTTCAGTATGACTAGAAATGGCTCCAGCATGGTGAAATATTTTTCTTTCTGGGCATTCCATTTTTCCTTCCAAGCTTCACCTTCGGATCTCTGGTAGGCAGTCCTAGCCAGAATCGAGAAAAAGCTTGCCTACTGGATCACCAAGCCTCTCTCTTTGGCTGGTAAATTCCAAGTCTGTTCCAAAGTGTTGGCCACCACCCATGTTTACTATTCTTCATGTTGGGCTCCTTCAAAGGCCTCTTACATGAAGTTGGAAAGACTTTTGTGGGTCTTTCTTTGGGCCTTTGGGTCTGACCATCATGGTTTTCATAGGCTTGCTTGGGATTACTGTTGTCTCCCCAAGGAATCCGGAGGTCTCAACCTTATTTCTACATAGAACCAAGGGTTGACCTTATGTGCTAAATGGGTTATCAGAGCCTTAGCTAGTGACGAGGCCTGGAAAATTCTTCTCCGACATTGCATTTCTTCAGGCTTTCCTTCCAAAAGGCTAGCCTAGAAAGGGATTGGCTTGCAAACATTGCTCACCATGAAATACCCTATTTAGATACAGGGTACTTTTATGGTCAAAAGTATTTGGCATGCTTTGGAAGCTATCAAGCCTTGGCTGCGATGGGTTGGCGAGGCTTTCGGGACAACTTATCCATGAATCAGCACAACCTTTGGTGGTCCCCTCTTTTCTAGGTGCAAGGGTTACCTTTGGGCAAGATTTAGGGTGTCGATGCTCTGTGCTTTCACAAGCATGACATTCGCACACCTAAGGATATTTTTTCTAGATCTACTATGAGCCTTCAGTCTTGGGATGACCTCCAGGTCCAATTTCGTTTGTCTCAGCCAGATCGATAGACTTATGACCTTCTATTCTTGGCCCTTCCCTCAAATTTACTTCATAAGCTCAGTATTTGGTCTGTTAGACCTTGGTGGAAAGACTGGAAGTGGTATCCTTGGACTCCTTTTACCAACTACAAACCCTAAATGGGTTGTCTCTGGTTGGTTCCTCACTTGCCTATGGTTCATACTCTCAATCAGTGGTGGCACTTGTAGTCTTCCTAGATTGCCTGGAGATTCAGGTTTTTGGTTGTCTAGTCCGCCATCACCGAACCTAAGATTGTAAACTTTGCTTGGTGTGTTCTCTTTCAAGGTCTTCCATTGGGTTCCAGACTCAAGCATTTGGGAGTGTCTGATCCTCATTGCCCTTTTTGTGGCCACCCATAAAATTTTATGCATATCTTTTGGTTCTATAGCAGAGCTCAATAGTATTGGAGCCGGATTCATGACTTTTTTCGACCTTTTCGGCCCGAGCCATTTTCCTAGCACATGGCTCTTCTAGGTGATTCACCTAGAATCCCCTTTAAATTCTCCCAGATATGCCATTCTTTTAGAATGGAGATCCTTTTTACTCTTTGGAAGGATAAAAATTATGTTATTTTTTCTCACAGCTGCTTGGATATTAATGTTTTGTTTTATGCTAAAGCTTGCATTTGTAACAATCTACTAATCCAGATTTAGGTACAAGCTGACAAGGTGGCCAAAGAGGTGGCCCACCTTCAAGAGCTCCTTCAGCACTGGGGCAATGCCCCTTGTGTGATTGCCCAAGTACCACCGAACTCTGTCTCTGTCAATCGTACTCCGCACCATGGCCATCGTCGCGGTCGCAGCTCCTCTGCCCACCGCTCTCAGACCCCGCGGTCCCAACCTCCTCACCACCCTTTGGGTGGGAGAAATGATGCTTGGCATTGCCGTTCAGCTTCCCCGACGCGACGTGGCACTGGCTCGCGGTGGCCCTCTGGTGCCCCTATGGCCTTTGTTCTTTCTCTGATTGTGGGTGGCCCTTTGCCACCACCTTCAAGTTTCCTTGCCTAGCTTTGGCGATCTCGACTCCCACGCAAGACGAAGGAGAAATTGAAAGAGAACCTAAAGATGGGTGGTCTATGCCAGACCCAACTCCTGGCCCCGCTGATGTATGGGGCAAAAATGATGACCCTGATCCTCCACCCTCGGTTGCCTCTGCTTTGTCTACTTGAGGAACTTTTTGATGAATAGCTTCTTGTTTTTTTGGTTTCCGGTCGCTAGCCAAGTGACTCTCACGGGGTGATCTCGTATCCCCCAGGCTTTTTTTGTGAATATGTACTTTAATATTTCTAATTATTAGAGAAGGCCTATTCATAAAAAAAAAATCTATTTAGCACACGTGATTCTCCTAAGATGTACAAATACTTTCTTTTATTCCATAAATACACAATCCATACAATATTATATATATATATATATATTTGTTTTTGTTTAAAACCAAATAAATTTCTTTATTCTCGAAAAGGAATATCCAAATAATAGGCATATTTATTTATCCAAAATATGTAATTTTATATATGTAGGCAACAAATTAGAAATTAAAACACCTAAATTTAAAACTTAGTAACTTCTAATAATATTTTTTGATTTTATTCATATATTCTATATGTCATTTGGTTTCTATTTTGAATCTCGAAAAAAAGGGAAGAGGTTAAACTTAAGATTTATTAAAATTGGAAACATCAAGTTAAAACTTAGATACATCCATTTTACATTATTCATTTAAAATATATCTTTTATTTAATGACTTTTAAGTTTTTAGCGACTTTATTATTACTAATTCTCTGGTTGTTAATTTTTGTTTAAAAACTCATTTACTTTCAATCATTAAACATTTCATCTGTCCACAAGAGATGTACTTTAAACTTATTTAGATAGGATTATGAGTTTCATAATTTGCTTCACGTGGCGGCTGTCCTCAGATGCAACTCGCATTCAACTTATTTAGATAGGATTATGAGTTTCATAATTGAAAGGGAATTATCTACGAATTTAAACTTCACCAAAGGGACATAATAAACGGAAGTACAGTACCTTATCAGTGCAGTACCTTATATGCAGACATTTCCAGTTGAGTACAATACAATTTCTCTGTATACATTTACATAGATATAATTTCTGTGATCAAACCAACCAGGTTGTGATGGTAATGAAATTACCTATATGAAAAGATGTATAGCTGCTAGTCCAGAACTACCGTAATTTCATGGCCATCATGAATAGTTACCAAGTAAAGTCAGGGATCTCTATTCCACTGAGACAATAAAGATTTATAAGTATGTTTAGTTGTATGAGAGGTAGTTGCATAGTTCAAACCTAATAACATAAAGATTTATAAGTATGATACTTTCTCCTTTTCTTTCCCACCAAAACAACAAATTGATTTCACAACCCGGTTAAAGAATTTAAATATATTTCTACCCTTGATTGAGAACAAAATTCTGTGTATACCAATCAGTATCTTTTTTTCATGAAGTATCACAACTCAAATTTGTCCTACTGACAACATATGCGTCCCTTCTAAATTATTTTTCTCTCGAATAGATTACATTGCAAAAAGCCCAAATTCCATTTTACACATTTTATTTCAAAAGGATGTCTCATTTGCATTCCTTCTGTTTATTTAAATTCCTTCTATTTGCTTGCATACAATCCATTAATATTCATGCACAGATTCTGAGTAAGAGAACAAAATAATATGTGTTGAAATAAATAGAGCTACAACATTTATATTAAAATCATTCACATGGATATATGAGAGGTAATTAAACACAAGCAGCTGTTGAAAACTACAACTGCAATGCCATCTTCAAGAGATCAAATAAGAAAATCAAGGAAATCTCAAAGAGGGAGGTTTTTTCTTTAAACATCATTTTAAAACCAAAACATAGTCATCCTTAGATGTACTCCAACAGAAAAGAGCTATCAAATGCTTTCTGTTACATTACCCAATAATTTTTATTTAACTAAACACTTTGAAAGATCTCACAATCATACATGACAATGGGAAAACACAAAAACAAGGCTTGCTTTCCTCCAAACCATAATGGCATCATGGAGTCTCGTAGGCTCTAGCCATACCCCCAAGAAGGAAGATAGATTTAGACTCAAGATAGTGAGGTCTCACACACTCCACAAATTTACTCTCATCAACTAAAACCCTTACATAACTCTAATAATTTTCTTCACATAAACATTGCATGCTAGACTTTACAACTACATCTCAAACTTGTAACAATAACAAAATGGATTAGAGGAAATGGAGAACTTGTCTCTCTAAACCTATGCACTTTTTCCTCCATCTCTCCAAGAATGGACTCCTTCCTTCCCTTCAATATATCTTCTTTCTCAAAATCTTGCAAGAGTTCTCCAAAAATAAAGAAGTGGGTAACACCCAACTCTCTCTTCACCCATTAATTATAAGGGAGGTTAACATGGAATACTTGGATTGAAAGGTGACACTTGTCACCTTCTTCGAGCATCTCATCCATGAGGTATTTTCCTCATTGAAGAGGTGGGAACAATTAGGACAACCCATTCCCCAAGTCTTCCCTCATAAATGAGCTATGGGTGGTGGGGTGTGTACCCTCAACTTATTTATCCTCTAAATTCGTCACTTATTTTAATGAGGACTTTTGCAGGGTGAAATCAAGTCCAAGGGCCTTTATTGCATGTCCAATAGGCCCCCACATCAAGAGGTATAGACCTTGGGGGTCTATTTTTTTAATTAAAACATGGTAATTGACTCCTTAAGTATCCACAACAATAAACCACATAAACACATCTATATCTAATATTAAAACTACATTTTCTTCTAACTAAACAATAGTTGATCTTATAACCTCACATTGAGGAAATTGATTTGAAATAAGTATTTCTCCCTTAGTCCATGTTACTTTCCTACACATAGCAAACACGTTCCAAATTGTAGTTATACCACAACAATAATTTATATTATTTTCTATTAATCTTCATCATGTTTACCAAGAAATATCAAGATTATTGACATATACTCATATCATTTATAATCCCATGATCTATATAACCATCTATTGAAGAAAAACATGCAATAATTGGAATTGTATTAGTTATATACAAGGCAGGGTGTTACAATCTCCCTAAGGTGGATAAAATAAAAAGGAAACAAAGGAGATCATCCATGTTAGAATTAGGTGGTCACTATAAGAGGAAAAATGCATCACTATTATAGTTAGTAGAAACTTAAGTTATAGTTGATGCATCTAGTGAAGTTGGCCCTTAAAGGAGGAGATTGGAGATTCTAATAGAATTATGTCATAGAGTTGGTTTGAATCCACCTTTGATAATGATGAAGCTATGTGCATATATTGAAATCTCACCCAGAAATGAAATAAACATAAAATTGTGAGAGATAAGATTGTTTTTTGTTATGATTGAAAAAATGAATGGTGTAATGTAAATTCTTATTTAGATGATGAAAAAGACCCAAGGTTCAATGCTTCAAGATCAAACTATAAGTCTTAACATCAAGGGGGATTATGTTGATAATTGATGTTTCTCATTAAGTTCTACTAGTTAGAGATCTATCATACAATTGACCATGCAAATAACTTTCATGTTCATTTCCATCTGTAGTTTGACCGTCAATTTAGGTAAATAGTTTAAGTTTTCTTTTTGGATCTACCAGTCTTCATTATATGGTAATAGTAAAAATTTAATTCATGCTTTGTATTCTTTTAGATGCTACAATCTATTTATGAGGTTTAAAACTCTATAAAATATTTCCTTTTATATTATTTGAAATACATTCTATAAGAAATTTATCCATTTTATACTTTCTTTATGTTTTGAATAATAAAAGCGGTATAGGCCCATGCCATTACATATCTACATGGTGACACTAAGAGTGCAAGCACACCTAATGAAAAAACCCTTCACTATAACAAACAAAAACCCAATAGGGGAATTCGAAAGCTAGAAGAAACAAAAAGAGAGTAAAACCCACAAATAACAAGATCAACCACCCAGTAAAGGTACAAACATATGGCCAAATACGTGAGGGAATTTTTATCCTATCAATCCTTGCACAAAATTAACACCTTATCTGAAAAAGACACTTTTTCACAAGAACCAATCCCAGAGCTAGAGGACATGAAGAAAGAATCAGGGGTGGATTTTACTAGGGACTCCATGGGAGGTAAACTTGCAATCAGGGCCTTTGTTCATTTATTTCTTCTCCCTTTTTCTATTCCTCTCAAATTAGATAGTCTAAATAGCCTACAAGGAGGCATAATGCATATTGGATGCATTCTTCCAAGCAAGATTATCCTCCTCAATTTTCTTCTTGAGGGCCCCCTAAGATATCTTATATTCTTCCATCTTGATTTTTGTTCTAGCCATTTTGAGCTTGGTGTTTAGATATTCGATCCTCCCATTCACCTTATCCCATTGTTCGAGAAGGCCCACAAGGTCATTGGTAGATCTCCACACTCTATCTTCATCTAAATCCTCCAACTAGGTATTAGCCCTAGCTTTGGCCTCAAGCATTCTTTATGTTTGTGTTAAAATATTTCTCTATTTGTTTTCATTGTATGCATTTTTAGAATCTATAATTAAGTTCAAATATAAATTTCACATACTTCATCTCCTTTTTAATAATACAACTACAAAATTAACAAAAATAAATTGTAAATACAAATACTAAATAACTATTAGATTCTTTAAGAATGTCAAATATCAAATAAATTCCTCAAGATAATAGTTGAGGCATCTCCCTTCCTTCAAAGTACCTTGTGATAAGATAATTTTAGTTTTTGTAAATTCTTGTTGAAGATTCAACAACTTGTTGACAAGTAGTAGAGACTTAGTGTCATTAAATCCTTTCTTCTTGGAAACTAATATACATTTTAGATTAGGAGCAAACGAAAGTAATAGACAAGTAGAGTTGTATGGTCATAATTAGATAATTTTTCTTTCAATTTTCAATTGAAGAATATTTCAAGATTTGAGAAAAGTGAGGACTCCTATATTGCACTATTAAACCATTTTTTTTCAAAGATTGAATTAGTAAAATATACAAAAATGAATGATGATAACTAGAAATGTAGTTCTAATGTTCCTATAACCAAATTTTCACAATCTCTAACATTAAAATTAAAATGCAGTAGAGAAATAAGTTGATTTCATGATGGAAGTGGTTGATTAGAATTTCAATACTTGTAACAAAATAAGACTTGAAAAACTTACCAATGCACTATAAGTTGATTTCATGATGGAAGTGGTTGATTAGAATTTCAATACTTGTAACAAAATAAGACTTGAAAAACTTACCAATGCACTATAGGCATCATTGCATATGCATATTTGTTCAAAATTAGAAATTTGTTTTAGAAATACATCTTGCTTATGAATCAAGCTCACTAAGTTCATTTTTCTCATTCACTTTAGAGTTGTAAACATTATACATTTTGCAACAACTGTACATAGGGTTAAACATGCCAGCAAGTATAATTTCATCTCAACCATATTGCAAAAATTTCTTATTAATACAAAGTTTACCAATCTTGCGCATTTTTTTTATTATTGCCTGAATCTAAGAGGAGAGATTTAAGAAAATCACATTGTGTGAACATATCTTTCATTTGTTGAGTCCATGGTTATTAAAATGCTTAAAATATTCAAAGCTACACATAATTAGATGACAATCTCAATAGTGTTATCATTCACCTAAATGTTCTCAAAATTTAACATTTCTAGGTCAATGTATACAACAAAATAGTTGATTATAATTGTGAGAAGAAAACTATTTATAATCAAATATCCAAGGTTATGGCATAAAAAAATCAATGTTGGAACCTCAATAAGAGATACATTTAATGTGTTCCCTTCAATTTTAATATCTCTCAGATCTTTCAAAGTAGCATGTGAATCCACTCACAAATCTTATTACTAATATCAAAAGAAAATGTGGGAGCCTCAATAAGAGATACAATTAGTGTTTTCTCTTTAATTTTAATCTCTCTCACATCTTTCAAAGTAGCATGGGAATCTAGTCACAAATTTTATCACTAATTGCAAAGGACAAGGTCATCAACAATGTAGCAACATGAAGAAAAGGAGAAGTCCCTTGATGAAAATTTAGTATTGGGTTGAGATGTTCAAAGGAATTTCCATCTTTTAGAGAGTACATAACAACGTAATACTTTCTTCAAATTAGGCCTACTCAATTTCTTTTAAGGGCCATAACTTTTCCTTAATAAATTTTGGAAAACTTGAGAGAGGTTGGTGTTGTAAGAGAAATTAATGGACCCTGCAAATATTAATAAAAATAAAAATGATTGAGACACAAATAACATAAGATAATGTAAAAAACCAAACGTTAAAGCATCATCAAAAATATTTTTCATATTTTTTAAATATATGTATTTAAGATATCAAAGTAGGAAAGAATATTTTTGGAAATATTATACTAAAAATACTCTCATTAACACAAATACAAAAATATTTACATACAACAAAGAAATTTCTACATTATTTCTAAATTAAGAAGTTGAAAATTCTTAATACATACACAGAGAAAAAGTGAGAATATTTAAATTATGTTGATAAAACCCAATTTATTAGATTATCCTTTAAAATCCCATTATTACTAAAATTTTAAAATATCTAAGTTACTTAGGGTGCATTTTCAATTTTTCAAAGAAACCAACATCAACATGTAAAACTGAAATTTGTTTAGAAATAGTTGGTGAGAAAGTTAGTTCTTAGACAAATTGCTGCAACGGGAAGTTTCAAATAATCGAGTGTCAAAACACTTTCTAACAAAAGGGTGAAAAAAAGGAGTTGAATTAAAGAATTTATAAAATAGTACATAAAGTAAATAAGGATGATTTATGAGGTGAGGATTTGCAATTCAATGGCATCAAAGTTTATTATTAAAATTTATATTGCAATATAAATATTAAATGAATATGTGTCATCTTATATCATATTATTACTAAATCTTAATTATAATCTTACTTCTAATTTTAATCTTTTGAGGAAAACTAACATGAATTATAACACTAATAGTAACCTTTATATCTTTAATTATGATCATATTCCTAACCTTATTTATAATTCCAATGCTAATTTAAAATAACAAATTAATTTTGTATAAAATTATTATTACTAAACATGACCTTAACCCTAGGTACTTCTAATTCTAATAGTATAACTAAAGATAACACTAATTGTAGCCCTAACACTAAGACTAACCCTAAGTCTAATTTTAATTATAACCCTACTACTCATAAGATCTATCAAAATTAACATTTAATGAGAATTGATAAAAATTCTATGAAAATATATATTCAAAATTAATATATTTCATTCTATAGTATATTGTCTTCAGAAGAGTAAGAGTAAGCTTTTGTACAGGATTTGAATATGTTCACATGTTGTAGGTTTAATGGGGAAGAAAAGAACAAAAGAGGTGTAGGAAGAACTACCACAACAACTGCTCTTGAATAGTGTAGCAAAATTTTCTAGTAGACCATTTAAACAAACGGGGTTCATCTATAAGAGGTGGATTGAGGTGAGGTGGAATGAGATGCTTTCACCACCTGATTCTGTCAATGGCATATTTTCAAATCAATTTTCTTCAAGTTGTGTTATCTTATTGCACTTCTTTATATTTCAGACCAAGGGGATACAATCATGGATCATCAAAAATACTTATAGGGTTCCTTCAATAAACTTTCCAAACTATTGTAACAACATAGAGATATTTTGCAACAATATATACCATTTCTCAAAATGGGTAAGAGACAACGCTTATGATTTCTACATATATAATAAACCTTTTGTATAGGACAAATCAAAACCACTATGTGTATTCATTTCATAGGAACAACTTGTGTCTCTTCCATCAATCAACTTTTAATTTTACATGGGCATTACTAGTGGCACATGAATGGTAAAAGTAATGTTGAGATTTATGACATAAATCTAATTCATGAAATTAAGTTTTTGTTCAAAATTCCTATTATCCATTGGGGAGAGTTTTTTACTCTAAAGATGATTTTATTGGATGAAAATTTATACAAACAATAGTTAGCTTATGCTATCTCTAACATATTGTATTGAAAACTATGCTTCAATTGTAAGATTCCCCTTTTGAGAAGTTAAGAAAATAAAACATATGAAAATTATTTAAATAAATAATTTTATTTATTTAAATTATTTTGCTCCTAAATTAAATAAATATTTTATTTATTTAATTGATCTAAATTCCTCTATTAATTAAATAAATCTTTATATATTTAATTAATTTTTTAGCTTTTTCCTCTATCACATATGTCACTTATCTCTTAATTCTTTTCTTACCTACCCCCTTCATCACTTTATTATTTCTTCTACCTACCCTTTAATCCTAGCCAACCATCTCTTTACTTTTTAATCTTATCCCTCCAATTCCTAAAGTGTCTTCCTACTTGACATGCGAATGGTAATATTATTTATTTTGTTGATTTGCATGATCTTAAGTATCTTCCTTGGTGTATGGTCAATGTTTGATTGTAGAACTAGAGTTTTTATTGGGGTTGGATCTTTGTGGTTTTGCAATAGATTTTCATCATCACTTTTCACCGTATATAGTACCATTATACAATAGTAAAAGAAGAAAATCTAGATCACTAGATTGGCATGTTTGAGCTACAACTTCTTCTGGATACAAACAAATATCAAAATTATATATGATAGCCATAACAAGTTGTTTTGAACAATTCCATTAATTATACTACACATCATTTTGTAAAATTTTGTGTTTTGGAATTTAAATTTAAAATTTTATTGTACTTGTCATTCTATAATTTTAAATCTACTTTTAGTTTTATATTTTTAAAATATACTAAACATTCAATTTATTCATTCTTTTTCATTAATTGAATATATATATGCTTCATTCTCAAAGAGTGTATTGCATAACACAATTTTGTGAATGACTAAATTTAATTAGGTGTTATAAATTATTTGATGTATATGTACAAAATCAAGCACATTATAAAAATGTTATTTTATGAACATATACAATTCGTACTATACATCAAGAAAAAATAATCTAGCACTGTTTAACTTCTATTGTAGAATAATTTAAACTATATTCTCATATATTCAATAAGATAGAAGCATGTACACATATGTACCTATATTATTGATAAGGTTAAATACACTAACTTAACAATGCAAGCATTCATCAATACTTTAATTTTAATTATATACTAACTTAGTGTTAGAGATATTTTCAATTATAGTTATGGTTATGATTAGTATTCAATGATACAAAATCAAATTTTAACCTTAAATATAATTGAACATTAAATCAAATTCAACTCTAACACTAAGCCTAATTGAATACTAAAACCAAATTGAACCTTGACCCATCTCATAAAACTAATTAAATTGTAATTCTTAAGAATAACTATTAAATATAATATCTTAATATACAATATTTACATTTGTGTTACTATTTATTCTCTATTCTTATAAAAAAATTAAAATTATTTAAAAGTAATAATGCAAACAAAAAACACATATATGTCCCCTAATGTTTTTTTTGTTGTTTTTGGTCTTAGCCGTTTTTAGTTGGTTATGTCAAAACTTTTGTGCTTATGGTTGTTTCTATGTAAACTCATTATAAATATTTCATTGTTTATGGTGGGCTTCGTGTCTGAAACCTTGTTTTTTTTTTTAAATGGTTTTTATTTGGATGTGTAATAGGTTGGTACCCTTCCCTACTTAATTTAATAAAAAATAAATAAACACAAATAAATTTAAAATATGAAAAATAAAATATAACTATATAATATATATTTGTTTACTTAAATTAAGTTTTATCTTTGTAAAATAATTTTCTACAAAATATAAATTATAATTTTCTAAAAGATAATAGTTTTTTTCTATAGCTCTTAGTTTAAAGGAATTTTGTAAAAATGTAAATATAATTTTATTTTATTAGTTTTAAAAGTTAAATTATACATTTTATTTGCATTTTCTTCATATACACTAGCTTTTTAATTTTAATGGCTTGTTGTCACTAAATTTTACTAGAAAAACTAAAATAGATATTAAAGTAAAAGAAAAATTAAACATAAATTAGATAAACATATTTTGTAATTCATTTATGAAATGCTTATATACCCAAGTATATCATCATCAACGACAAAAAAAAACAATTTTGAATCATATTTTTCTTTTTGAAAACTTTCTTCAAATAACATATTTAAATTTTTTAAAATATTGTGTCTATGATTCTTTCCTTATAATAAGAAACAATGGACAATTTGATTTTGAAGTATCATTATACTAAGTTTTTTATTTTTAAATTTTTATTTGATTAAATATCTTATTTCAAACCACACTATAGATGGATTCTATTCAAGAAACTAATGCACTTTCACTGAACCACCATTTAAAATGCAAAACAAAATTTGATTTATCATATAAAATATTATATAATTTTTTTATTTTTTATTTTTTAAATCTATAAACTTCAATACAATTAACAAAAACTAATACAAATAAACTTAGATTAAATTATCTAAAAGTATTAGTGCTCGAGATCATATCAAATTATATAAGGATCAAGCTCGCATTAGCAACACATTTAATAGTTACATCATTTATTTTGAACGGAAATCATCAACGAAGAAGAAGAAAAATGCTTACTTTAATGTTTTTAATTAGATCGTCAGAAAACTGATGAAGAGCAAGCATTCCAATCATTAAAAATCCAATACAACTCACCCCACAAAAATTCTATTGCAATTCACTGATCAGCTTCTTACATGATGAGATTATTTATAGCGCAAAAAACTAGCACTAATAAAAGACACGTAGAGTGCTGTTGTGTAGAAATGTGCAGAAATATGATGACAAGTTATAAAATACGTGTTACATACAAATCTGTGTGCCAAGTATCATATAATTCACTATTTTGTTTTCATTGATGATACGGTGTATATAAGTATTTCTTCTATTTTGGACTAACCAAATGCTAATGTTCTTGTGATGAAATATGCAAGAAAACCTTAAATTGTTAACAACTACAAGGATATAAATAATTCAGACATGGCAACCTTCCCACGAGAGAGATTTTGATATAAATTAATATTAATTTCACATTCTTAAAAAAGAAACCATAATGGGAAGAGTAAAATGATACATAGTTTAATGGCAATACTACAGATAAGTATTAGCCATTACATGATTAATATATATTTTCAAACTATACATATTGTTCAAGCTCATAACTATGTTAAATAAGGTCGTGTTACACCATAGTTCCTACCAAATTCTATCAAAATAGTTTTGTTGAGTCAATTGAAATTCCAAACCTTGAAAAATCAATGTCATGTTTCAATAGAAAGCAAAATCAAATTTGTAAACACCTTTTGGTACATGAATTTTTTTTTTATTATTTTTATTGATTATTTGGAGAGTTTTTGAATTTTGTGTGGCCTTGAAAATAAAATATTAAATTCATTATATACTTTGATATATATATTTTCACCAATGTTTTTATCAAAATATTCTTAATGTAATGCTTAATTTTATTTTTTAGAATATTTATACAAATAAATATATTAAGAAAATGGGTAACCCATGTAATGAAGTGGTTAAAACACTTAGTATGTGAAACCACCATCAAGGTTGAAATCCGCACTAGGTAGCTATGCTCGCAGGCTTTGTCCTTTCGCTACGCTGGTGGACTCGCGGATTTGAATAGTAATAGTGTTTGGGTTGGTGGACTTATGGACTTGAACAACAATAGTGTTTGTTGGGCTAGTAGACTCATGAATTTGAACATCAATAGTATTTGACACCTTAAAAAGTGCCCCTTATTGATTAAAAAAATAATAATATTAAGAAAAGAAAAATGTCAAAAATTATATATAGGTTTAAAAAGGAACATATAAGTATAATATTTACTACATTTTACCTAGGTAAATTACTAATTAGGCTGATCTCCAATGGTCATGTGTAGCCATGGGGATCAAAAGCCATCAAGGAGATAAAGGGCTTGCCCCATTTCAAATTGGGGCTTGTTTAAGTAGGACGAAGGCATTTTAGGGCACCTTGGTCCTCCTATAAATGCGACCAGTAGAAAGAAAAATGGGCAAGGTACCTCTAGGATGGAGTCCACTAAATGGTGTTCATGACATTAGGGTTGGATAATAGGATTGAAATGGACCTAGACAGGGGATGGAGACAGGACACCCTAAAGTAGGGGCACAAGCATGAGGGGTAAATTAGACCAGTTACAATTTACGACTCTACATTTATCCCCCACTTTAGTGAGATTATGGGCCTATTAAAATACTCACGATAAAATAGAAGGATGTGAGAGAGGAGATATTAGGAGAAAGATCACAAGGAGATAAGACATCACTAATTTTGAGGAACAAAGCCCCCAATCTTAGGATCTTAACTCACACAATCACATGCAAGGACACACAAAACAAGACAAAGACAAAAAATTCAAATAAAGAGAAACAAAGATAAAAGACACATAAAAAAAGGTGTAGTACCCCTCCCTTGATCAAACTATTTTCAATACTTATTTTGACCATGGTTGACTTTTCAGTGGTTTTCATGGATACACTATGCAATGATGTTTTTTTCAGATATTATGCTATGATGAACTATGCTTTGATGTGTGATTCAGTGAATGTCGTTTATGCATTATTTTCATATGGATTATTAGATGTTAACTTTAGTTATGTGTTATTGACCATGGACTAACACATTTATCTTATGTATGAGTTGCATTATGCATCTATCTTCATGTATGTGTGGAGTTTGTATGGGGTGCGAGGAGATGGTTTTTCGTTACTCACTTTGGTGAGACATGGAACATCACGATTCTCCTTCACCGGTGTGTCTACCGTATTTGAATATATATGTATGTTGTTATAATCAAAGATCACTGAGGGGTGGGGGGTGAATCAGTGATCTATCATAAGTTAAAACCACAAACTTATTCTTTATCTACTAGTTAATAATGCATAACGGATAAGAACATTAACATGCAACAACAAATTCACAAATCCACAACATCAAAAATTTTACGTGGAAACCCGAAAAGGGAAAACCATAGTGGGGATGAAACCCACAATATTCATATACTATGGCCACAAGTACATAAATATTACATAGATGGGGAATGCACTTGCATTCAGGATCATTGCCCAGAGCTCACTGCTCAATTACGATTACCCAGAAAGATACAACCCTCAAGGAAGTCTCACTGACTTACAATTTGATTACAATAGGAATGTACAATGAAATGAACTATAAGAAAGAATCTAACTATGCAAAGATGAGTTCCGGTTAGGCTCTAAAATAGTGATTGTGTTTGCTTTGTTGATTACTCTGTTCTGGTCTCAGTCAGCTACCAGTTGATCTGAAACCAAAATATGCATGTGGAACTGCACTCAGTCACACCAAAACTAATTATCAAACACACACAATATCAAAAATCAACCGCCAAATCATTGTTATATATCCAGTCTTGCCACCAAAACAATCTTCTTCATTTCGGCTTCAAGAGATGTAACATGAAGACCAAGTCGGCATCAATCTCGAATAACCCATGGCACTGGACCAAAACATTATAACCACACACTTCCCAAAGGTCTTTCCAAATATCGAGATCACAAAAACAATCACCAAAAATACCGCAACCATCAAAAATCATTCCGAACTAGCATGTTACCAAAATACCTTGTTTTCCATTGTTTCACCAGTTATCTATTTACCGGTGACCTCCAACTTCCAGATATGATGAATCATGATCACCAGATCAAATCACCACAAATAGTTGCCATTAATGACAATCCTAAACAAATAATCAACCACCAAAAGTCTTCTAAAATCACCGGATGAGTGTCAATTTCCAACAATCTCCCCCTTTGGTATTGATGGCAACACCTATGAAAAATGGCTAAGTATTGAAATTTGTAAAAGAATTATGAGAGTCCCCTTGAGATCAATATTTTGCATCACCAAACTGATTGTACACTCTATACATATTTTTTACCTCATCTCTCCCCCTTTGAGAATAATGCCAAATATGGGATTCTACCCAAATCTGATACACAAATGAATACTTTACAAATATTTAAATAAATTGTGATAAGTATTCTACAAAAATCCCAAGTGAGTCTCCCACCCACTCTTTAGGTTATCCAAAATTGTAATCAATGCATTGAATACTATGACATGAATCTCTAGCTCTCTTAGGTTTGATGGTATAGGGTGGGACATTTCCTTCATACAATCCACCTTATTGCTTAGCAAGGTCTCTATCCCGACAACAATTAGGTTCCAAAGCTCACCTACTCTCCTCAAAACTTTCTCCTTATCAGCTTTAAAACCAAAGATCAGATCATTCAAAGATATAATTTATCCTTAAATGGTCTTGGTTAGAGTCACATTGGGATCAAATGACTGTGAAATACTTGCCAGCTTTCCCTAGCAATCATTTATTTATTTATCAATATCAATAATGAACTTGGGAAAAATGAGACATGATTTGTACAGTTTATTGGCTTCCAACAATGTGTAATAAATTCTTTGCACTCTTATTCAATGCCACCCTATCATACTCAATCATCTTCAAAAATATCTGTTTCCTAACTTAAATATATCCAAAACCTTTTGAGTAGCCATTTTCTCCAAGGAATCAATATTGTTATTCACATTATTAATCAATTGAACCAATTTACCAGAGGGGATGTCCTTTGAATCTAGTTGTACATTTGTAGCCACCTTCTGCAAAACATCAATAAACATCAAAAGTAACTTTATATCTTTGATCTCTGACTTCACCAGGTCTTGGTTAGCCTTAGCTTGGACTATAGCAACAAGCATAAGCTTCTCTACGAGAGAAAGATTTTCAAGGTCAACTGATCCGTCAAGGTTGATCTGTGGTGAAATTCCTATTACCAAAGGAGTGGCCATTTTTAGTTCAGTTATGCCTTTGCCTTTGTCCACCTTAATTGACTTAGCATCCTTCTTCTCACCCTTATCTCCAATATCAGTCTGTATAGGGGCTATAGCATTATCAGTCACTAGAGGATTGTCACCGGTCTTAGCATCAACTATGGTATTACCTTAGTCATTTGGTTGATCCTTAGATTGAATTTCAGCCTTCTGACGTCTGGAATCACCTAGCTTGTGTTCTAGTTAAGATGATTTAAAGGCATCCTTGTACAGAGGGTTGTTGTGAATGATCTTCTTCCAAATTTCATCTATCTCCCTTTTCACTTCCTCAACATTGCCAATAATCAACCTATTTTTTCTATTTTTTCTTTGGAATTCCTTCTTATTGTCCTCCTTAATCAATCGATTAACTTCATCATGGGTTATACATGTACAAATATTTGCAAGTTCTATTTCTTTCATCTCTCTATCCATTTTATTTGCATTCACCCTTCTAGAATCAATAATACTATACAGGTCCTTAGGAATGTACTTCTCTAACTCAATCAATGTCTTACTAAAATTATGTAAATACAATACTACAACTTCCTCTACCTTTCTTTGGCCACCATCATCAAAATTGTCAAAATTTGCTTGAAGATTCTTTAAGTTTCCATCCACAAGGATCTCATTAATCAATTGGTCTACTATCAATGGAGGAATTATTGTATACTTACCTTCTATATTGCCAGATTCTATATCTTTGCCTAATTCACTCTTCACTGATTTGCTTCTTTGGGATCTTCCAGAGGGAGTAGGATCTGATTTTGTCCTCTTGCTAGGTTGCACTCCACCAGATTGAGGCTTCCTCACCTGTTTAACAAATTGACTCTTTTTCATTTCTCTACTTTCCTCTTCCTTAGACTTTGTCTCTGAGGCCACAGGAGAAACTGCAACATAAGTCCTTTTAGGTTTTTCTTTTTTATTCAACACACCTTTTCCGGATCGGGTAGGCTCTGTAGGTTGTGCTACTAGAGTAGGAGAAGACTTAGTTGCTTCCTTCTATGCATGTTTCTCTCTGGCCTTCTTCACCTCCTCATTTATGAAGCCCATATGAGCACCTACTTCTTCTGCCATTTTGGTTACCTTTCTCTTTTGGGTAGGGGTAGTAAATTGCTAGTGCAAACTAAGATATTTCTCCTTGAAAGTCCCAAATCTCCCTCCCTTGGGATCAACTGGTTGACTTAGCAGATGTTGTGCATAGGGTTCAAGAGTAATTGAGTCAACTTCATATCCCATGGGAATGATCCAAACGATTTGAGGCTCCACTACTTCCATTAAACATAGATCCTTGTCAACCATGAAGCAAATGGTTTGCTCATACTTCTCTACCACCTCTTTAGGAATTATTTCCCTGTTTTTCATCGAGGCTTGAAAGATTTTGAAGTATTCCCAAAGGAAAGATATCCTCTTAGTAGAATCACCAACAACCCACAAACCTTCCTTAATCTACATGGCTACCAGTCTGTCATAGCCCCATTGGTCCTTGCAATTGATACCGGGTATCTCTTGCAAAAAGTATAATGCCAGGAAAATAAGGAGTATCCTATACTTGAATGTATTCTTTTTGTCCTGCTTAATTTTCATCAAATTACTCGACAACTCATTCAAAAGTGTTGTTCATAGGTCATACCTCTTATCCTCTTTAAGCATCTCATATGTAGAGTATATTGCAGTAACTAAGATGGAGTTGTACTCGCTAGATTGGTAAACCTTATAACCCACCACCATAGAAGTGAACTTTACATAATTCTCCAAAATATCTTTTATGGTAATGGCTCTGCTATCAAATTTTGATCTATTTGTAGTAATAACAGTGTCATTTGATACCTTCCTCAGGCTATGCACCATATCGGTTTGTGCCAAACTAGTTACAACATGGATCACTTGCTTAGTGATCTTGTTGAGCTTATCCAACCATATGAATTTGTCATGCATGCGGCTCAAGATGTAGCAAATCCACTTTGCCTTATCAAACAGCAAGAAATGAATGAACTATGAGTAACCCTTGTCTTGTAGTTCCTTATATTCATGTTTGAGATTTCCCAAACTATCAGCCAAATGCTTGTTATAAAGATCCAACATATTAGCATTTTTGAGCTCCTCAAGGTTGTAGTGAATGTAAGCCCTGATGTCCTCATTGTGCAGCACACCATAGGGCACAAATCAAAATGCACCTATTGGGTCATCCTCGACAGATTTAAATGGATGTTTCTTGAAAATAGGACATGCCCTATCCTTGATTTCAACTACCAAAGGTGTCACAATGCCAGAAAATGAAGCCATTTAAATTGTAGGGTTTGCAAAAACCAAAAAAATTGAACAGATAACTACCTCACTTCACAACCGAGCGTAAGAAATCACTTAGTAAGTCACTAGAACCACTGTTAGGATCACCAAGTTGCTTTATCTTGCTCTGTTCTTACTCGCTTGATCATATTGTGCCGAATGAAGACTTCAAGTTCACTTTTATCCTTCAAAAACCTAATTTTCCACTGTAATAAATGCAACAACCGGTTGTCATAACTTTCATGAAATTTCATACCGCAGCACAAGATCCTTCAATTTTTTTTGAATATCATCTCCACATATGATTTACTCCTTCTGAAACCTTCCAGAATCGATTGCATACCATTGAAGAAGGGGTTCTTAGAATTTTCATGAAAACCTCCCCCTAAGGCATAATGCCCTAGTTACCTGATGAATCTCCTGCACCGGATTTAGGTGCAGATCCATTATTTGCCTTAGATTCATCCTTCTTTACCCACATCTTCTTATGCTGATCTCTAATCTCTTCAACCTTTGCCTTTCCCTTCTCAAGTGATTTGTTTTTTGTATACGGGAGCACTAATCTTTCATCTGTCATACTTTGCAATGTGACCAGTTTTGTTACATGCTTGACAAACAACATTATTCTTCATAGATATGAAGTTCATCGGATTCTGTCTCATCCTGGACTATTTAGAAATATATCCAAACATTCCACAGGCATAGCATCTTTTGTCCTGAAGGTTATTCATCACAGCTCTACACACATTTGACTTGTGTCCAAAATTATTGCATATGAAACACCGACCAGTAAAGGTAGAAACATTATTCATATTATTCATCATATTGTTATTGCTCATCATTTCATTATTCATCCTACTTCTGCACTGATTGGCCATATGACCAAATTTGTTGCAAGTAAAACATCTACCATTAAATTTATGAGCATTAAGTTGTCTTACCAGAAGATTCTTTCTCTTATTAGAATTGCCTTCTCTAGATCCGGAGGATTCACCTTTCTCATATTTTAGACCTCGCATGTCCTTCCCATGTCTTTGACTTTCCATCATCTCACCAAGTCTTGTTGAGCTAGATTTGAATTTGTCTCTGTATTCATTGGTAGTAGTAAGTTCATCCCTCAAGGTAGAAACCTCTCTTTCAAGCTCTTGACCATTATTCCTTGATTGTGTCAGCTCAAGCTTCAACTGATCATTCTCATAGGTAAGCTTGAAGTATTCATCGGGTCTTTCTTTCAATGATTTTTCCATATTCTCCTCATTATTCTTTTGGTCCTCAATCTCCGTAGTCAGTCTCATCATAATGGATTGCATCTCATTCTTCAAAGAAAAATTTTCTCTCTCAAGCTTGTTAACCTCATCAACTTTGTCTTGGTATTCCATGATCTAATCTTCTTTCTCCTTCAACTTGTCCATTAATTCCTTTCTCTTTTTGCTATAGATATTTGCTTTATCCTTCAGCTCACTAATGAATTCACCAGCAAAATTCAAATTATTCTTCAAGGTACATACCTCACTTCTAGGAGCATGAAGATCCTCAAGTGCCATATTGAGTTGTCTCTCGAAACCGGAATCCATTGAATCAATCTCCTAGATCTTCCTCAAGCAGTTAAGCTTTTTCAGAGGAACTAGGCTCTGATACCAATTTTTAGAATCAGAGATCACTGAGAGGGGGGGAGAGGGTGAATGAGTGATCTATGAGAAGTTAAAATGACAAACTTATTCTTTATCCCCGATTAATAAAGCATAACAGAAAAGAACATAAACATGCAACAACAAATTCACAAATCCATAATAGCAGAATTTTTACGTGGAAACCTGGAAAGGAAAAAACCACGGTGGGGTTGGAACCCACAATATTCATATACTATGGCTAGGAGTACATAAATATTATATAGATGGGAAATGCACTTGCATTCAGGCTCACTGCCTAGAGCTCACTACTCAAAGATAATTTTTCGGAGGGCTAAAACCCTCAAGGTAGTCTCACTGACTTACAATTTGATTACAATAAAAACTTACAATGAAATAAACTCTTAGAAAGCATCTGACTATGCAAAGATGAGTTTTGGTTAGGCTTTGAAACACTGACTATCTCTGCTCTGTTGATTACTGTGTTTTGGTCTCAGTCAACTACCGATTGATCTGAAACCAAAATGTGCATGTGGAACTACTCTCAATCACACCAAAACTGATCATGACACACACACACAAGATTTAAAATCAACCACCAAGCCATCCTTATATATTAGGTCTTGCCACAAAAATAATCTTCTTCATGTCAGCTTCAAGAGATGTAATGTGTAGACCAAGTTAAAATCAATCTCGAATAACCCATAGCACCAGACCAAAATATTATAAAAACATCCTTCCCGAAGGTCTCTCCAAACACCAAGATCACAAAAACAATCACCAAAAATACCGCAACCATCGGAAATCATTCCGAACCAGCACATTACCAAAATTCCCTTTTTTGCCATATTTCATTGGTTATCTGTTTACCGGTTACCTCCAACTTCTAGATACAATGAATCATGATGACCGGATCGAATCTCTATGAAGATTTTCCATCAATGAAAACACTTCACAAATAACCAACCACCAGAAGTCTCATGAAATCACCGGATGAGTGTCAATTGCCAACATATGTGTGGTTCGGTGATGTAGGAATTATAGGTACAAGGTACTAACTTCACTTGGCTCCACAAGTCTGTGCATACCTAATTAACTTGATGGAAGTGGACGAGATAGTCTTAAGGCCCTAAATATAATCCCTAGCCTTTCTTGATAGTGAGCATTGTCGGTTTTTTGTCAACCTTTCCTATGTTGGTATGTGAGTCAAGTCTTTATTTTGTTTAGATGAGTTTGTGTATGTTTATGTAGCTACCCCATGTAATGTTTAGACCATGTGTGCATTCTTTGTGGTTTATTAGAGGGTCTTATTGATATCTCCTAGCATGGTGGGGTGGTTCGTTTTGAGCCACATGGTCGAGTGGTAGTGCCACTTTTGATCGGGTGTTTGTTCCTTTCATGCGAGGGTTGGCTTCACAGGTATTCTTATTGTTCTCAAGGATTTGATCATCTAATGTACTAGTTGGATCCTCTTTGTTCTTGTTGGGTCATTCTTGTAAGTCTTGGATCTTATGTGGTCGGATGTATCATTTGTTATCTATGCCTTCATGGTAAAATGTAATTTTGATGTAATCTATATGTACTCTTTGAGACTTGGTGTTTTAAGTGCAATGTAATAGCATGAAAACCTCATAATGTATATGTAGAGTATTATGATGAGAATTACATGGTAGGATTTATATCTTTAATTAGAAACATTGATGTAATGTAAATGAATGTATTATTATGAATGTAGCATAGAAATGTTTATGTTATCAAGTGCAACAGTATGAATCAATCATTGTTTACTTTAATTAAGTTCCTAATTGTTAAATATATGTTAGGTGGATTATTGACCTTAGGTAATGATTAGTTTAATTAAGTAATATTCGTTGAGAAACCTTTAGGAGTTGTAGTTTAAGTCTTCCATTTGTGCAATTTTTAATGTGATGTTTGTCTTAATGCATCTTTTAGTTTAGTAATGTTTAAAAAAAAAATTATTTGCACTCTCTTTCTATTGTTTTAGTTTAATCCTTTAGGGTTTCTTGGTGGGGCATTACAATTGGTATCAGTGCCCAAGTTTCAACACTATGTACTTTGTCTTCATATGCAACCATCTAACTAGACCAATTGCTAAGACTTAGTGCATGTGTCTTCCTTGTTCATATCCTTGCTGGGGATCTAAACTTTTATTCTTATGGTGTTGTTGTTAGGATTATGCCTGGTAAGGGTAAAGGTCGTGGCCGCGGCCATGATCATGGTCTAGGTAGAGGTAGAGGACATAGTCATTAGGCTACCTGTCAGAATCCTTCACCTTAGGATACTCATGAGAGTGTCGAGGCATCAGTCAGTTCACCTAAGTGAGCAGAGGGATGTGAGTCAGCGTAGTGAGTAGCCTAGTGTTTAGCAGGTTCCAGAGAGGGATGAGTTGCATCAAATGTTTTAGGAGGTCCTGGCTCGATTAGGCCCTAGGCCTGAGGTTAAGTAGTAGGATAATATGAAGTTTGGGGAATTTCACTAGTTTGAGCATGTGGATAGAGATACAAAGAGATCCCCTGGGAGGAGAGAGAATGTAGTTGATTAGGAGGTTGTAGTTGTTGGTCACATGAGGGATTTTTTGAGATCCCACCCTCCTATATTTTATGGTTCAGGCAGTGTACTAGAGACCGAGACTTGGTTTATTGATTTGGGTCGGTGTTTTGCCATGCATCTATATGGAAACAACACCTAGGCAAGATGGGCCATCATGCATCTCAAAGGTTTTTCTTCTACTTGGTGGGGACCTGAGGAGCAGAAGATTAATTTGGGAATAGGTTCAGCTTCATGGGAGTTATTTCTAAAAAGGTTCAAGGCTTGTTTCCTTTCAATTCAATGGAAGTGGCATTGTGTATATGAATTCCATGAGTTGCGCCAGTTGGGGGTGACTGTAGAGTGATATGAGCACATATTTTATGAACTCAAGTAGTATGCTAGTATAGGGAATGATGAGGCTATGTTGGTGCAGCACTTTATGAGGGGTCTAAATGACCATATCAGTGGAGAAGTTTAGGTGTTTGAGCCAACATTTGTAGAGTTAACAATAGAAAAGCCACGGATAGTGGAGCAAATTTTATCCCGTGTACTTGGTGGATAGACTGGGCTTTAGATTGGTAGTACACCATCTAGTGGATTTGGGGATAGAGGTGGTCAATCTCAGGATGTTGTACCTTTTAGGGGTTTTCAAGAACCACCAAGGGTCGTCAGCAGCAGCAGTAGCATAAGAAGTTCCAACCTAAGAAGAAATATTTTTAGGGTCATCGTGGGGGTAAATCCTAAATTCAAGAAGGACAAGAACTAACAATGAACTAGGCAGAGTTTTCCTGGTCAGTCCTCGCAGAGTGTTTCTCGGGCCCCTAGTAGGGGTAGTTTGCAGCAGTCCAGTGTTTTTCCTATGGCCAATATGGTCACATAGCTTCTGATTTTCTGCAGAGATCTCATCAATCAGGGACTTAGAGATGTTCTTCTTACAAGGCAACTGTTGGGGATGCAGACCAATCTCATAGGGTATTTGCAGTGGTTGATAACCACCAGGAAGTGCTTCAGGGCACCATTATTGAGACCACAAGTGTGGGGTGGTATATCCATTTCAGTACTATTTGATTTGAGTTATTCTAATTCTTTTTTAGCTTCTTCCCTTTTGGAGTGGTGTGGGATTGTGTCTTCTATACAAGCAAATAGGTGGCATGTAGAGTTGGCTATGAGTTCTTGTGTGGCTGTAGATTCCTTCATTCCGAGGTGTGATTTGGACTTAGGACTCTTTGCTACCATATTTGACCTTCGAGTCATTCCTTTGAGTTCTTATGGAGTTGTGTTGGGGATGGATTGGTTAGCATCACATAGTGCTCGTGTGGACTGTCATTAGAAGAGAGTAGACTGTTTAGATTACCATGGCAGGAAAGTGGAGATAGTTGGGATTCATAGACCAATATCCCTCCATATGATCTCCACTATACATCTTAAGTGGTGTATGGATCAAGAATGCCAAATTTTTGTAGTTTTTCTTGAGGAATTGGATGAGGAGAGAAGTCAAAAAGTTGCTTTCGATAGTCACCCTCTTCTTTAGGATTATGTCGATGCATTTCCTAGTGACATTCCCGGTATGCCTCCGAAGCGAGATATAGACTTCCGCATTGACTTAGTACCTGGAGCAAAACCTATTTCAAGAGAACCATATTAGATGACCACTCAGGAGTTGAGTGAGCTGAAGTTTTAAGAAATTGTTGGATAGGGGGTTCATTCATCCTAGTGTTTCTCATTCAGGTGCGCTAGTTATCTTCATGAAGAAGAAGGATGGTTCCCTTTGGTTATGCATTGACTATTGATAATTGAATAAGGCAACCATTAGGAATTGATATCCATTGCCTCGTATAGATGATCTCTTTGATTAGGTAAAAGGAGCCAAGGTGTTCTCTAAGATTGATCTGAAATCCAGGTAGCATCAACTATGTATGTAGGGTGCAAACATTTATAGGATGACCTTTCATACCCGTTATGGCCACTATGAGTTCACAGTGGTACCATTTGGGTTGACAAATGCGTCTTCAGCCTTCATGATCCTCATGAATGGGGTTCTCCACACCTATCATGATCGGTTTGTCCTTATGTTTTTCGATGATACTTTGATTTACTCTAGAACTATGGAGGAGCATGAGGACCATTTGAGGTACGTATTGCAGTATTTGAGGAAGAAATGACTTTATGCCAACCTGGATAAGTGTGATTTCTTCCAATCTGAGGCGAAATATCTTGGTTATGTGGTTTTGGGAGAAGGCGTATCCGTGGATCCTTATAAGATCCAAGCCATTATAGATTGGGCAGTGCCAACTAATGTTTCTAAGGTATGGAGTTTTATGGGCTTGGTTGGAAACTACAGCCATTTTGTTTAGAGTTTTTCTTGGATAACTCACTCAATCACTTCTCTTCAAAGGAAATGGAAGAAATTTGTTTGGTTGAAGCAGTGTGAAGCAGCCTTTTGTACTTTTATGGAACTCCTTGTTAGTACGCCAATTTTGGTAGTTCATGATCCATCGAGAGACTTCATGGTTTGCACAGATGCCTCTCTTGAAGGAATATGAACGATTCTTATGGAGGATGGTCATGTGGTAGCCTATGAGTCTCACAAACTCAAGGACCATGAGCTGAACTATCCTACTCATGACTTAGAGTTGGTAGCAGTAGTTTATGCTTTAGTCAGGTGGCAACATTTTTTGTTGGGGAGTTGGTTTGAGCTGCATAGTGATCACCATAGCTTGTAGTACATTTTTATTCAGCCAAATTTGAATGTTCAATAATGGAGATGGATGGAATTCCTCTGTGAATATGATTTTGATGTTCGATATATTAAAGGAAAAGAGAATATAGAGGCGGATGCTTTGAGTCAAAGACAACATGAGGTTGTAGCATTGTCCCTTGGGGTGGATTTGAGAGAGAGAATCCTTGGGATTCTTCCATAAGACACTTGGTATCAGGATGTTAGAGCCATGACTAAGACAGGAAGGCCATTAGAGGGCAGATATTCTGGATATAACCTTGAGGTATATGGTCCTCTTTGACATCTTGGGTGGATCTATGTACCTCCATTGGATGAATTTTGTACTTTGATTATGACTGAGGCCTATAGTGCACCTTACGCGGCACATCCCGGTGTCAAGAAGATGCACACAGATTTGAGATAGATATATCATTGGGCTGGCATGAAACATGACATTTCTAATTTTGTGTCAAAGTGTTTGGAGTGTCAGCGAGTTAAGGCTAAGCATCAACATCTTGCAGGGCTTTTACAACCTAATTTGGTACCGGATTGGAAATGGGACATCATTTCCATCGATTTCATAGTAGGGTTGTCAGTTTCTTCAAGTTATCATGACGCTATCATGGTCATTATTGACAGATTGACCAAAGTTGCTCATTTTGTCCCTATACAATCTTCTTATAGAGTAGCAATGGTGACATGAGTTTTCATGGAGGATGTGGTGAGACTAAAAGGGATTCCTAGGCGGATTATCTCAGAGAGGGATCCTGTCTTTATTTTATCATTGTGGACCTCATTTTAGCATGCATTAGGGACCCAGTTGAAATATAGTTTAGCTTATCACCCAGAGACCAATGGTCAGACAAAGCGCATGAATTAGGTTTTGGAGGACATGCTTCACATGTATGTTATGGACGATCAATCATGATAGAAGGACTATCTATATCTTATGGAGTTTTCTTATGACAATGGATATCATAGCTGCATAGGTATGTCTCCCTTCCAGGTGTTGTATGGTTGTCCTTGATGTACTCTTTTGAGCTAGGATCAATTAGAGAACAGGGTGCCTATAGGTCTTGATATGCTTCGAGAGATGGCAACAGGTTTAGGGGATTCGTGAGAATTTGGTAGTAGCACAGGATAGGTAGAACAAGTATGTCGATGCTCATAGAATGGATCATCAGTTCTTTGTTGAAGACCTAGTATTCTTGAGAGTGCATCCGTGAAAGAGTCCGATCTGTTATAGAAAGGGCTCTAAATTGGCTCCTTGCTTTGTTGGCCCTTTTGAGATCCTTGAGAGGATAGGACCTGTTGCCTACCGTCTTTCCTTGCCACTGAGCCTTTCCCGCATCCACGATGTCTTTCATATTTCTATTCTAAGACCATATCATCCTGACGTGACCCATGTTATTGATTGGAATACATTGTAGGTTGAGGTTAGGAAGTTTTCCATGGAGCCCGTGCACATTCTTCAGCATTAGGGTTTGATCCTCAGGGATCGTACAATCAACCAAGTAAGGATCTTATGGGACCCAAATGATGAGACCTTGGTTACGTGGGAGGATGCAGCAAAGATGAGAGACCTTTATCCATATCTATTTTAGGCTTCTAGGAGTAAGCCGAGTTTTTGGGGGGAGGATGTAGTACCCCTCCCTTTATTAGACTATTTTTTATACTAATTTTAACCATGGTTGAATTTTCAGTGGTTTTTAAGGATACACTTCGTGGTGATGTTTTATTTAGATATTATGCTATTATTAACTATGCTTTGATGTGTCTTTCAGTGAATGTTGTTTATGCATTATTTCCTTATGGATTTTTAGATGTTAACTTTATTATGTGTTATTGACAATGGACTAACACATTTATCTTATGTATAAGTTGTATTATGTAGCTATCTTTATGTATGTATGGAGTTGGTATGGGGTCCGAGGAGATGATTGTCCATCACTCACTTCGATGCGATATGAAATCTCATGATTCTCCTTCAACGTTGTGTCTACCATGTTTGAATATATATATATATATATGTGTGTGTGTGTGTGTGTGTGTGTGGTTCGGTGATACAGTAATTGCAAGTACAAGGTACTTACTTTACCTAGCTCCACAAGTCTGAGCATACCTAAACAACTCGATGGAAGTGGAGGAGATAGTCTTAAGGCCCTACATATCATCCCTAGCCTTGCTCGATAAGGAGCATTGTTAGCCTTTTGTCAACCTTTCCTATGTTGGTATTTGAGTCAAGTCTTTATTTTTCTTAGATGAGTTTGTGTGTTATGCATTTTGTGACTTTATTAATTTCTTCTAGTGTTATTTAATGTGAAATTAATTATTAATACCTTATGGTTATTAATAATTAATGTGAAATTAATTATTAATACCTTATGGTTATTAATAATTAATGTGAAATTAATTATTAATACCTTATGGATATTAATAATTGATGTGAAATTAATTATTATTACCTTATGGTTATTAATAATTAATGTACGTATTGCATTCATAAATTAAATTAAGGATAAATTAATATTGGCACCTTTTTATGGGTAAATAAATAAATCAAAAATTCTAGAGTGATTATTAAATTAATTGTTTTAGATATATCATTAGTGAAATTTATATTGTGTCATGTGTTTTTTTGTTAAAAGTTATTTTAACTTTTTAAAAAATTTAAAATTACCTTGTTGACTTTTTTTGTGTGAGGAAAATTTTATTTCAAATTATAACTTAAATGTATGGAATTTGGAGGAAAGTATTTCAATTTTCATTTTTAAGAAAAGTAGTAATTTCCAAGGAAAATAATTTTTCCCTAAAAGATATTTTGGGTAAAATTCCTTTATATTTGGGGGTTTTTCCAAAACAAGGAGTTTTTTCATTTTGGGAAAACTTCAACTGTGTTGTTGAATTTGGATTTTGCTGGAGGTGCTGAAATTTTTTTGAAGGGATTTTAGTTGGAGAAAAGCTTTGGATTCATCTTCAATTTTCATTTCCAAGAAACCAATTAAAGGTAGGATTTTAAATCTTTGTTATGGAATTTTAGTGTTTATTATGAAATCTTTATGTTTTGTTTTTGTGTTTCAAATGCATTCTTGTATTCATCCTTTTATGGGAGAAATTCTGCAACTTTAAATAAATTCTTGTTAAATTTGGAATTGGAGAATCTTGAATCCTGAAATTGATTGTTTTGTTGTTTGTATACAGCCATGTTTTGACCATTTCTATTGATTTTTTGTTAAAAAAAATGCACAAGAAAGTAATTTATATGTTGTTGATTATCAAATCTGCTTTTGATTTTTTTTTATTTTTATATTGTTTTGGGCGTTTTATTTATTTATTAATTATTATTTTGATTATGGGTATCCCACTCTTGAGAGCCACGACTGTGGCTTCTTCGATAGTCATGGAAACCGACAATTGTGGGCAACCACTGTCATGGCTTTCCCATAGTCGTGGGAGCCCCCAACTATGGGAGACCATTATTGTGGCCCCTCCTACATTTGTGGGAGCCCACGATTATGGGAAATCCCTTAGCTGTGGGGGTGGAACCGACAGCCTGGACCCACAAACCCACTCCTCTACACATTTACCCTCGGCTCCTATGTTTTGGGGCCCAGTTATACTATTTTTGGAAATTATTGAAGAAAATGATTTAAATTGGAATTTGGAAATTATAGTTAAAAGTGGTCAATATGATTTAGATGGAAAAAAAAACTATTTTTGAATGTAATGATGCTTCTTGTTTTATTTATGTTTGGCTTCGTAATTAAGTTATATTACAAGTCAATTGGCTATATGTTGAATTAGACCTTTTCATGTTTTCTTCGCTTCCGTGGTCATCTATCGTGAGTAGACTGAATTGTCCAGTTGGTTTAACCTAGATGGTAGGGTTTGAATGATCAAGTGCATTTATTCAGTTGTGTTTGAACTTGTGCATATGGTTGGTTTTTTTTGTTTTTTCCTTGGAGTTCCATTGGAATTTTTGTAGTGTCATAAGGAAGAGTGGCTTCCGAGTAGGGGTCGGGCCCAAAGTGGTTGACAGGATAATCCCCTCGGTAGTTGGATAATTCAGTGATAACCTAATAATGTATTAGGGGGTTTGGGTAGCTCAAACATTAATTAAGATTAATTATACCCCACTCATGGTTGAGTGCTTGTATAGAGTCAAGAGGCAGTGGGAAGGCCTCGAATGGCAAAACCAACAACATTTTCCTCACAAAAGGTTTGTTGGGTCCCCATGAGACTTGGATATTGTCCGGGATTTGGGAGAGGCTACCAGGATAACCCAAGATGGGGATCGGGGCCTATGGAGGCCTACCAAAATAACCATTCCAACCTATGTGATGACACTCTTCCCTTATGTTCACTACTGTGTAGACTTGTGGATGTCACTTGGAGTTTTATTGTGGAGTCATGTTTGTGTGTGTATGTTTATGTAGTTACCTAATGTAATGTTTAGACCATGTGTGCATTTTTGTGGTTTTTTAGAGGGTCTTATTGCTATCTCATGTACCAGTTGGATCCTCTTTGTTATTCTTGGATCATTCTTGTAGTTCTCGGACCTTATGTGGTCGGATGTATCATTTGTTATGTATGCCTTCATGGCAAGATCTAATTTTGATGTAATCTATATGTACTCTTTGAGACTTGGTGTTTTAAGTGCAATGTAATATCATGAAAACGTCGTAATGTATATTTAGTGTATTATGATGATAATTAGATGCTAGGATTTATATCTTTAATTAGAAACATTGATGTAATGTAAATGAATGTAGTAGTATGAATGTAGCATAGAAATGTTTATGATATTAAGTGCAGCAGTATGAATCAATCATTGTTTACTTAATATAAGTTCCTAAATGTGAAATATATTTTAAGTGGATTATTTACCTTAGGTAATGATTAGTTTAATTAAGTAATCTTCATTGGGAACCCTTTATGATTTGTAGTTTAAGTCTTCCGTTTGTGTAATTTTTAATGCAATGTTTGTCTTAATGCATCTTTAAGTTCAGTAATGATTTATAAAAAAACTCGTTTCCACTCTTTTTATAGTGTTTTAGTTTAATCCTTTAGTGTTTCTTGGCGGGCATTACACAAGGGGTTATTACTAAAAACAAAATGGCTCCAAGTCAACTTGTTAAATAGACCTCAATAATCAAATGTTTCAGGCACTAATACAATTCTCAGAATTCTATTACAAGAACACATGTGATCACAAAAAAAGAGTAAGAGAATGCATAAATGATGAACCATGATTGAAAAAAATAAAATCTATGAGCTAATGGTGAAGACAGAAAAGAGAGAACATGAATACCATAGGATAGAAATCTATGTTACGTTAGGTGATCCATTTTCAGGAGGAGACTCAAAATAGTCTAGCTATGTTTTGCTTGTTCCACTTACCCTACTACATATGCTATTATCTAATTTTATGAGTTAGGCATCTCATATAAAAATTGTTGGTCTTGTTTTGGGCATGAAACAACCTCTATAAGAGATGAAATAAAAACAAATATTTTTGAATCATCAAGAACATCTCATATAAGACTTTGTTCATTTGGTTTTGAGAATGTATACCCCATTTAAGACATATAAAAATGTTGTGTCTCGTTTTGGGAGAAAAACATCTTGTATAATAATTTTTTAGTCTATTTTTGAGAATGACAACCCCATATAAGACATGCAAAATATAGTATGTCAATATATTACAAAGAGGGTGATATGCAATGTCCCGCCCTTAAGCTATCAACATAGTCCTATGTTGATATGTTGATATCTTAAGGAAGCTAGAAATAAGGATACACACCTTCAACACCAAGGAGATATCGTTTTAGGCAACAATGTTCATAAATCCAAGCTAAAGAGGCATTACTCTCATAAGCAAGGAAAAGATAGTTGAAAAAGAGATATCTTTCAACAAGTGTAAAGGAAATCTTTTAGAGGAGAAGAAATATTTTCTCAAAGATATCTACCAACAAAAGGAGATTTTTAAACAAAAATAACATCATCAACCAAAAGAGAGGCAGGAGAAGAAGAATGCATACCTTTCCCTATTGCTAAGTGAAAGGGATTCTTGATGAAGGATGCCATACTTTTGAGCCAAAGAGAAGGGTTTTCTTATAATAGATATACATTTCCAAGTGAAGAAGAGGTTGTAGACAAGGATACACATGTCTTGGATAAGATTAAATCCTTGAGAAAAAAAACAAATTCACACAAAGAATGGCATTGTATCACAAGAAAACATCACTCAACAAAGGAAAAGTGGGTCCTTAGAAATGATAGGAGAGATCAATTCCCCCCAAGCATAGGGACAATGCGAAGGATTACACAGCCTCCAAAGAGAAATTGTAGCACTTCAAGCAAAGAAAAAGATCTTAACAAGGAACAGACATGTACTCACATGAAAGAATATTCAATGTAAGAAAATGAAACTCAAAAGAAGAGGTAATCTTGAAAAGAAGAGAGGATTGAATATATTATCATTTCCCCCCAAGAAAGAAGACATGGAAAATTAATGTTATTGTCCAAGTATGACTGTCATTGAAAAAGCATCACCACTCATGATGAAGATCCCCCAATAAAGTTTACTACTATTTCCATAGGGTGTGGAGAACCATGATAGGGTTAATGGAGAACTAAGACACTACCTCTTCACCAAGAAAAATGACAAGATCATTTGTAAGAGCTATGCGAGCTCAATCATATTGGTCTTGAACAAATGTTTTAAAAGATTTACAATTTCCAAGAGAATTAGAATAACAATTATGAAAATTAAAATTCTCATCATATTCCATATTATTATAAGTATATTTTAGCAGGGGAAACACAACATTCCTATTATACTTCAATCTCCAAAAGATTCTTGTAGCTAAATTTTCATGACTATCAATAGGGGTTGGTTTCATCTCTTCAGATGCAAGACAAGGTGGTGTAGTAGAAGGAGATGGATTGATTTCTATTATTTTGATAGTTCCATTATCAATGCATCCTTGTATTCCCTTTTTAAAATTAGGACAATCATTGGCATGATGATCGAGGGTTTGATAATATGAACTAAAAGATTTATTTGAGGAAGAAGCACCTTCAGATAGATGATAGAGTATGTTTTGAAAAATACTCCTTAAGATTTTGCACCCTAAGGAGATCATACATAGGTGAATGATGAGGATTTACTATACCTTCTGTACTTGGTTGTGAAGGAGGGTTTATTGAGATTTTTATTCCTTCTTCATATTTTTCAGGTCCTTGTCCTTTATAACCTTGTTCCGAGATTATGTTATAAGTAGTCCTATAAGAACTTTTCAATTAAGAAGAAGAAATACCATTATCATGAATTTATTTAAAATTTATAGTGTAATAACATATGGAGGGATCAAAGGGATGATTAGAAGAAGAATGTATTTTCTTTATAGGGAAATTCTCCTTTTTATTATCATTATTCATATGTTGGGAAGGCAAGTCCTTATCATCTAAGGGTTTATCTTTGCTTAATTTTATATGAGGAGATAGGTCCAAAATAAAATGTATAACATCATCTTCCCTACAAATATTTTGATGGTTAAGTTAAGATCTAGGATAATAAGGAGGATCTAGAAAGATTGATACAACAATATTTTGATCTTTCCCTCCTCGCACTAGGGTACACGTATGAGAAGAAGATGGTGTTGCGCTACTCTTCAATTCTTTCTCTCCATTGGAGAGATCATTGATACATGAGCATTTAATCTTTCTTCATTCGCATGAGATATCCTAGCAGAGGCACAAGTGTTGGCTTTTCCAATGTCATCTCTAGGATTATCATTGTCTACAAAAGCTTTTATGTGATGTACATATGTAATATATTTTATTAAAAATATCATAATAAAGAAACTTGAAATATGGATAAAATCTTTGAGATATGATTGGATAGTAGGAAATATCTTTGAAACACTAACAATGCAATATGCAAAAGTACTATGAATGAAAAAAAGCAGTGTAAAGTGAAAGAAACTATTATCCAACACATGATTTTGATAACTGTAAGTAAAAGGAAAAGTAATCATATGTGAAATGGAAAAAAAATGAGATTTAGTAAATGTTAAATTAGGAATTCCTAAAATCAAATCTGATAATACAAGTAAAAATATTATACAACCCACAAGTCAAATTTAGCAAACTAAATTAGGGGTTTAATGAATTTAACCTCTAAATTTATGTTTTCGTTTGGAAATATGATCTATAAGTACAAATTTGAAAGATAAAATGCATACAAATTAGATGTAAGACCACAAATAAGAAATTAGCATGAAAGATGTTGGTTTCACCAAAATTTTAAGGGTGTGATTTGGAATTAGGGTCAATTGAGATAATGAAACCACTAATAATCCAAATTAACAAAAGCAAGGTGAAAAGATGAATGAACCTAATCGATATAGCCTCAATACAAATAAGGAAAGGGCTCAAACTCTGATTAGATTCACCTAGCTTCTTAGGGTTTTTTTTATTTCTAAGGATTGATATGGATTGGAATTGATACTTGTGGATTAGAGAAAAATGAGGGATACTTGAACTAAATTAACAAATATGAAATGCTACACATGTCCCATGGAGCCAAAAATTGTGATCCTGGAACAAGAATAGATTTGGAACCTATTTCTAGATATTCAATCTAATTTTTTGGGGTCAAATAGTACAAATCCTCCCTGGTTCTCCAAACTTTCCTCTATTGAAAACAAAACTTGTTTCTCACTATCAACTCTATTAGAATTACTGAATATAACTCTTGCACCTAATTATTGCACCGAATATAACTCTTGAAACCTGACTTAATGAATTAACCTTGAATGAAATGATCCAAATACTAAAATAAATGTTAAGGAGATATACCTCAAATATACATTTTTTGATGATGATGCAATGCTCTTTGAATGTAATCACAAATATTGAATTTAATGGCATGACAAACACATAAACATAAAAAATCCTAATCACACATACATGCTTGCATGAGTATTGATGTAACATTGCTCCATAATTCTTGAAGGATGAATATGCAGCCTTGAATCTATAAAAATGTGTGGTGATGAATACTTCATGGATGCATAAATATTACGTATAGATCATGGATGTCAAAATAAATTAATATGATGTCTCTGTATAGGGTTCCCAAGGTAAATTACTGATTACGCTAACTTGTAATGTTAATGTCTAGCCATGGGGACCAGAAGCCATTAGATAGATAAAGGGCCTACCTCATTTAAAATTGGGGCTTGTTTAAGAGGGACTAGGGCATTTTGGGGTGCCCTGGTCTAGTCTAGGGCGTTCCACACCTTGGTCCTCCTACAAATAGGACCAGCACAAAGGAAAATGGGGAAGATACCTGCAAGATGGGGTCCACTAAATGGTGTTCATGACATTATGGTTGGATAATAGGACCAAAATAGATTTAGAGAGGGGATGGAGATATGATATGCTAAAGTAGGAGCATAAAAATAAGGTGTAAATTAGATAGGTTACAATTTAGGACACTACAATTATAACATTATATTGTAAACATATTGAAGTAATTTTGAATCATATAGTTTAAAGAATGGTTCAATGCAAGGTATCACATAGAGAATAAATAAGAAATAAGTATATGTTCATTTCAAAAGTGGGATATATCTATTAGAGTCAATAAATGGTGTTACTAAATAGATTCTATCGTAATAGATAAAATTATGATGAATATATATATATTCCACTGAAAAATGTATAATGATAGATGTTACACAAGAAACATTTTAAAGATATTATATAATGATAGATGTAATACAAGGAGCATTTTTAAGAAATATAAAAAATAGCAATACTTGATCATTAGGCTTTAATACCAAATGTAATGTCACTTTTTCCTACATTTAATTAATTATTTGAAGTGGAATTAACATAATGATTAATACTAAAGTTAATGTAATTTGCAACATGTATAATGTTATCTAAAATAAACATAAATAGTAATACACATTATACACATAATTATTTGATAAGAAATTTAAAGGAAATATTATATTATCATAAAATCTCATGCAAAATATGTTTAATATCCATTATAATTAAGTGTTTTCAATACTTATTTGAACCCTGAGCTCTTGGAATGATCATTCTCACTTCAAGAAGATGTCAATGGTCTTGGACTTAATAGCCATGACACATTTAATATGAACCAATTATTATTCAGAAGTAACATATATGCTTTAATGTATTCACTGAACATCTACACAACAAAGACCTCAACATGCATAATAATATATGAGAGGACAATCTTGGGTTTATGATGTACCCTGATTTGGACACACACTTTTTGCCCATGTTGGCAATATGGAGGAATTGATTATGTGTTGCATTGATGTTTTGTCATTGATGTCAACACTAGCTGTTATGGTTGGTTACCAACAGACTAGTTTTGGTTACCGATAGAAGATCTTGTGTTACTGGTAAGGGTTTAAGGTTTAACTAGCAGAGCTTTTACTAAGAATCTTTGACAAAATGCATAAGTGGTGTTGGTGTGGCTTCTAGATGGAATTCAGGATGTAGAAGGTGATCCTTGATCGTGCCTCAACTAATTGGAGACATCTCTTTGGCGTGGTGGACCCAGATTAGGTCTAGTACCTATCTAGGTTATGGACCAGTATCATGTTAATGTGTTCTTTACACGTTACCGAGATGTTTTTTTTGGATTGGTTAATGTTGTTTTGGTCTAAAGCCGACATGGAATATCATTGTAATATGGATGTATGTAATGATCTTGTTGTAATATCTTTAGGTGGCTGACCTAATTGGTTTAGGCCTTAGGGTTTTTATAAATTGATGTAAGATCTCATTGTAGATCATGGCATGGGTATGGGAATGAAATATATGTTCGTGGTCATGGAATGAAATATCACATGCGAAAGAGATTCGGTCCATCATAGGTGATCGAATTGGATTTAAGTAAGAGGTCAAAGGCCTTCGGTATTGAGCTTAACCAAGATTGTAATCAGGCATGCTAGATGCTATCTCTAGTAGTTCATTCTTCTGGATTGTTGTCCAATTATCTTTAGGTGGTTATAACCTATTTGTAGTCAGTGAGACTCTTTTGTAATGAGCAGTACGGTTTAGGTAGTGTGTCTTCCTGCATGTGCAAGCCCCTTATTGTATCACATACTTTCTGCAGAAGTATCATTTGATTGTGGGTAGGCTTCCGACCATAGTTTTTCCCTTTACCAGGTTTTCCACATACAAATCATGGCCTTATGTGGTATGGTTGCATTGTGATAATTCTCTGTTTCATTCTTAAGTTTAATTGCTTACCGGTATCTATTTCTGCTATTCTGGTATTCAATGTTTATGTGCTCCGGTTAAAGGTTATAAAGCGGTTTGATTAATATTATCTGTTGACAACTGATTCACTCCCCCCTCTCAGTTGTCCACGGGTTATCCTAACAGCCCCTTCTTCGAATGTCCATGACCCATGAAGCCACCTCCTTCTTCTTCTTCTTCCACGAGTGATCTTCATGGCTCCCTTCTAAGGTTTCACATGACTGTTTTATATAACATTTTTAAATATGATTTCCAAACCATCACAACCCTTCACAAAAGTTTCCTCTCAATAATTAATTAATAAATAATTATTCCTTTCCTTTTTTAAGAAGTTTTTATTATTTTTTCATAGATTCATTAATTTCATTAGTATTTTAAGAAATATTGCATGTATGAAGAAACTAATAAACATACTGAGAATTTTCATTTTAATTGTTTGGTCCTATCTCGTGGACGATGAAATTTCCTCTCTTAATATCCAGCCTCACATAATTAGTCTACCTCAGACGACATCTCTTCCGGCACCTCAGGAGCCGTGCAAATACAATATAAAATTTTCAGAGTGGCCAATTTATAAAAACCAATTTTCTCGTTCTCTTCATGAGTCCAAAGAGTATCCTTTATTTGGTTTCAATAAAAGTAAGAATCATAAGTGTCTAAAGTAGAAATCTTGGTGAGATGTTTTTCCATGGCTTTTGCATTAGCTTGTGTTGTCAAAATTGTTCATAAAAAGAGTGCAATGTTAGGTTTAGTTGTCTTTTTTGTACAATCATTACTTTCTATTTATAGCATATGAAAAGCTAGGTTAGGAGAGGGAAGTAAATCACATAAGAAAACGCAGCCGTTATTAGTCATTTGTCTCTCCTGTTAAATTAATATTCTAAAGAATCCTCAGAAAATAATGATACCATCTGCGAATTTCTAGTCCCAACAAAACATCTGATTATAAAAAAAAAATAGCCGATTTGTTCATCAAGCTTAACATGCAAATTAATTGTTTATGAATTAATTTTCATTCAAATTAGATTCATCAAATGTAACATAATTAAATTACTTATTTGTGAATATTTGCGTGAAATTAGATTCATGGTGTTGACAATTCAAAATACTGAAACCTTAACGTATAAGAATTATAATGCCCACCACTCAATCTATTGCAGATAATATCCAATACAGCCGAATTTAGAAGTCCGTTGAGGCTTGAAGAGAGCTTCTCAATTAAAAAAAAAAATCGTAAATACATGTGACAGGGACTAAGACACTACTCAATTTATTGCAGGTCATATTCAATACAACTGAACTTTGAAGTCTTATCAAACATGAATAAGGATCTTAAAAACATTTGTGAAGAGAGTGGAAGCTATGATGGAATAGCACCCACAAGTCTGTTATAGGTCAAATTAAAGTTACCAAGCTTTCTCAAGCTATAGTTTGATACAACTTTCCAATTGAAATTTTGATCTTAAAATGATATGTGATAGAGATAGAGATAGAAGCACGGAGGATGCAATACCTCTCACAAGTGTGTTATAACTCAAATCAAACCTACCAAAAAAATAATTATACTAGTGAGCATAAATTCAATTTAACTTTTTCAATTTATTCAAAGAAATCAAAGTTATACTAAGCTTTCTCAACCTATCCAGTGGATGAATCATGCCACTAAACATGTTATAAAATAAATCTATTCTACTCAAATTTTTTGAGCTATTCAAGGAAAGGGGTATGGTGGGTTCACCTGTTTAGTTCAAATCAAACCTATCAAGATTTCTCAACATACCAAATGGACAAATCATTCCATTAAGAATTCTATGATAAATCGAATATATTCAATTTTTTTCTAGCTATTCAAAGAATGGGATAAAGATTCACAAGGACAAAACCTGCAAACCCTCGAGTTTTCTCAAGAATGTAGCAAAGATTCAAACATGGCATTAAGATGTGAGTAGCCTATATATCCTCACTTATCTAATGTAAAAGTTATGATTTTCATTAGCCCATGTTTCCCTCACATTTGATCTCATACATAAATTGTCTATTGGCTGTTTGACATGACATCATGTGTATCAATTGAAACAATTAATGACCCCAACCATATTAATTGTAGTATTGAGCTTCCCTCCATGACATCATTAATGTGGCATATAGTTTCTTGCTATAGAAGACCACTTTTAAGATGAATAACGTGTTCATTGAGATAGGCTGTCAACAATGATTCGTTAGCATCAAGGAGTATTGTATGCATGGAAAAGGATCTGATCGTGAGGATCATCTACTGGGAGAATCTCTTGACCTTTATAGTCATGAAGTTCTTATCTTGATGGTATCCTTATTGGATATATCCCCATTGGATCTCTTTGTATTGAGTTTACTGCTATCTTTTCATGCACATTCTTTTCTATCTTGTACACTTCTTGTGTTCATACTTTGATTCAGACCTATACTTATTTCTCTCTTGTTTTCTCTCTCTTGTTTTCCTTTCTCTACTTTGACAGCTTCTTCTACCCCTTTTCCTGTCTCAAACCAAACAAGAGCTTTTACATATCTTGCTTTAGTCTCTGATATCAAGCTTTTAATTATTTCCTTTATTAAGTTTCCTTCTCTTCAATTGGTTGATTTTTTTTGGATTACACAACTAATGTGTAAAGAAGAGCACTGTTTATAATGGCTTTGATTGAATTCCACTCTTGGTTTCAATTTATGCTCCTGGCTTATAATATCAATCTTTTCAGTTTGTCAATCCTGTAAAGTACTTATATCCAGTTTATCAGCTTGTAAAGTACTCATATCCAGTTTATCAGCTTGTAATCACACAACTTCTTTTGTATGGTACAATCCAGCAGAAGGAAAAATACAGCATATAAAAGCATTACCTTATGTTTTTAATTAGATCACCAGAGGAAGGATGAGGAGAAAGCATTCTAAATCTCCAATAAATCAACTTCCTGAAGAATCACATTATTTATACTGTGATTATTTATACTGCAGTAAACCTGTCTTTGTAAAGACACGTACAGTTCTGATGTGTCAAAGTAAGCAGAAATATGGTGTGTCGTTTATAAATTAGTATGACAAGTATCAGATTTTTCTCTTACACAAACAACTTCCTGTCAATAATTTATGATGCATTGTTAAAGTAGATGTTTAAAACATAATAACATTTGAACTAAAATGATAACATAATAAATGAACTATATTGAAAATAAACCACTCAAAACATTTAATTCAATCAAATTAATATAAATTTTACAAATAGAACTATCCAGAAACACAATGTAACAAATAAACTAATATAATATAATTTTAAGAAAAAGTAATTAATTCTATTCAAATTTCAAAATATCATCTTCAATTTTTTTATTGTTTCTAACATTTTTTAATAATTATTATTTGAATAAGTAATATGTTTTATATGATTTAAACAATTATATGAATTTGAAAAACATCTTGGAATTCTCTATAAAGTATTTTAGGATTTTGATATTTCTTTTTCATAATTATCAAAATCAAAAATAAAAATTATAGTAAATGAAAAAAAGATTTGACATAGTAACAATATTAATGTGAAACTTATTACTATTATAAGTAATATTTATTAATAAATTCTATTATGTATTTTATAAAAAATGTCAAGGTAGCAAAGGAAATAGTTTATATTAATAAAATTATTTTATTTTTTATAGTTAAAAAAGATAACGATTTTTTTTAATTTATTTTACATAAAAAGTATTAAAACAAGTTATAATTTTTTTTTTCTCCACTAAAAAAAAGAGGGAACTTGACACTTGGGGTCTAGGCTATAATGGAGTTTTCACATACCCTTTGTACTTCTGTCTACACCCCAACCATGTTTCAAAAATGTCTATTGAGATTACTCTAGCTAACTACATTCACTTACTTGATATCAATATGATAAAATTGTAACACACCCAATTAAAATATAGAAAAGTAGCTACATCGACTTGGTAGAAATCTAAACCATCTACTCCTAGGTTAGCCATTTCATCTGCCTGACCAATAGCTTCTCCATATATATGATTAAAAGTGATTTCCTCAAATAACTTCAAAATCCAGGAGCTCTTACTAAAGTTGAGTTTAATCTCCAATTCAATGCTTTTGCAAATCTGAGAGCATTAATGACTAATGCCAAATCACCCTTAATTTCCACCTTCAAAAATTTTAGTTCTTGACATAGCAGAAGACCTTCATTTAGTGCTTTGAACTTTGCAACATTATTTGTGTCTTGTTCTAAAGATTTGGCCATTCTTGCTATTACTTTAGCTTTAGAAGAATGGATCACACATCCAGCTCCAGAAACACTAGGGTTTCCTCTCGATGCCCCATCAAAGTTAAGCTTTACCCACCCCTCCTTTGGTGGAAACCATTTGCATTGTTCTCTATTAATTTAATTGATTTGACCCCCAACCCGAATGAAAGGAGTTAGAAAACCAAAACATCTTCCTTTGACTTTGTCATCCCAACTAGTAAAAGAAACATTCTTGGATCCAAAATTGGAAATTCTACTATTCAAAACCTCCACAATAGTTGCTTCTATTTTATTCGTTAAAGATACCCAACTCATTTTCTTTTCTTGAAATATTTTAAGATTTATCTATTTACATAGTTCCCAAATCAAAAGGGAGGGAGAAGCAATCCATAAAGGGCCAAAAAGGCTTGAGCCATACAGCTTAGGCCAACTTTGAAACATGCTAAGAATATCATTAGGAAGGCTATAATCCAACCTAATTTTGCACATAGCCACTCCCAACATTTTCCATTATATTTGCTATTCAACAAAATGTGATTGACTAACTCTTCACTATGTTCACATAATATACAAATAAATGGACCTTCAAATCCTGTCTTTCTGAACCACTTTGCAGTTAGAATCCTACCTTGAATAGTAGCCCAATAGAAACTACCTGATTTTGGAGAACATATCTTATTCTAGCACAGATGTATGGGAACTTCTAGTTTGTAAAATTTTTGTTTACAAACCAATGCTCTATAACCATCCTTCGAATTGTAAACACCTGATTTAGCTCCAATCCATATTATTTTGTCTTCTCTATTTTATAAAGATAGTGTCCTATTTTTTAGAATCTCTTTAAGAAGAGTAATGTCATCTCTAGGAATGGGGAGAAGTTCAAATCGTTTCCATTGCCATCCTTAAGATAAGTCTAAGTGAACATAACTCACATAGTCTCAGACAAAACGACCCCATGTCTATTCACCAAATGTTCTAATGTTGGTAGTGTCCATCAACTTATTGATAGCTGGATATCCTTCCCATGAGTCCACCCATAATAATGCCTTTGTACCATCTACTACATCCTAGGAAATCTACTCAATAATAAATGACTTGTATTTCGACATAAAATTCCACGCCGTTGAGACCTTAGGGGGATTTGTTTCCCTAAAGATTCTGATTGGGCTTAGCTCATTCAGATATTTAAGTTTTATTAATCTAACCCATTTCAAATTATCTCTTTGAAAATATGCCATATTAATTTGTCTCATGGAACAAAATTTTCCCACAATTCATTCCTTAAACCACCCCCCCAGCTGAAGTCGGTATACAAATCTTATCCCAAGAAATAGTTGGAAATATCTTATTCTCAACTGAACCTATCCAAAAGATTGTTCTTATTTTTTACTCTAACTTTGTATTAGCTCCTAAAGAAAATGGTAAGTAGGATAACAGATATGTAGAACACAAGATGCCACTAAGAGGGCGGGGTGAATCAACGGTTTCTAAACTTAAGCCTTTTTAACCTTAAATGTTTGTACTGGTTAGCAGATCTAACACAAGGAGAATATACCAATGAGATAGGGAGATGACTCAAATGAAACCACACACAAAAGGAACATCACATAACACTGGATGTACGAGGAAAACCCAACATGAGAGAGACCTCGGTGAGAAATGCTACTGGAGTCTAGTGCTCCAATCCATCCTCACAATAAACACTATTACAAAGTTTAGGGCACCAACCCAAGGAGCACCAACCTCTACACCAAGCTCCAACTCAATGATCACAATGAAATATATCAATACAAAGGTAATAGCCTTGTTACAAATGACCTTTGTAACTCCTACACATACCTCTTCACCAATTCACCTCTATTCAGTTTTCCATAGATTCTCTGCTCACCTTCTCTGTATCTCCCTCTACTATATCTTTGTATTGTGTGCTCTCTTCTCACTCTCTCGCTACTCTTCTTTGCTTGCTGCTACTGCCTTACTGGTTTAGACTCCATCTCTTCTCTGCAAGTTTACTATTCTCTTTGATCACTACTGATTCTCAGCTTATCGATCAATCCCTACTCTGATCTTGCCTTGTCGGATTTTTACCGACACTCATACTGCACAAATTCCCTCTCTTCTACCTTCTTACTGATTGGAACACTACCGGTTCACCCCACTGTGAAGCTCAGTGACTGTCTATCGGTTTCCTTAACCTTGACGGTTGAACTCTTCTTATCGGTTCTCACTCAAGCACATAGTCACCTTTGTGATTGTCGATGGGCTGTTTGACTGACAAACTCTCTGATTTCACTTCCTTCACTAGCGTCACTCTCTCATGTAGCAGCACACGATCTGGTTTTTGATCTGCATATTTATATCTGAGCATTCCTACCAAAATGCAACTTTAAACTTTGGCGCGCTAAGGTTCCTTCATCAACCACGAGGCATATTAAATCATATAGGATCTCTTGTCTGAGATGGTCAACCTACAACCGATCACCCATCAGCGCTAATCTCATTGCTTCGAAAACACATTTGTTATAGTTGGAAAATACGATGAGTTGATCATAGACCTACATCTGTCAGATATATTAGATGATCTCTCGGTTTCCACTCCAAATTTGATTTGCACCAGGACATCCAGTATCGATTGTTGCAACACAAACATCAACCTTATGATCTCCCTTGATTCACATCCTTTTGCTTCTCGACCCATGATTTATAGAATCGACATTGATGTTGAGAAATCACCAACTACCTCACTGATAATGCATGGTTCCTTTGTTTGACATGTGGACTCCATGTGGCGTCTCTGTCGGCATGCCCCTCAGCTCAGTTACCTATGTCAGTTTAGACTGTCACCAACAACATGTTGCACTACCGGTGCTTACTTATAGGTTCTCTAACCCTACCGGTTATATATCAACTAGTCAACCTTCAATCTTATACTTTTTTGTTCTACCGGTTGAACATATTTTCTTGGTCACCAAACTCGGACACATGTGCATCTGATAGGAGAAAACTGTCCAACTTTACCACAGTTGAAGCATTTGAGTAGTAACTTTCCTTTATACTTACCAAATCCTCTCTTGAGCTTTTTGACAAAGTTTTCAACCTCTGCATCAGGGTCTTCACTGGATCCTTTATGAGAAACCTCTTCCTTGCCCTTTTTCATGGAGTTGAAGGCTGCCTCTTTTATTGAAGATGCTTCATAAGTTGTCCTCATTTCATAGGCAGTTAAGGAGCCAAATAGCTCATCCATTGTGAAAGTTTTCAGATCCTTGGCTTCCTCTATGGAAGAAACCTTAGTATCATACTTAGATGTGAGAGATCTAAGTACGTTTTTTACAATAATTTTATCAATATTTTCCTCTCCAAGTCCTCTAATGGTGTTCACAGTTTCATCTACTATGTGAAGGTAGCCTGCAATATTTTCTTCATCTTTCATCTTCAAGCCTTCAAGCTAACCTCTTAGTGATTGCATCTTGGCCTCTTTGACTTTGGCATCTCCTTCAAATAGTCTCTACAATTTATCCCATGTCTCCTTGGCAAATGCACAGTGAATGACCATGACAAACTCATTGTCTAACAACCCACTTAGAATTGCATATTTAGTCTTTCCATTCTTCCCATACTCTTTCTTAGCATCTAGATCAGTGGGAGGAACACTAGGGACAATATACCCATTCTTGATAAACATCCACACACCAAAACCAAGAGAGAAAATATAGGTGTCCATTATTCTGCTCCAAAAAGCATAGTTAGATCCATCAAACATGGGGGCTTTTGAGGAGGGGGACTCATTTCTTGACATTGTGTTCTTTGACCAAAATCTACCCAAGCTCGAGAAAGCTCTAATCAATCGAGAACCCAGGCTCTGATACTAATTGTTGAACACAATGTACCACTGAGAGAGGGGGGTGAATCAGTGGTTCCTAAAAATCTTTTCTCTTTAAACCAAGCTTTAAGTACTGGTTAACAACCTAAACACTAAGCAATCAAACCGATAAGAAATGAATGGATATCAAAAGAGGCAAACACACAAATGCATAACCCACAACACTAGATGTACGAGGAAAAACCAATATGGGAAAAACCTGGATGAGAAATGTTGCTGGATTCTACTACTCCAATCCAACCTCACAATGAAACAACATGTTACAATGATTTAGGGCAACAACCCAAGGAGCACCAACTAGGTATAATATAATGAAATACAATTTTCATGCAATGATAACACCTATTTGTAAATGAGTTCTCCAACACTTGATCAACTGATGTCTGCCGGTTATCACATTGCTCTCTCTGATCTCTTGTCAATTACTCTCCTCCTCACTTCTCTTTCTCAGAACCTCACCCTACATAGTACCACACTTGGATGCCTTGTTAACCATACAATCTCTACCAATACACTTGACTGTTAAGACTATAACAGTTCATCAGTTACTCTATCTTTGTTGGTTAGAACCTCTCATTGGTTCAACCTACTAGCTCCACACACTGACTCTCTGAGAAAGGAACTCTCAGACATATAGTCTCTTTTGTTTCTCAATCTTTCTCTTCTCTCTCACAAATCACATCCAACATCATCATCTTCAGTCTCGATTTCACATATGTATATCTAAAGGTTCCTGCCAAAAGCAACATTCAAATGGTGGCATGCTAGGGCTTTCCTATACCAACTCAATCCATATCAAATATGATTAGATCTCCTTTTCTAGAAAGATGATCTGCACCATATCAAACAATACTGTCATATCCTTTCCTTCCAATGCATGTTTTCTATTTTTAGATGTCTGCAACATGCTTTTTAGCTTTGCTCTGTCAATCACCTTTAATGGCTTGTTTGTTTCCTTCGGCCAACGAGTACAGGGATCATATTGTCCTGTAGAGTCAATTCAATTACCTAGCCACTCTTTCTCCCTCGAGATGCAACATTTACTATCATCCCAAGATTTATGAGTTCTTCATTAATGCCGATGTTCTTGTTAAATTTTATGTCGATGAGCACTTCACTGAGATTTGTGTTCTCGCCACCTGGTTTACACCTATCATCCTTGTCATCAACTACCTATGCTCAGACTACAAAGTCGGTTTGACATCCTTCACTGACCAAGACTTAATACTAGTTTAACACACCTTACCAATATAACCTAACTTCATCGGTGGACCTTCATACTTGCTGATCTCTTCTTTGTCGGTGAATCAACTTGGCCTTCCATCAAACGTGTTGGTCCATCCACTAAGTCTATTTACTAGTTGCATATACTTTTCTTTGTATAACGGTGATCACATCCCCCTGTTCTTCTTTTCTTCCTTGCTTGCTTGCCTTGTCAGTGGTCCTTCTTTACCGGTAGATACTGCACTTCATGTGTATCGGTAACATACCTTTTTTGTCTACTTACACACTCCATCCTTCATAGCGGTTGACATCATTCCTTACTTCACCCATACCTTTCACCACTATCTACTCATCGGTGACCATTCCATGCCAGTTGACATCAATAACAACATAATGCTAACATATAATTGATGTCAAAGGGAAGACATTTATGATGCTTTATTTCAAATGCATTGTAGATGTTGTTTTTGCAGCTTTATTTCATATGTGTTGTAGATTTTATTTTTGCAGATACTTAGACTATTGTTCATTGATACCTAGGTTGGAGTTTTTTCATCAATGTGAAAGGGAGAGATTGCTAGCCAATTTGTCAATTATGTCAACATGATTTAGAGAATATAATATATTGCATGAAATCTAGAGAAACCCTAATCCGATATATGTAGGTTGGATTGGCAATAAAGGGAAAACACAAAACTTTGATCTTTAAAATACTTTGAATTGATGAATTTTTAGATGACTGGAATTTGTGTGTTATGCATTTGAGTTTTAGATTGTGTCCTCATGTCCCATGAGATTAGAGATGCCTATGAATACATTGTGGAGATTGAAATAATATTTATGAACATTTTTTCCATTAGATTGATACGTATGTTTGTTATTTTGATAGGAAATATTTATTGTAGCAAACATGTTATGTCAGTAAACTCATTACTTACATCTTGTATAAAGAAATGTTTAATTATTTTTTTGTAAATAATTTGGACATAACTTTAGTCACCTATAACTAACAACAAACTACCTTTTATAGATGTAATTAAAGGTGTTTGTAACCATATATAAAGATTTTTTAACTATTTTAAGTAACCATTTGTAAACTACCTTTTAAGATGGAAAAGAAAGTCACTTGTATTCAAGTGGAATAGAGGATCTATAGAAAGTGTGAGGATTATGTGTAAATTTCTAAAATGAAGAATAAGATGCATTGACCATTTATTATTGGTAAATAGTAGAGACATATCATTTATTTGCACCCAAAATCTATTGATAATTTCCTTTATATCAAAAAGTATCTTTACCATTGGGAGAAATTTGAGTGGTTAATGGATTTCATCATGTGAAGATTGCAAAGAAATGTTTTACTAAGAGTGTGTTGATATTTGCTAGTACAAAGTGCAAAAGAGTCTAAACATACATTTTGTACTTAAAAGATTGCACAAAAAATGAAGAGAATACAAGAATGAAGTTGTGAGAAGTTTCTAAAATATTGAACAACAAGAGATTCATTATAGTCAACATTTTATTTTGAAATGTTTTGTGATGTGTTAAATGATAGTATGATGAAAGAATAGGTATATGATAGAATACTGAGAGGGGGGGGTGAATCATTATGCTGAAAAACTGATACAAACTCCCAAACTCGAAAATAAAATTATCAACAAGTAACTCAGTCAAGATAATATCTCAAAGATTACCAACATCAACCAACATCAACCAGTTTAACTATTATGACAACTTAATAGTAAACAACTTCAATATTGTAAATATAAAAAAAACTTAATCATATGTCAACCTATTCATCTCTCAATGCTTCCAATTATCATGCCTTATAAGAATAGTTAAGTAGTTAATGAAATCAACAAATAAGATCATAACCACAAAATCATTCACCACTTGACACAAATATTTATATGTGGAAAACCCAAATAGGTAAAAACCATAGTGAGATGAGACTCACAAGGATAGCTATCTGAAATCTTCTGAAGTTTGCCCTGTTAGGATCCAATCCTGTTAAATATTTTACAATAAGTCCTATTAAGAACTAGTTTTGGTTAGGAATTATGTGCGGGAAAAGTGGGGGGATGAAACAAAAAATGTGATTTCAAAACTAGTCCACATACCAATGGGACTCTTGGTGCAAGTTATGGAGTTATATTGAATAACTCAACTTCCCAAGGGATGTTCCATTGTTTTCTATCTCACAAGACCCCTCAAGCCAATTCCTTTTCTCTTAGATCACTGAGCAAAGTGACTTAGGGATGACAACCATGAGAATGAGGGATATTGATCAATCTAGCATGAATTCATTCCTAGTTATGCATGATACTAAATCTAACATGATTTAAACTAGCATGGATATGATAATAAGATGAAATTGTTAGTAAAATTTCTATCCTAACATGCTATGCTAGTCTAATGTGATAATGCTATGATAATTAGAAATGCTTCCTAAAAAGTTTATTTAGATTATTTCTATTCAAAGAGAGGCTAAATGCTTATAAAAATGATTTAGATTAGATGCTTAGTAAAATGTCTATAAGTTTGATACTAAAAACTTGGATATGAAAATGGAGGAATGAGAGCTCTTTTTGTAGGAAAAACAGGGCAAAGAATGGTCAGGATTGGATGATCTTATATAGGGTCAGGATTGAAAGCTATCAATCCATGTTTACAATTATCACCAACAAAATGGTGACAATTGTCAACATAAGACTTCTTTAGAGATGTAAGAATCATTAAATGCTTGAGAAGACCTCATGGTTACCCTAGGGGGTAAGGACTAAGGTTAGGTTAAGGTTATCCATTGGATAAAGCTTTTACCCAAAGGATAAACTCTTGTGCAATGGTTAAAGGAATAACCATGGTCAAAGCAATGAATGCTTAATGAGACCCTTGGGTTAGATGAGGGTTGAGTTAGAGATAAAGTCTCTAATCATGCAAGAGGGTTGAGTTAAGCATTAATGGTTTGGAAGACTTTCAAGGTTTACTTGTTGAGGACATAAAGCCTTTAATGGTTTTCAAAGACTTTAAGGGTTTGAGAAGTGACTTCCATTTGCTTAGGATTGTGACAATATTTAGGGGACGGGTTTAGGCTAAATGTGAAGGGATTATAAGAATCTAGAAAGGGGTTTAGGGAGACAAGTGGGAGATGTAGGATAATGCAAGTGGATGGGGGGTAATTTTAATTAAAATAAATTACTTTATTTCAACTAAAATAGATGCAACCTGCATGAATAAGTGGGGGAATTTAAATAAATTAGATTTATTTATTTGCGATGAACAATTTAATTAAATGTAAATTTAATTAAAAGGGGAGAAAGGGGAATTAATTAAATAAAATGATTTATTTAATTTAAAGGCTATGAGAGACTTAGGTGAATCTAGTTAAATAAATTGAATAACTTATTTTATCAAAATAGATGAATGTGAATAATTTAATTAAACAAAATTTAATTAAATAGAAGAATGAGGTTAAAATGGATATTAAATATTCACTTAGGAAAGTGGTCATTTTTATACGTCTACAGGAATCACCCGGTTAAGGGATTTACAAATATGCCTTGATGAAAAGCACAATATCCTATTAGGAGTAACCATGTTGGAGGATTTGAGAATCCAAACTAATGGACCACCTTTTTTACAGGATTTAGAAAGTAACCAAGTTTGTTAGAGCTTACCCGATTAGGGGATTTCAATTTCTGCTGTAATTGTTAGAAAACAACTATTTTTCTTGATCTGTCTTAATATCACTACATCTGCTTGATCAGATCCTTCTTAGGCTTCAATTTGCCTTTACTCAAACTGCAGATCCATCCACCGGTTAGGCAACCACACACTCAACTGGTTTTTGCCAATCGTGTCAACTTTTTGAACACTTAACAGAACAATATCATCAACCTTAAAAACAAATAAACTAGGTCGGTAACACAACAAAAACCTAATTCTCATCATTAAGATTACAAACAATTCAATACAATCTTGACTGTTAGAAATCATAATAATCTCTTCACATTAATCAAGAAAATTCCAACGGCTCCATGATCACCGCTTCATCAAACTTTGTAACTCATCACACACTATGCATTAGATGCAATCCACTTTGCTCCTTTTCAAGATAACAAACACACCAAATCAATTTGAACTTATCCTCATATAATGATCATGCGTCTCTCCATCATTATCGCTCAACATTAGATCTTAAACCAACAAACTTGATCAGTTAGAATTTAACAAAAAACAACTAGTAGGGTTTACTAGTTACATAACATAGAAAGGTTTAACCCTTTACACCGGTTTACTACATCTTCCTCAAGGTTTATCATACTGGTTACAAGATAATAGTAATAGCCATAACAACATCGCAATATCATGAATATCATTCACTAGTTCAATTGAAATCAATACCAACATATCATTAATGCAATCTATATGTAAAATGCCAACAATATGAAAATGCCAACATGAAATACTTCTACAAATAAGATTTTTTATGAAGTAAGATGTTTTGTCAATGAAACTTGTAATTCAAAAATATTGTTTGGTACTCAATCTAACAAGTTTGTGCTTTCAAGCAAGGGATTTTGTGATTCCTTAGAGTTGGTGCCCTTAAATCATTGTACATAATTTTATTCTTGAGGTTATATTAGGACATAATATCCTAGCAACATTTCTCAGGATGGTTTTTTTCGATTCTAGATTTTTCTTGTACATCAAGTGTTGAAGTTTCTCTATCTAATTTACTCTCTTTTCATTTTAGCATTTTAATTTAGATCATTACCAAAGTTTTAATTGATTAAAGATAAAAAATTTATAACTTCTATTGATTCACCCCCTCTCAATAGAAGAATTGCATTCTACAAGATGCATTTTCTAATATAATATTTTGAAGGTTACATAAATCAGATTGATATCTTTAACAAAGATTGCAGGAGCTCAGGGTCTATTATTCTTGGTTATAATGCAAATACTATGTTCTGGGAAGGAGTTGTTAAGAGGAGGTTCTAATTTATTGAGATTTTTTTTTTTTTTTGAAAGGGAGGATTTGTCACGTCCCTTTTTTAAATTTTTTTCTAAAACTAGTAATTAATATAAATAGTAAGTCTTGTTTGAAATAGTAAATAAAAAACTTATGGATAAACTAAGAAATGTTTTCCTTCCTAGTCATATGATTAAATATTATTTATTGTTAAATTTAAAAATGAAAATTTGTAGCGTCGTAAATTGTACACCCTTAATTTGGTGGTACAATTTCACGCTTGGGTTAGCACCCGCCTTAGTGTGCTGCATTTTAAATTTTTAAATTTCTTTAAGCATTTAATTAATCAATTTAATTAAATCTAAAGTCCTCTTTTATCACCACACACATCATAAAATTGGGCCCTTAACCCTAATTGTGCTCCTTTTTATTTTATACTTTTTAATTAATTCATTCATCAAAACCCTAATTAGGTCCCATTTCAATGTGCAAGGCCCGATTTTGCATATCTAAACACCTTGAATTATCACATTGAGTTTTGGATCACCTTATAATCATGATACTTTGCATCCAAAAAAGTTGGTCACACCAATTTTATCAATTTTGGGTCATCCTATGATCAAAAACAAAGTTAGGGTTTCATACATATAGCCTTCCTTTCCTCAATTGAAGAATCCAACAACACTAGCAATTGAAAGAACCCCTTATGAAGTGAAAGTGCAGGTTTATATGAAGTCTTCAATCAAAAAATCAAGAATTTTATCGATTTTTCATCAATAATTTTCATCATCAATTGAAGCTTTGAAGAAATTGAAGAATAATAGGAGATCACCAATTGTTGATTGGCTTGTACCTCTCCCTTAGGGTTTGGTATGATTTCATATTATTTTTATATATTTATATGAGTTTCACAATTATTATTTTTAGATCTAGATTATTGCTTTAAATCCATTATTTCATCTCTGATTTGGGTCATTCTCATTTACATTATGATCTTTTAGGGTTTGTACTCAAGATAGGGTAGAACTCTAACTTTGCATTCTAGTTCATTAGGATCTTGTAAACACATGAGATTCTTGGACACACACATTTCAATATTTTATTGTCTATTTGTGGAGGTGGAAATAACAAAGCAAGGGGTTTGACTATTGTTGGCTGACATGAGATGCACCATTGATTTGTTTCTTTGATATCATTATTGTATAAATATTTTATACCTTTATGTTAATGGAACGTTTACGGTATGAAATTGAATAACAAACTGAAAAAATTCTTTAATCCATCACCATCATGCAAAACATAATTAGAAATAATGAACGTAATGAATTAATTTAAATAAACCTATCAATTATTTAACAATAACAACTTTATTGCTGAATATTTAATAATTTTTCTCAGTAACAATAGCAAAATACTGACTGGCACAACAAAAATGAATTGGCTAAAATAGTGTATGTAAAGATCAAAGAAAAATTAAAATTACTTCAAAAAAGGGAAAGTGGTGGGGAGAAATTATTATAGCAATGATTTACTCAACCCATTAAATTTACACTTGCTAATTGATGTTGATGCTCCAGTTCTACCAGTTAGAGATATGACATGTGGAAAACCATGCAAATAACTTTCATGTTCATTTTCATGCATAGTTTGATTGTAAACTTAGGTTTAGTTTGCATTAGATTTATTTTTGGATCTTTCAGTCTTCATGCTACAAGAATAATGCATGCTTTGTGTTCTTTTAGATGCTATTATCTATTTATGAGGCTGCCACGTCTGTTAAACATACTATACTATTTTGTAACATTTTGAAATACAATCTTCAAAATGTAATCCATTTAAGAGTTTGAGTAATTAAAAGAGTTCTCTGTGTTTTTTTTTAAAGTTTGAGTAATTAAAAGATTTCTCTGTGTTTTTGGTAAAAGACTTATGTGTTTGTTTTTTATTCTCTATATTTTTAGAAACTACATTTAGTATCAAAGAAAAATATTTGTGGCATGCAAATAAACCAAAAAGAAGATTGAGAGATAGTTGACTGTAAAGAAGAGATTAGAAGATCAGGGTGATTTGAGGTTTGCAGTTGCTGAAAAGTGAGTGCGCCAAGGGTCCAAAAATCCAATGTGTAGACAGATTCACAGAGAAGAATAAGTTGATTGAATGCCAATCACCTAAATTGTTGCAACCAAATGAAGTAAAAGTGTACTACTTATTAGAGTGGATTTGTAATCATATTGAAGGACTCCATTTGAACTAAGGAGGACGGTTTTAAAAGACATACAAGGTAACTAAATTTATAAAGGGATCAGAGTTTTTAGGAATTAAGCTATCTACAGCTGATTATAAAGGATTTTTCCCATCAAGAATAAAGAAAGTGTTTGCAAAGGTGATTGGCAGGAAATTATGAGTGAAATCGCCCAAGGTGTAATTCGTCCAAATTTGAAGAAAGATTGGTTTGTGTTTAAAATGGTGAATCAAGGTAGCTACAACTATCGAAAGGAGAAATATTGGCTTGTAATGATAAAGGAGTTTGGACAAAGGTTGGTTGGTGTTTAAAATAGGGAATCATGGTTTTTCAATGTTAATTTGCAGATAAATTTTATTGAAGTACAAAGCTTTATAGAAGCTGCTAGTTGACAAAGAAAAGCTGCAACTTTTTAGGGATGTTTCCCTAGCCAAAAGTGATGTTTGCCTAGTCAAAAGTGTGGGCATTGATTCAAGGAAATCATTGGTCAAAGAGAAGTTGTAAGATAGAGAAAATAACCCATTAATTTTAAACGGATGTTGCAAATTGATAGAAGTTATCGGTTATTAATTAAGATCACCGAGTGTAGACAAAAGTCTACCATAATAAAGATAAAGAAGATTGAGCTATTATTGAGTGAAGAAGGGCATTGTTCAAAGAGAAGGTTGCCCATGGTTAGATTATGAGAAAATTGCTAAGACAAATGAGCTCATTGAGCCACCATGCAAGAGGAAATCAAGTGTTTTAGGTAGTGACCAAAGAGTGTCAAGGAATTGTTGAGCTAGGTGAAAGATGAAAGAAGTTGAAAAAAATGTGGAGCTCCTAGCCAAGGAGGAATTGTTAATAGAAACCATCTCTAGCTTTTAATCTATGTCATGTCCAAAAATTTTCGTAAGAAAACTCAACCAATTTTTTTTTAGTTCTTTAAACTTTATTGGGATATTACTATAGACTTAACTATAATGCTCGACAAGGAGATGCACTACTCCCACTATATTATGTTGCTTTTTCAACCTAGACAAGGTTAGAACTTAATGACTTCAACAATGTGTTCCACTAGTTTGGACATATTACTTGCACATCCTTCCACACTAGAACTTGTTTAGATTCCAATGGATAACAAGCCCTATCTGTGTCAACCCCAATTTCGTAATGTAACCTTCCTAGTTCTAAACACTAATTCCCCCTTCTTAAATCAAGTTGGTAAAGGAAATTAGTAGGATAGTATAATATTCTTAATGGAATCATGGCATTATTGTTATTAAGTATTATACCACACTTCATTATTAGAACTATTATTCCGTCGTTTGTATTGTGTTTTATATTTGTACAAGCATGTCACATCATTATTAATATTAATATTATTTCATTAGTAATAATACCAACCTAAAAGTTTTATCCATACAATTTTCTTTATATATATGTGTGTGTGCGTGTGTGTGTTGTTTTTGTTTAAAACTAAATAAATTTCCTTATTCTTGAAAAGGAATATCTAGATAATAAGCATATTTATTTATCCAAAATATGCAATTTTATATATGTAGGCAACAAATGATTTAATTTTCTTATTTTTAAATATTAATTTATTAATAAAAGTGATGTAACATTTTTTTTCACACTTCTAAATAAGATATCAAATTGAAATTCTAAAATTTCTAACTTAGAAACATCATCAATGCATGCATAAGAAATGAATAATTTAAACTTAGAAACATCTTAATTAGAAATTAAAACACCTATGTTTAAAACTTAGTAACTTCTAATAACATTTTTTGGATTTTATTCATATATTCTATATGTCACTTGGTTTCTATTTTGAATCTTAAAAAAAGGGAGGAGATTAAAATTAAGATTTATTAAAATTGAAAACATCAAGTTAAAACTTAGATACATGAATTTTACATTATTCATTTAAAATATATCTTTTATTTAATGACTTTTAAGTTTTTAGGGACTTTACTATTACTAATTCTATGTGTGTTAATGAACAATGTTCTACCATTAAAATTATACTCAAAATAAAATTTTATTTATTTAATTACACACCAAAAATATTTGATTTTGTTTAAAAACTCGTTTACTTTCAATCATTAAACATTTAATCTGTCCAGAAGAGATGTACTTTAAACTTATTTAGATAGGATTATGACTTTCATAATTTGCTTCCCGTGGCGGCTGTCCTCAGATGCAACTCGCATTCAACTTCTTACCTGTAGTCCATACCAGCGTGTTGCTCAAGCATAGATCAGTTTGTATTAGTTGAAAGGGAATTATCTACGAATTAAAATTTCACCAAAGGGACATAATAAACGGAAGTATGGTTCGCATTTCTCTTGGTCTGCAGGTAGAGGATTTGGTCTAGTGGTCAGTCCCATCTTGGACAAAGTCGTAACATTCAATGCAATCTTGACCCATGACAAGCTAAAGAGATTCACTTTAATGCTTAAGGTTGACAGGGTAATCTTTTAGAATTTGTTCTGACAAAATTAATAAAAGTTAAATACAATACAACTATCACAGGTACCTTATATGCAGACATTTCTAATCAAGTGAATGGATGAGATCCAAACATCATTATCAGTGCAGTAATGCAAAGACGAAACTTAGAGTATGAGTGGATGGCATGGAAGAAATGAGTTCTGCTACGGAGTTCTTTCTGCACGAGCTAGGGCTTCCCTAGCTGCGCTTTCTGTCGTGTGTGCTGTCAGTGTGCGTGAGCTGCTATGTGTTGTTGTGCGTTGGGGTCTGTGTGTTCATTGTGGGGAGTGAGCAGTTTTGTGTGTGGGTTATCGGTGGTTTTGTTCATGGCGACACAGGTGGTATCCGTCAGTCTGGTGGTAGTAGGTGCTGAGGTGCTCCATAATGGTTCTTCTTTGAGTCTGCATGGCTCTTTTTCGAGTTTGCATGCACAAAAACCAGAGTCTTTTTATGAGGGTGAGGGCTCAAAAATGAAGATAGTTAATGGTTGCTTTCCTAGATATCAAGATCGTCCGGTTCTGGTTATTTCTTCGGATTTAGTTATCGACGATGTCTCGTATTGTAGTCGTCACGCTCTCATTTGCAAATTTCTTGGCATTTGTATTCCTCTGTCACCATTGGAAGCTTGGATAAGACAATCATGGCAAGTTGAGGGTGATATGGATATTATGCTCGCTGCGAATAGCTACTTTATGGTCTCTTTTTCCAACCTTGCTGATCGAAATGGGGTATTTGAGGGAGGACCCTATTTCTATAATCGTGTGGGGCTATTTATCAAACCCTGGCATCTGGGTTTTAATTCTGCTAAGGAATTACCTTCTAGGGTTCCTGTTTGGGTTCTCCTGTCACGACTTCCACTGGATTTTTTGAGTGATGATATTCTGCAATGGATTACAACTCTACTCGGGATTCCTATTGCGGTTGCTCAACAAACTGTTGATCATAAGGTAATTTCTTATGCTTGTATTTGTGTAGAAATTGACTTGATTAACCCCTTGCCAAATTCTCTTGAAATCTATCTTGGCTCCTCTTCTTGTGTTCAGTCGCTTGATTATGAATCCTTTCTTTTCCGTTGTCGCGTCTGTCATGAATATGAACATCTTCAACAACAATGTCCTAAGTGCAATAAAAATTCTCGTTCTAATAGGTCCTCTCCTTCTTCCCTGCCTAAGGAGGCTGAAGCGGACATAGGGAAAGCTCCAATGAATGATACTGATTTGGGTAAGGATAAGGAAGGATTTGTTCCTGTTAAATCTCAGGTAAGGAATCGTGGGCAAAAATGATCTTTCAAATATAGGAAAACTGATGAGGCCCTCAATATGTTTGAGGTATTGAATTCATTGGCCTTGGAGGAGGGAATTCCAGTGGATGTCGTTCTGAATAAGTATTTAGGTTCTGATTCCCACATTTCACAGGATATTGTTAAGGTGCATGTTCCACATGTTGTTCAGGATCAAAATGTGACCCTGGATAAGCCTTTGCAAGATGATATGATTCTTGCAGATTTGGCTAAGGCAATTTGTGACAAGAGTAAGGGTTCTTCTCACAGTCTCGGCATGCAACAACGCCCTCTCAAGAAAGGTTCTTTTGCTCCTTCTTCTATTGTTTGGTGAAAGAAGGATCATGAAAAAATTAAACTTATTGGAGATTTATTGGTGGAGTCTGGGTCTATTAAAACCATTGATGCTCACTTTTCCCCATCTCCTCCATGATTCTTTTCTCTTGGAATGTAAGGGGGTTGAATAGCACCTCCTGTCAAAAGGCTATTCATGATTTGATTTCTTTTCATTCTTCAAACATCTTCTGTATTCGAGAGACTAAGGTTTCTATTGATGTCATGCTTTAGTATGCTTGTCATATCCGGTCTTTCAGTCAGTGTCAATGCATTGGCTCTCATAGTAATTCTGGAGGTCTGGCTCTTTTTTGGTATCCTCGTAAAATTGCTCACCTTTGGTGGATTTCTAGTCATTCTTCTATCTCCATGGTTGCTTCCATATTGGACTCTGGGGAGACTATTCTTATTACTAATTTTTATGCTCCAATTGATATCCGAGGTAAAATCTAGCTTTGGGCATATCTTAGGTTTGTTCATTCTTGCGCTCCTTATCCTCCCTGGATCTTGGGAGGCAATTTTAATTCTGTGTTGAGTCTGGAGGAGAAGAGAGGAGGGTTGCCTAGATTGGGTCCATCTTCTAATCTTTTTTGAGCTCAGGTGGATGGGCTTGCTTTAGTGGATGTTAAGCCCTCTAATGGGATTTTTATTTGGAATAATAGATGGAGTGGGAAGGAAGTGATTTCTGAACGGTTGGATAGGTTTCTTGTCTCTTGTTTTTGGGTTCGCGGCAGTTTGGTTACTATTTTTGAAATTCTAGACTAGAAAGGTTCTAATCACTGGCCTATTAAAATTTATGCTTCTTCTTTTTCTTCTCCAAAGAATCCTCCTTTTAAATTTCATCTTATGTGGCTTCGAGACTCTTCACTGCATGACTTAGTGGCTAAGTGGTGGAGAGAGGGAGGCCCTGCTTTTGATACAACTATGTATTTCTTTGTCAAGAAACTTCAATATGTCAAATACCACCTTAAGAGATGGAATATGTCATGCTTTGGTCATCTTAAGTCAAGGGAGAGGAGTGCTTTGGAATGTCTTGCTATGATTACTCACTAGAAATAGGATTCTCGTATGCTCTTGAAAAAGCAGAATCTCAAGCTGTTGGCAATGTGGAGGAGTGGGAGCTTCATGAGGATATTTTAGGAAACAAATGGCTTGGTTTGTTTGGATTTTGGAAGGAGATAGGGATTCTTCTTTTTTTCACCACTCTATTAAGGCTCATCGTAATAAGGGGTATATTTCCTCTCTAGTTACCTCAGAAGGGCTTCAAATTTTGTCTCCATTAGCTATGTCTCGTGAGGCTCGTCAATACGACTCTGATCTTTTTACTGAAGATTTCCCTCCTACTATGGACGAGGAGAATTAGATTCTTTCCTGTATTCCCTCTCTAGTGACCAATGCTATCAATGCCTCTCTCATTTGTCCAATTTCATTTTCTAAGTTAGGATGTTGTGTTTGGAATGAACAAAGGTAGACTTCCAAGACTAGATGGTTTTTCTCTTGAATTTTTTCAAGAGTTTTGGGATATTATTAATCGAGATTTATTGGAGGTGGTTCAGGAATCTCTTCGTTGTAAGCAGATGCTCCGAGCTTTAAATTCTACTTTCCTGGTTCTCATCCCAAAAAAGGATGGTGTTGATAAAATTGAGGTTTTTTACCCGATTGCTCTCTATAATGTGGTATATAAGATTATCACTAAGCTGATTGCAGAGAGGCTCAAAACATGTCTTCCTCTTGTGATTTCTGAGGAACAAGGGGGTTTTGTGGTTGGTAAACAAATTCTAGATGGGGTGGTGGTGGCTTCTGAGGTTATTCACTCTATGGCCACCTCAAAGGAGCGATCTATGTTCATCAAATTAGATATGGCCAAAGCTTATGATAGAGTTAAGTAGAGTTTTCTTTAGAAAATTCATTTAGCCTTTGGTTTTAGCATAGAGTGAGTGAATTGGACTATGAGTTGTGTTACTTCTTCTTCTTTCTCGGTTATTGTGAATGGCGAACCTTCAGAGCCTTTTGGAGTTTCTCGTGGTCTTCACCAAGGGGATCCTTTTTAGCCTTACCTATTCATTATTATGGCTAAGGGTCTGGGCCATTTTCTTAAGTTTCATTCTTCTGAGGGCCTTATTCATGGTTGGCAATGGGGCAATGGTTTGCCACAGATCTGACATCTCCAATTTGTAGATGGTACTACACTTATGGGTTTGGCTCGTATTAGGGAAGATGAATCTTTTTGGCACGTCTTGGATATTTACCTTGCTACTTTTAGTCAAAAAGTCAATGAGCATAAATCTTTAATCTTCTTCTTTAATACTCCTCAGGCCATTCAGAGGAGGATTGCTGATATTCTGCAGATTCAGGTTGGGTCTCTTCCCTTTGTTTATTTAGGTATTCCTCTTACTGTTGGATGACACCCCAGGTCTTCTTAGAAGATTCTACTTGATAGGTTGCATCAAAAGGTTAATAATTGGACTCACCAATGGCTATCTACTACTGCGAGATTAACTCTTTTAAAATTTGTTATTCAAGCTTTGCCTATTTACAAAAGTTTGGTTCAAGCTGCTCCCATGTATTTCCTTAAGGAATTTGATACCCTCTCTCAGCAATTTCTTTGGAGTGATACTTTGTCAACTGCTAAATGGAGCCTTATTAAGTGGGATATGGTGTGTAGGCATAAGAATGAGGGTGGACTTGGTTTATGTTCTTCTATTTTAAATGGGCAAGCTCTTGCTGCTAACTTATATTGGCACTGGTGCACTAGTCAGAATTAGCTTTGGGCCTGTATTCTCACCCATAAGTATCTTCCAAATGTTAATGTGTTTGATGTTCCTTGCTTTCCTGTGGAGGGTCGTGGTTCTATGATCTGGAATACTTTGAATTTGGGGGCTCCGCTAGTTAAGAATGGGCTCTTTTGGATCTGTCATATAGGGTCTCAAGCTCTTTTTTGGCTGGATTCTTGGGATGGTCATCCTCCTATCCTTTCTACTCATCCTCATCTTTGGTCCCTTTCTGATATGTTTACTACTGCTGGTTGGGATACAGTTGATCATTATAATATTTCTCATAATGGAGGGTTGGTGGCTCATTTTCACTGGAAAAATCCTTTTGAATGGCTGCTTGGAGGTTCTGCGGAAGATATAAAACAGATGACTCAAATTCTTGAGTCTCGTGAGTGCACCACCCGGGCGGGGAATGATGTTTTGGCTTGGGCAAGTAATAATTTTTCTGGAAATTTTTTTGTTTCTATTGACTATGTTGAGTTGGTGTGGTGGACTTTTGGGGACTTTCAGGTCCATTGGTGGAAGCAAGTTTTGTATAAGTTCTCTTGGCCAAAGTGTAATTTTTTCATGTGGCTGGTAGTCCACAACCAGTGCCTCACCTAGGATAGTTTATGTAAGCGTTGTTTTTAGGACCCCTTGATGTGTGTGTTATGTTGTAATAATGAAGAGAGTGTCTCTCATCTCTTCTTTCAATGTTCCTATACTAGACATATTTAGCACTTTTGGTGGCAGTTGTGGAACCAATCCTGTTGGCATGTCTCTTCTTTGGCTGAGTTTTTTGCATGTTGGAGCAAGCCCCTAGCCAAAACCTCTTTTCTTCAAGTTTCTTGGTCTCTTGGCCCTTCTTTTATTATTTGGCATAAATGGTTGGAGAGGAATCGTCGGATTTTTCAAGATGTGTTGTTGGGAACCCACTCCTTGTGGTGAAAAATTCTCCACTCTTTGGGAGAAACTATTTCTGCAAAATGTGATTCGTCTGAGGCTATGGATCCAGGTGATGTAAGTTACTACAACTGGCTCCATCTTCCTCCTCCTCTAGAATGCCAACTTGTGAGAAATAGATGTAGACACCGTCTTTAGAAGATAAATTGGGTGGGGAGGTGGTATTGTCCTCAACAGGGAATTCTAAATATTAACACGGACGGGTCTTCTCGGGGGAACCCTGGTCCTGCTAGTATTGGTGGCATTTGTAGAGATAGCTTGTGGACTATTCAGTTTCTCTTTTCTATTTATAAAGGTTGTCACACTAATATTTTGATGGAGTGCTCGCCATTTTATTTTTTGTGGAGCGTGCTTGTGCTCTTGGCTCAAGTAGGCTCATTTGCGAATTTGATTCTTAGGTGGTGGTGAATTTGCTGACTTGTCAACAATCTACGGATGTTAGCTGGTAGTTGAGTTTGGTTGTTAACCAGATTCTTCATTTGTGTGATTCTTTAGTTTCTGTTTCTTTCACGCATATCCCTAGGGGGTGGAATGGTGTTGTCGATTGTCTCTCGAAATGGGCTTTTGAGCACATGCATAATTGGTATATCGTGGATAAGGATCAATTACCCCTAGATTTGTCTCATCAATTAGATCACTTAGTGGATCTTGATAGGGCTATTTGATGCCCTTGCTTTGTACTTGTTCTTCTTTAAATAAATTTTATCCCCTCCATTATTTTTAAAGACAAAACTTCTCTACACCATTGATCTATTTAATGCCTTACCTATCTCTGAGCTTACCATAAATAATAGTATGACCTTTTTTAATATCACTGCATAGGTTCAAAAATTTCAAATGGGCATAGCTCAAGAAGAAGTAGTATAGTAGAAGTGCCCTAAATGGAGACACATTTCTAACTAAGATTCAAGACAAATAGAGTTAATTAATTTTTTTTCATTAACTATCAATCCAAAATGATTATTCTAAAATCCTTCTTTTATAATTTTACTACAAACAAGAAGAGACTCTAGAGGATGAAATATGCATCTATACCAATATCTACTCAAGCATAGAGCTCATAGGAGGTTTAGGCTATTGTGGAAATGATTTAATTGTTGCTCCTTTTTGCCTTCTGAAAGTCATTGTAACATTAATTTATTCCTAGCAACTGCTTAATGATGTAGCCTGTCCTATAGAAAGTATGCCTATCCATTGCTGATTTCCTACCTTGCTTAGAGAAAGGTTTGGTAGCAAATCGTTCTAGATATTGACTAATACATAACTGGTCATTGATACACTTCATATAACGATACAAAGAGTTATCTCACCTCTTTTACTCTACATACAAATTCACTACACTGTGTTCAAACTTAATTCACACTAGTAGTGCACGATATGCTTATTATCCACAATGGCTAAGTTTTATGGGTCATAAACATGCAAGTTTAATTATTATATTAATTGTTCTAGGTGGAACATCATAGCTTTAGGACAATGGAACCATTACCATGTTTATTTTATTTTCACAAATATTTTTACATTGCAAGTTTGTATTCTAGAATACATACATGCTAATGTAACATATATGTATACATTTAAATAGATATAATTTATGTGATAAAAACAACCATGGTTGTGATGGTAATGAAATTACCCATTTGAAAAGATGTATAGGTGCTAGTCCAGAACTACCGTAATTTCATTCCCCCATAATATAATGTATTTTTTACATAAATACCTGCATCTTTTATTTTTTATTTTTTCATGGCCATCATGAATATTTATCAGGTAAATTATTGGATCTCTATTCCATTGAGATAATAAAGAGTTATAAGTATATTTAGTTGTATGATAGGTAGTTGCATAGTTCAAACTAGGAGAGGTCTATACTAAATGTAGTTTTTTTTTACTAGCACAACTCTTGAACTTAATAACATAGTAATGGTACGTTCTCTTTTTCTGTAATAACCCACTTAACTTAATCTAAAAACTCTACTGAATTTGTTTTTTTTAGAGGATGATTACTTATTCTTACCTATTCTTAATTATGTTTGATTCAATCGCATACTCAAGTAGATATCCAAACGAGATAGGAATCCATCCAATCGGGATGGGCATCTAACCATACGGGTTAGGCATCTATCCATACAAGACTAGGCATCTAACCATATGGGTTAGGCATCTATCCATATGAGATAGGAGGTTTCATCTATCCAATTTGGGATAGGCATCTACCCAAATGGGGTAGGAATCTATTCATAAGAATAGGATATGCTCTGGCCAGAGACTTTAGGCTCATCGGGACCATCCGGGTCCTAAGCCACTCTCTAAAAATCTAATTTTTTGAAAAAAAAAGAAAACAGTGAGGAGGATTTCTAAAATAAAAATCAAATCAAATAAAATGATGATATTTATATTTTGAAAGGAAAAATATACAAAGATTGATATATTTCCAGATTACACAAAGATTAGTTTATTTCCAAAATACACAATAATGAATTTATTTTATAAAATATATTTCCACTCTTAAAAATCTGATTTTTTGAAAAAATAAAACAGCAAGGAGGAGGATTTCTAAAAATAAAAATAAAAATAAATCAAATAACAATATTTATACTTTGAAAGGAATCTATTAACAATTTTATTTCCTACATGCAATCAAAAAACACTGAATAGAATTAAAGAAAAAGATTTCTCTGGATGGAAAATAAAATTTATTATGTGAATTGGATTTAATCTACCAAGCAAATCTGAAAGAGACAAAATGAGATTTCTTTTGAAAATATAAAATTTCACATATGCAAAAATCTGAAAAAGATGAGGAGGATATTTCTTTTGAAAGAAAAACCAAGCAAGAGAATTAGCAAGAGGGAAACCTGGATTCGAAAGAAGGATCTTGATGTTGAATCCTCATGTATCCTAGCTAACCTTTTTTTAATCCATGCCTTGCAGCCTGGTTGAGATCTTCCACAACCTTCCTAAAATCCTGCAATATCTCTATGAATTTCTCCTACCACTAATATGATATTAAAACCAAAAAAAATTCCAAGATTATTCTATCACAAGAAAAAAAAACATATTCCCCCTCCCCTTTTTTAAAAGTTTAGCATACATTATATAGAAAAGGTGCACCATTTCCACTATTGAAAGCATTAATTGAAATTAGAGATTCTTTTCCAAAATTCTCTTCATTGAAAATTGATTGATAGGATAGTGGGGGTTACATGCATATTAAATTTGAATTTGAAATTCTTTCATGTAAGATTTATTCCTTACAACTTATCATAGTGGCAGTTGCATTTGACCATGCATTTAAAATCTAAATTCAAAATTTGCTTCTAGAATCTTCTCATTTTCTCCTATGACATGTGCTTGATTAATATGTTCAATAAATAAATTTATGTCCTTATGAGTGAGTCATCACTTATTAATTCTTCTTTCAAAATAAATTTCACCCTTATTCAATTTGCATCAAGAAATATAAACTTCCAAATAGGTTTATGACCTCGAGAGTGTGTCACCACTATTTAATTATTATTTGTATTTAAAATAGCTTCAGCCCCATTCTATTTATCATTTACTAACATTAATCATTAAATTCAAAACAATAATAATAAGCAATAGTGATAACAACAACAACAACAACAACAACAACAACAACAATAATAATAACAAGTCATATCAAGGTCCAAAAAGAGGGTTATGACATTTTCTTTCCCACCAAAACAAAAAATTGATTTCACAACTTGGTTAAATAATTTAAATATATTTCTACCTTTGACTGAGATCAAAATTCTATGTATACCAATCAATATCTTTTCTTGATTAAGTATCACAACTGAAATTTGTCCTACTGACAACATATGCGTCCCTTCTAAATTATTTGTCTGTTGAATATATTACATTGCAAAAATCTAATTCTTTTTTACATATTTTATTTTGGAAGGATGTCTTATTTTCATTCCTTCTGTCTATTTGCATTCCTTATATTTGCTTGCATAAAATACATTAATATTCATGCACAAATTCTGAATCAGAGAACAAAATAATATATGTTGAAATAAATAGAGCTACAAAAAAAAATTTATAACTCATTCACATGGATATATATGAGGTAATTGAACACAAGCAGTTATTGAAAATTACAACTGTAATGCCATCTTCAAGAGATCAAATAAGAAAATGAAGGAAACCTCAAAGAGGGAGGTTTTTTATTTAAGCATCATTTTAAATACAAAACATAGTCATCTTTAGATGTACTCCAATGGAAAAGAACTATCAAATGCTTGTTGTTACATTACACAATAATTTTTCTTTAACTAAACACTTTGAAAGATATCACAATTATACATGACAACAAGAAAACACAAAAACAAGGCTTGCTCTCCTCCCAACCATAATGGCATCATGGTGTAATAATCCACCATAATTAACTCAACAAAATTGACCATTCTTTTTTTTTTGTGTTTATATTAATCATTATGTTTGGTTCAATTGCATACTCTGGGCATCCATCCATTTGGATTAGGCATTCATCCATCCGAGATGAGCATCTAACCATACGGGTTAGGCATTTGTCCATACGGTACATAAGATTTCATCTACCCAATACAAAATAGGCATCTACCCATGCAGGGTAGGCATCTACCCATACGGGATAGGAGGTGCTCTAGCCAGAGACTTAGACTCATTGGGACCATTCAGGTCCTGAGCCACTCACTAAGTACTACACTCTTCTAACAGAAGTGCACCGAGGTCGCTGTCCTTAGGAGTAATTAATAACATAATACAAGCTTGAATTCTGCCTTTGAATTTGGCTTAAAGTCTCGAGAAGTCAAGAGAATCCATACAGGATTCCTTCCGAGTATGCATTTAATTACTTTTTCCAATTCAATTATCTTATCTTTCAAAATAGGATTCTTACTCAGCCTTTCTATACCAAGCTTAGACCCCACCCATGAACACCTGAGTACAAGGGACAACTCCATCCCAAGACTACCTACATACTTGCTTCGGCACAGGATCAAGGCGTAAAGTATGTAGTTCTATTTTCTACTCTATGGTTTGATGTAAACTAATTAGACTTAGTGGGAGGAGTTACATGCAAGGTGGTGGATAATCCTCTAGAAGCTTCTTATTCTTCCTACAACATGTGTCATAATTGGATGTGGGAAACTAAATAAATAAATAAGAAAAAAGTATATTTTCCATGTGTGTGTGTGTGTGTGTTTTATTATTCATTTTATAACATTTATTCAATCATGTAAATAGCTTATCCAAAGATAAAAATAAAATTGTAATTTAAATCCAAAAGTGATAAAGGAGGGTTGTGACATCCTCCCCCCCTTAATTTGTGCATCTTCCCAATCGACTTATTGAACGCATCCAAAATAGTCTATAGTTCATGATTAAAACAAAAAGGGAAACAACTGCTGCATTTCCTTAGTATCTTCCCACGTGGCATTCTTTTCATCATACTGGTCCCATTGCACTTTGCACTGATCAACCTCTCTATTGCGCAACTGGCATTGGCACCTCTCCAAGATTTTGAATGGCTCTATCATTATTCCTCCCATTTCCTGGACCTGTAAGGCATCCCAATTCAAAATGTGTTTCTCATCAGGTACATACTTCTTAAGAAGAGATACATGGAAGACATCATGGATTCGGCTCAACTAGGGAGGTAAGGCCAACTGGTATGCAACTTGATTAATCCTTCCCAATATTTCAAAGGGTCCAACATAACGAGGTGCAAGCTTAGTGTTTTTCCCAAATCTTATGGAAATCTTGTGTGGCCTAACCCTTAGGAAGACTTTCTCTCCCACCTCAAACTCCCTTGGTGTCCTATTTTTGTCTGCATAACTTTTCTGTCTATCTGAGGCTTCCTTCAATCTTTGCCTAATTTCCTTTGTTTTCCTCTCCATCTCTTTCAACATATCTGGTCCAATAATCACTCTATCTTCAAGACTATCCCAACTCAAAGGTGTTCGACATGGTCTACCATATAAAGCTTCGAAAGGTGCTATTCCCAAAGATGTTTGATATGTATTATGGTAAAAAAATTCTACTAAAGGTAGGTATTCTTCCCATTTCCTCTATTGGTCCATACAATACATGCGAAGTAGGTCTTCCATAATATGATTTGTCCTTTCTATCTGACCGTCGATTTCAGGATGGTATGCGATGCTAAAATTTAGCTGAGTTCCTAGAGCTAATTGAAGAGTGGTCCAAAACCTTGAAGTGAATCTAGCATCTCTATCTGATATGATTTTCTCTGGTATTCCATGCAACCTAAATATTTCCTTAACAAAGTGCCTAGCCAAGGTAGGTGCATCATCCATTAGATTCCCTGGTATAAAATGTGCCACCTTAGTGAGCTTGTCAATTACCACCATTATTGCATCATGCCTAGAAGGTGACATGGGTAACCCCTGTACAAAATCCATGCTAATAACTTGCCACTTGTGTTGAGGTACATCATGCAATTGTAACAATCCAACTAGCTGTCTATGTTCTGCCTTTACCCTTTGACACTCCAGACATTTAGCCACATATTTGACAATGTCATTCTTCATCCCTTGCCAAAAGTATAACTTCTTTAGATCTACATAAAGTTTGTTAACTCTTGGGTGCCCTAAATAAGGGACATTGTGAGCCTCCAACAAGACTACTTCCCTTAACTTCCCTGAATTAGGAATATAGATTCTATTATTGCATCTGAGCAACCCATCTTCGTCTAATGTATACCCTTCAATCTTAGGATCAGTTGGATCATATTCTATAGTCAATTTGACTTGCTCATACCATGGGTCATGTCCTTGTTCATCCATTACTTGCCTTTTGAAAGAAGTTTTTAATGTTGTTATAGTCATCAAGTGTCTCCTCCTACTTAAGGCATCTGCCACCCTATTTTCCTTCCCTTTAATATATTCAATTTCAAAATCATATTCACTTAGAAACTCTAACCACCTTCTTTATTTGACATTTAAGTGGGGTTGGGTAAAGATGTACTTTAGTCCTTGGTTATCTGACTTCAATTCAAAGGGCTTCCCTAGCAAGAAGTGTCTCCATTTTTGTAGGGCATGCATAATCACTGCCAACTCTAAGTCGTGGGGTGCATAATTGACTTCATGAGTCTTTAGCTTTCTGGATTCGTAAGCTACTACCCCTTCATCTTGGACAATTACTCCTCCTAACCCTTCAATAGAAGCATCAGTTATGACTGCGAAGTGTCCATTCAGATCCGGTACCTTGAGAATGGGTGCTAAAGTTAGTTTCCCTTTCAAAATTTGGAATGCCTTATCACTTTGTTCTATCCACACAAAACTTTTACCCTTCCTTTGTAATGAGGTGATGGGGTTTGCTATCTTAGAAAATCCTTCCACAAACCTCCTATAGTAACTTGCTAGCCCCATAAAGCTTCTTACCTCTGAAATGTTTTTAGGGGCCATTCTACTATTACCTTTATTTTATCTGGATCAACTACTATTCCTTCCTTTAATATTATATGCCCAAGGTAGTGAATCTTTTCCTTGAAGAAGGCACATTTTGACAATTTCCCATATAACTTATGTTCTCTCAACCTTTGCAAAACAATTTGTAGGTGTACTAAATGTTCCTCCTCATTACTAGAGTAAATCAATATGTCATCTAGAAATACCAAAACAAATTTATCCAAGTAGTCATGGAGTACACTATTCATTAAGTTCATAAATGCAGCTAGGGCGTTGGTTACACCAAAAGGAACTACTGTGAATTCATAATGCCCATATCTAGTCTTGAAAGCTATCTTCAGAATGTCTTCCTCCTTAATTCTGAGTTGATGGTACCCTGACCGGAGGTCTATCTTTGAGAAAACTACTACTCCTTTCATTTGGTCAAAAAGGTCCTCTATGCGAGGTAAGGGATACCTATTCTTTATTGTGACCTTGTTCAACATCCTATAGTCGATGCATAGCCTTAAGATTCTATCCTTCTTCTTAACAAACAAAATTGGCGCTCCCCATGGTGATACACTTGGCCTTATTAATCCCTTAGCTAAGAGTTCCTCTAATTTCATTTTGAGCTCTTGTAATTCAATCATGTTCATTCGGTAAGGTGCCCTTGATACTGGTTCAGCTCCTGGTAGTACTTCAATAGAAAAGTCAAACTTCCTTTTAGGGGATAAGCCGAGTAATTCTTCTAGAAAAACATCCTTGAATTTTTTTAAGAAAGTGGTATTTTCAAAGGTTGGTGTATTTTCCTCTTTTCCTTCATCAATTTCAACCATATAGATTCATCCTCCTCTTCTTATTTCCTTCTTTAATTGCATGGCTGAGATGGTTTCTATATTAATGGGTTTAAACTTCCCTTGGATTTTGACCTTCTTCCCCCTATCATCCAAACATTCAACAACTTTGTTATAGCAATCTACATTAGCTTGATGGTTGGTTAACCAACTCATTCCAATAATTACATCATATAATCCTAGGGGTGCCACATAGAGATCTACCCTTATTTTAAACTCAGGAAATTGTACCCTTGTCTTCGGCAAACACTTAGTTACTTCCCTAGTTGCCTTATCCCCATATTGAACCGTCCATGATGACTCCATTTGATTAACTTTTAATGCATATTTGCTTACTAATTCAGGTGAGATGAAACATTCAGATGATCCAGTATCAACTAGAATTTAAATTGGTTGTTCAAATAGTGTACCTGTAGTTTCCATGGGGACATTCTGGTATCTTCCTCTTCGGTTCCTAACTGCTGCATGAATCCTTTATTGGGGCCCTTGTTGGGGTTGATTGGCCCTAATTTGTCCTTGCATCGTAGGGCACTCTCTGGCAAAATGGTTTTCCCCACACATAAAGCATCCACCTGGAGGACCCCTCTTGCCTTCATTCCTAGGGGGATCATTCCTTGTTTCATTGGCCCTTGGTGGATAAGTTATCCCATTTTGCTGGTCATTCCTGTTATAGTTGCCTCTATTATTATTGCCCCTATTATTATTATTATTTCCATTCCTCTGATATTGATTAGGAGGTGGCCTTCTCTCGAAATAATTATTCCTTTGACCTTTGTTGAAATTAGTGTTCCCATTGAATTCCTGCTTCCTTTTAAATGAGTGGTTCCCATTATAGTTCCACCCTACTAGTGTTTGAATCTTCCTCTCTTGCCTTAGGGATTTTTCAAGTACTTCATTCATGTTTTTGGGTCCATGCATGTCAACCTATGCCCCTATGTTGGTATTTAGCCCCAAAATGAACTTCCTTGCTTGGCCCTCTTCATCTTTTTGGTACATAGTTACATATTTCAGCAACTTGGCGAACTTATCCCAATACTGTTGAATGGATAGGGGCCCTTGATGTAGATTATGGAATTCCGTCACCTTCTCATCAAAGAATAATTGAGGGAGCCACCTATCCCGGAAGTGGTGAACAAATTGATCCCGTGTGACTATATCCCTGCTATACCCATTTTGTTCCTTAGTGTTGGTCCACCAACTAGCTGCCTCCCTTGTGAGTTGATAGGAACCCCATAAAGCCTTGGTTTTTTCACTAAAATCTCTTAGTTCAAAATACTTTTCCATTTTATTTAACCAATTCTTGGCTCCTTCACCAATTTGCCTCCCATTGAACTTAGGAGAGGTGATTTTCTTTGAGTCCTTGGAGAGTTCCAATATGTTATTTTCCTTTATATTACCCATCATATTCCCTTGATTGCTACCAGGGTTTTCATTTTTGGTACCACTTCTATTTTCAAAGTCATTCTGCCTTTCCCTAAGGTCTTGCATTAATTATTCTAGGAAGTTGATTTTATCTCTTTGTTATGTTAGAAGTTCGATTATAGCTTGGACCCCATCTTTGTTATTTCCTAGGTTGTGTTGATCCTCTTCATGGTCTTCCTCATGGTTTTCTTCATGGTTTTCCACATGGTTTTCCTCATGGTTTTCTTCCCTTTGACTCCTAGTACATCTTCCATTACCCCTTCCTCTTCCTCTTCCTCTTCCTCTTCCTCTTCCTCTTGCCATTCTAGGTTTTACCTGAAAGTTAAATTATGTAGTTAGTTCTTGATTTAGGATTTTAAAATTTAATTTATACCATTGCAAAACATTCCCTTAGTTGAATAAATTGAAGTGAGCACAAGGCCTAGATTTGAACCTTTGCTCTAATACCACATGTAATAACCCCCCATAATTAACTCAACAAAATTGACCATTCTTTTTTTTTTTTGTGTTTAATTTAATCATTATGTTTGGTTCAATTGCATACTCTGGGCATCCATCCATTTGGATTAGGCATTCATCCATCCGTGATGAGCATCTAACAATACGGGTTAGGTATTTGTCCATATGGGACATAAGATTTCATCTACCCAATACGGGATAGGAATCTACCCATGTGGGGTAGGCATCTACCCATATGGGTAGGCATCTAGCCATATGGGATAGGAGGTGCTTTGGCCAGAGACTTAGACTCATTAGGACCATTCGGGTCCTGAGCCACTCACTAAGTATTACACTCTTCTAACAGAAGTGCACCTTGGTCGCCATCCTTAGGAGTAATTAATAACATAATAAAAGCTTTAATTCCACCTCGGAATTTGGCTTAAATCCTAGGGAAGTCAAGCAAATCCAAACGGGATTCCTTCCAAGTATGCATTGAATTATTTTTTCCAATTTAATTATCTTATCTTTCAAAATAGGATTCTTACTCAACCTTTCTATACCAAGCTTAGACCCCACCCATGAATGCCTGAGTACGAGGGACAACTCCGTCCCAAGACTGCCTACATACCCGCTTTGGCACGAGATCAAGACGTAAAGTATGTAGTTCTATTTTCTACTCTATGGTTTGATGTAAACTGATTAGACTTAGTGGGAGGACTTACATGCAAGGTGGTGGAGAATCCTCTAGAAGCTTCTTATTCTTCCTACAACATGTGCCATAATTGGATGTGGAAAAATAAATAAATAAATAAGAAAAAAGTATATTTTCCATGTGTGTGTGTGTGTGTTTTATTATTCTTTTTATAACATTTATTCAATCATTTAAATAGCTTATCCAAAGATAAAAATAAAATTGTAATTTAAATCCAAAAGTGATAAAGGAGGGTTGTGACACATGGAGCCTCGTATGGTCTAGCCATACCCCTGAGAAAGGAGATAGATTTAGACCCAAGATAGTGAGGTCTCACACACTCCACAAATTTACTCTCATCAAGTAAAACCCTTACATAACTCTAATAATTTTCTTCACATGAACACTGCATACTAGACTTTGTAACTACATTTCAAACTTGTAACAATAACAAAATGGATTAGAGGAAATGGAGAACTTATCTCTCTAAACCTATGCTCCATCTCTCCAAGGATGGACTCCTTCCTTCCCTCCAATATATCTTCTTTCTCAAAATCCTGCAAGAGTTCTCCAAAAATGGAGAAGTGGGTAACACCCAACTCTCTCTTCACCCACTAATTATAAGGGAGATTAACTTGGAATAATTGGATGGAGAGGTGAAACTTGTAACCTTCTCCTCATCTCCTCCATGAGGTCTTTTCCTCATTTAAGAGGGGACAAAAATTAGGACAGCCCATTCCCCAAGTCTTCCCTCATTAATGAGCTATGGGTAGTGAGGTGGGTATGCTCGACTTATCTATCCTCCAAAATCATTAATCATTTTAATGAGGACTTTTGGAGGGTGAAATAAATTCGAAGGGCCTTTATTACATGTCCAATAGGCGCCCACCTCAAGGGTACAAACCTTGGGGTCTATTTTTGTAATTAAAACATGGTAATTAACTCATGAAGGACCCACAACAATAAACCACATAAACACATCTATATCTAATAATAAAACTGCATTTTCTTCTAACTAAGATATAGTTGATCTTATAACCTAACATTGAGGAAATTGATTTGAAATAAATAATTCTCCCTTAGTCCATGTTACTTTCTTGCACATAGAAAACACATTCCAAATTATAGTTAGACCACAAATATAATTTATATTATTTTCTATTAATCTTCATCATGTTTACTAGGAAATATTAAGAGTATTTACATATAATCATATCATTTATAATCCCATGATGTATACAACCATCTATTGAACAAAAAAATGCGATAATTGGAGTTGTATAGTTACATACAAGGCGGGGTGTTACAGTCTACCTAAGGTGGATAAAATAAAAAGGTGATAAAGGAGATAATCCATGTTAGAAGTAGGTGGTCACTAGAAGAGGAAAAATGCATCACTATTATAGTGAGTAGAAACTTAAGTTAAAGATGATGCAGCTAGTGAAGTTGGCCATTAAATGAGGAGATTGGACAATCTAAAATGAATATGTCATAGATTTGGTTTGAATCCACCTTTGATAATGATGAAGCTGTGTGGGTATAGTGAAATCTCACCAAGAAATGAAATAAACATAAAATTGTGAGGGATAAGGTTGTTTTTTTCTGTGATTGAAAAATTGAATGGTGTAATGTAAATTCTTATTTAGACGAATGAATGTGCAATAGTGATTTACAAAGGTTTATACTTTGCCAAATTGAGTTAGCTTGTACTAATAGGTTAACATGAAGTTTCAAAGACCCAAGGTTCAATGCTTCAAGATCAAACTATAACTCTTAGCATCAAGGGGGAATATGTTGATAATTGATGTTTGTCATTAAGTTCTACTAGAACTAGAGATCTATCATACACTTGACCATGCAAATAACTTTCATGTTCATTACCATTTGTAGTTTGACCATTAATTTAGGTTTATTTTAAGTTTTCTTTTTGGATCTACCAGTCTTCATTATATTGTAATAGTGAAAATGTAATTCAGGCTTTGTATTCTTTTAGATTCTAAAATCTATTTATGAGCTTTAACACTCTATAAAATATTTCCTTTTGTATTATTTGAAATACATTCTATAAGAAATATATCCATTTTAGACGTTTTTTATGTTTTGAGTAATAAAAGAGGGATAGGCCCATGTCATTCCATATCTGCATAGTGACACTAAGAGTGCATGAGGGATGCACACCCATTGAAAAAACCCTCCACTATAACAAAACAAAAATCCAATAGGGGAATTTGAAAGCTAGCAAAAACAAAAAGATACTAAAACCCAAAAAAAACCAGATCAACAACCCAGTAAAGGCATGCACAGATGGCCAAGTACATGGGGGAATTTTTATGCTATCAATCCTAGCACAAAATTAAGATCTTATTTGAAAAGGACATTTTTTTACAAGAACCAATCCTAGAGCTAGAGAACACGAAGGAAGAATCAGGGGTGGCTTTTGCTAGGGACTCTATGAGGAATAAACTTGCAATTAGGGCCTTTGTTCATTTATTTCTTCTCCCTTTTTCTATTCATCTCAATTTAGATAGTCTAAATAACCTACAAGGAGGCATTATGCATATTGGCCACATTCTTGCAAGCAATATTAGCCTCCTCAAATTTCATCTTGAGGGCCCCCTGAGATCTCTTATATTCTTGCATCTTGATTTTTTTTTTGGCCATTTTGAGCTTAGTGTTTAAATCTTCGATCCTCCCATTCACCTTATCCCATTTTCTGATAAGGCCCACAAGGTCATTGGTAGATCTCCACACTCTATCTTCATCTAAATCCTCCAGCCAGGTATTAGTCCTAGCTTTAGCCTCAGACAATATTTATGTTTGTGTTAAAATATTTCTATGTTTTTTTTCATTGTATGTATTTATATAATCTACAATTAAGTTCAAATATGATTTCCACATACTTCATCTCCTTTGTAATAATACAACTAAAACATTAACAAAAATAAATTATAAATACAAACACTAAATAACCGTTAGATTCTTTAAGAATGCCAAATATCAAATAAATTTCTCAACATAATAGTTGAGCCATCTCCCTTCCTTCAAAGTGCCTTGCGATAAGGTAATTTTAGTTTGTGTAATTTATTGTTAAAGATTCAGCAACTTGTTTACAAGTAGTAGAGCCTTAGTGTCATTGAATCCTTTCTTCTTGGAAACTAACATACTTTTTAGATTAGGAGAAAGTGAAAGTAGATAGCTAAGTAGAGGTGTAGGGTCATATTTAGATGAATTTGATTTCAATTTTCAATTGAAGAAGATGTTAAGATTTGACAAAAGTGAGAACTCCTACATTGCACTATTAGACCATATTTTTTTCAAAGATTGAATTTGTAAAATATACAAAAATGAATGATGATAACCAGAAATGTAGTTCTAATGTTCCTATAACCAATTTTTCATAATCTCTAACATTAAAATTAAAATGCAGTAGAGAAATAAGTTAATTTCATGAAGGAAGTGGTTGATCATAATTACAATACTTTTAACAAAATAAGACTTGAAAAACTTACCAATACACTATAGGCATCATTGTATATGCATATTTGTTGTAAATTAAGAATTTGTTTTAGAAATACATCATGCTTATGAATCAAGCTCACTAAGTTATTTTTATCATTGACTTTAGAGTTGTAAACATTATAAATTTTGGAACAACTATAGATAGGGTTAAACATTATAGAAAGTATAATTTCATCTCAACCATATTGTAAAACTTTATTATTAATACAAAGTTCACCAATCTTGGACAATTTTTTTATTATTCCCTGAATCTTAGAGGAGAGATTTAAGGAAATCAGATTGTGTGAACATATCTTTCATTTGTTGAGTTCATGAAAATTAAAATGCTTAAAATATTCAAATCTACACATAATTACAAGACAATCTCAATGGTGTTATCATTCAACAGAACATTCTCAAAATTTAACATTTCTAGGTCAATGTAAACAACAAAACAGTTGGTTATAATTGTGAGAAGAAAACTATTAATAATCAAATATCCCAGGCTATGGCATAAAAAAATCGATGTGGCAACCTCAATAAGAGATACATTTAATGTGTTCCCTTCAATTTTAATCTCTCTTACATCTTTCAAAGTAGCATGTGAATCCAATCACAAATCTTATGACTAATCTCAAAAGAAAAGGTGGGAACTTCAATAAGAGATACATTTAATGTGTTTCCATTAATTTTAATCTCTCTCACATCTTTCAATGTAGCTTGTGAATCCACTCACAAATCTTATCACTAATCTCAAAGGAGAAGGTGTTTTTAAACTCAAAGTTCAAGTGAACCAGAATGATGCTAAAAAATATCATCAACAATGTAGCTACATGAAGAAAAGGAGAAGTCCCTTGATGGAAATTTAGTGTTGGGTTGGGATGTTCAAAAGAATTTCCATCTTTTAGAGAAATTATTGGAGCCTACAAATATCAATGAAAATGAAAATGATTGAGACACAAATAACATAAGATAATGTAAAAACCAAACGTTAAAGCATCATCAAAAATATTGTTCATATTTTCTAAATATATGTATTTAAGATATCAAAGTAGGAAAGAATATTTTTGAGAATATTATACTAAAAATGCTCTCATTAACATAAATACAAAAATATTTACATACAACAAAGAAATTTTGACACTATGTTGTAATTTCTAAGTTATGAAGTTGAAAATTCTTAATACATACACAAGGAAAATACGAGCATATTTAAATTCCTCTATGTTGAAAAAACCCAATTTATTAAGTTATCCTTTAAAAATCCATTATTATCAAAATTTTAAAATATCTAAGTTACTTATGGTGCATTTTCAATTTTTCAAAGAAACCAACACCAACATCTAAAATTGAAATTTGTTTAGAAATAGTTGGTGACAAAGTTGGTTCTTAGAAAAATTGCTACAACAGGAAATTTCAAATAATGGAGTGTCAAAACACTTTGTAACAAAAGGGTGAAAAAAATGAGTTGAATTAAATAATTTTTAAAAAAGGACATAAAATAAATAAGGATATTTATGAGGTGAGGATTTGCAATTCAATGGCATCAAAGTTCATTATTAAAATTTATATTGAAATATAAATCTATAATGTATATATGTTATCCTATATCATATTATTATTAAATCTAAATTATAACTTTACCTCTAATTTTAATCTTATGAGGAAAACTAACATGAATTATAAAACTAATATTAACTTTTATATCTTTAATTGTGGTCATATTCCTAACCTTATTTATAATCCTAATGCTAATTTAAAATAACAAATTAATTTTATATAAAATTATTAGTACTAAACATGACCTTAACCCTAGGTATTTCTAACTCTAATAGTATAACTAAAGACAACACTAATTGTAACCCTAACATTAAGACTAAACCTAACTCTAATTGTAATTATAATCAGATTGTTCATAGGATCTATCAAATTTAATATTCAATGAGAATTGATAAAAATTCTATGGAAATATATATTCATAATTAATTTCTTTTATTCTATATTATATTGTCTTTAGAAGAGTAAGTTTTTGTACAATATTTGAATATGTTCACATGTTGTAGGTTTAATGGGGAAGAAAAGAACAATCATGGATCATCGAAAATATTTTATAGGTTCCTTCAATAAACTTTCCAAACTTTCCAAACTATTGTAACAACATAGAGGTAGTTTGCAACAATATATACCATTGCTCAAAATGGGTAAGAGACAACGTTTATGATTTCTACATATATAATAAATCTAATGCAAGTACGTCAGCTTGGATTTGGATTTTCTTTTGTATAGGACAAATCAAAACCACTATATGTATTCATTTCATAGAAACAACTTGTGTCTCTTCATCAATCAACTTTTAATTTTACATGAGAATTACTAACATATAATCTAAAGGATGATTTGATTAGATGAAAATTTATACAAATAATGCTTAGATTATGCTATCTCTAACATATTGTATTGCAAACTAAGTTTCAATTGTAAGATTCTCTTTTAATAGGATGGATTCATATTAATTATGGGAGGAAATGTATTTGTACACACTTAAAATTGTCCTTCCTAATTAAATAAATAAAATATTTATTTAATTATTTTATCCTAAGTCTTTTATTAATTAAATAAATCTTGATTTATGTAATTAATTAATTTAGCTTCTTCTAGCATTTTTCTAATTTAAATAGATACTTTTATTTATTTAAATTATTTTGTTCCTAAATTAATTAAATATTTTATTTACTTAATTGATCCCAATTCCTCTATTAATTAAATAAATCTCAATCAATCTTGTCAATCAATCTTATGGCGATCAAGCTACTATCACAATCCATTCTTTATTGAGCTCATCTTCATTAATATATGGTGAATGCTTGGTTAGTTTTTATTGTGTTTGGATCTTTATGGTTTTCATCTTAACTTTTCATGGTATATAATACCATTATACAATAGTTAAAGAAGAAAATTTGGATCATTGAATTGGCATGTTTGAGCTACAACTTCTTCTTGATACAAACAAATATCAAAATTATATATTTTTTTTACCAACAAATTTAATAAATGTATGGTAGCCATAATAAGTTGTTTTGAACAATTCCATTAATTATAGTACATATCATTTTGTAAAATTTTACGTTTTGGAGTTTAAACTTAAAATTTTATGTTTCATTATTTTTAGTTAATTATTTATATATATATATATATATCATTTTAGCACTGTTTAATTTCTACTGTAAAATAATTTAAACTATATTCTGAAATATTCAATAAGATAGAAGCATGTACACATATCTACCTATATTATTTATAAGTTAAATACACTAACTTGAACAATGCAAACATTCATCAATACATTAATTTTAATTATATACTAATCTAGTGTTATCGATAGGTTCAATTATAGTTATGGTTATGATTAGAATTCAATTATACAAAATCAAATTTTAACCTTAAACATAATTGAACACTAAATCAAAGTCAACTCTAACACTGAGCATGATTGAATACTAAAACCAAATTGGACCTTGACCCATCTCATAAAACTAATTAAATTGTAATTCTTAAGTATAACTATTAAATATAATATCTTAATATACAATATTTACATTTTTATTTAAATTTATTATTTATTCTTGTAAAAAAATTCAAATTGTGTAAAAGTAATAATCCAAAAAAAAAACACATATATGCCCTGACTGTTTCGTTTTGTTGTTTTTGGTTTTAGCCGTTCTTAGTTGGTTATGTCAAAACTTTTGTCTTTATGGTTGTTTTTATGTAAACTCATTATAAACATTTCATTGTTTTTGGTGGTCTTTATCTGAAACCTTGTTTTTTTTAATAACGTTTTTATTTGGATGTGTACTTAATAAAAAATAAATAAACAAGAAATAAATTTAAAATATTAAAAGTAAAATCTAATTATATAATATATATTTGTTTACTTAAATTAATTTTTATCTTTGCAAAATAATTTTCTACAAAATATAAATTATAATTTTCTAAAAGATAATATCTTTTTCCCTATAGCTCTTATTTTAAAGGAATTTTGTAAAAATGTAAGTATAATTTTGTTTATTAATTTTAAAAGTTAAATTATATATTTTATTTGTATTTGCTTCATATACACTAGCTTTTTATTTTTTATGGTTTGTAGTCACTAAATTTTACTAGAAAAACCAAAATAGATATTAAAGTAAAAAAAAAATTTAAACATAAGTTAGATAAACATTTTTTGTAATTCATTTATGAAATGCTTATATACCCAAATATATCATCATCAACGACAAAAACAATTTTGAATTATATTTTTCTTTTTGAAGACTTCCTTAAAATAACATATTTAAATTTTTTTAAGTATTGTGTCTATGATTCTTTCTTAATAATAAGAAACAATGGACAATTTGATTTGGAAGTATCATTATACTAAGTTTTTTATTTTTAAATTTTTATTTGATTAAATGTCTTATTTCAAACCACACTATAAATGGATTTTATTCAAGAAACTAATGCAATTTCACTAAACCACCATTTAAAATGCAAAACAAAATTTGCAAAATTTGATTTATCATATAAAATATTCCGTAACTTTTTTAATTTTTAATTTTATTAAATCTATAAACTTTATACAATTAACATAAACTAATACAAATAAACTTAGATTAAATTATCTAAAAGTAATAGTGCTCAAGATCATGTCAAGTTATATAGTGATCAAGCTCGCATTAGCAACACATTTAATAGTTACATCATTTATTTTGAACGGAAATCATCAACAAAGAAGAAGAAAAATGCTTACTTTACTGTTTTTAATTAGATCGTCAGAAAACTGATGAAGAGCAAGCATTCCAATCATTAAAAATCCAATACAACTCACCCCACAAAAATTCTACTGCTATTCACTGATCAGCTTCTTACATGATGAGATTATTTATAGCGCAAAAAACTAGCACTAATAAAAGACACGTAGAGTGCTGCAGTGTAGAAATGTGCAGAAATATAATGACAAGTTATAAAATACGTGTTACATACAAATCTGTGTGCCAAGTATCATATAATTCACTATTGTTTTTTTCATTGATGATACGGTGTATATAATTAAAATATGCAAGAAAACCTTATATTGTTAACAACTACAAGGATATAAATAATTCAGACATGGCAACTTTCCCATGAGAGAGATTTTGATATAAATTAATATTAATTTCGCATTATTAAAAAAGAAACCATAATTGGAAGAGTAAAATGATAGTATCTTTTTACACTCATGAAGCAAAAATGCAAAAATAAATTATAGTAACAATGATAGTATAATGAAAAAATCTAATATATATTTAATTAGTAAATGTAAAATATTAATATATATATATATATATATATATTTTGATAAAAGTGGATGAACCACTGAAATTATATTAAATCTTTATATTTTTTTTACATGGTGTCTGGTTCAATGAGCACTGAAGGGAAAGAACCAGTAAGAAAACCCTTCAGTATTGCTTAAAAAACAAAAGCCTATTTACCCATTACGAAAGCCCATAGGCAACCCAGATACAACCCCTGATTACAATATCAATCACATTAGATATAAAGGAAGCTTGGAAAAAGCTTATAGGAATCAGTAAAGAAGATGGCACCCCAAAATGAGACCACCATGTCCACAAAGTGTCATCGCCCAAAAGGGACCAAACTGTCTATGCACCGCAAGACTCCAAGGCCCTGTAGAGAACAAACCCACAACCAGAAGGGAACCAAGTAAAAGCAGTCCTAACAACAAAAGAATAATTATCAAACATATGCCCATCCATATAATAAGCAGAGAAGGATGGAAAAAACCTTCAGGAATCAAGGAGAGGCCTATCCATAAAAGAATCCAAAGAAAAAGCCATAACAACAACAACAAGATAAGGAGCCATCTGCACCACCAAATAACCTGTCCCTCATCTGGAATATAACAGAAAAAAGGACAACCACACCAAGAATAGGGAATGAAGGAAGCTTCTGAATGAAAGGTCTATTAAGAGAGAAGTTTCATGCAAGAGATAGGAAAATCCGAAGGGGCAAGTTCTATATGATTAGCACCCTCAACAACAACCTTGTTTGCAAGAAAATCTGCGAAAGCATTAATTTCTCTAAAACAATGAGAAATAGAGAAAGTGGAAAAGCCATTTAGTTGAAGGAGAATGTGCTCTAAAAAATACTGCAAGTGCCAAGAGAGACACTTTTTTCTAGCAACCGCCTAAAATACCAGCATTGAATCACCTTCACTAACAATGTCCTTAATGTTTAGAGAACGAGCAAGATCAAGTCCAAAGGATAAGGCCTGAAACTCAGCCACATTATTAGTGCCATGACCAATATATTTACCCACTGCTTTGATGATCTTTGAGGAGTGATAAAAAACAATTACCCCAACCCCAGACCTCCCCAGATTACCCTTAGAGGCCCCGTCAAACTGAAGTTTGAATGAAGGAAAAGGAGGAGGACTCCATTTAGCCATTTGTGCTTAAGAGTCTAAGAAACTCCATCTGTTATAACCCCATGAGAAGGCATCAAATGAAGTAAAGACCATCGCCAAGTGACCTAATTATCCCAATGAGAAAAGGACCTGAGATGATCTAAATTTCTATGAATGAAAGCAAGCACCACTTCACTAATGGAAGCTTGAATTTTACCAATTATGACTATCAAAGATGAGGATTTATGTTTGAAGATTCTTGAATTCCTTTCAAGCCAAAGATTCCAAATCAGCAGAGATGGAGCGACAACCCAAAGAGATGAATAGAATGAAGAGGGAAACAACAAGGGCTATGACATAAATTGTGAAAGTAGATTTGGATAGAGAGAAGAAGACCATCCTAACATATCAAACAACCAATACCAACACTCAGAGGCAAAAGGACATAGCAACAAAAGGTGATCCATCGATTCCATACAATAACCACAGAAAACACAAGGAAAACCTGTTGTAATCCCAAGTCTATCCAACCACATTCCAGTAAGGACTTTATCTTGGACTGCCAACCAAGCAAAAGCCCTTGCCTTTGGAAGACAAGCAGGATGCCAAAAAAGCTTAGTAGGCCAACAAGATGGCAAGGGGGCCTGAACCAAAGAATTGTACCCCTCTTTAACTGAATAGGAACCTGTATCATTTTTAACCCAAACCAAATAGTCCTCCTTCATATGGAAAAGTAAAGGTCTTTTATGAATTTCTTCTATAAAAGCTAAAATAATATCATTATTAATAGATAGGGGAGGGATATCCTTCCATTTAGCCACTAAACATGGACCTGAGGTGACAATGTTGAAATAATCTGCAACAAAAGGTCCCCAAAGATCTGACAAAATATCCGGTAAAGGGGACTAGTCACGAATAGCTGAGAGAGCAGGATGCCCATTCCAAACTTCATCCCAAAAATGAGCCTTTTTCCCATTATGGACCACCCAAGATAAATGTGGTAAGATCACCTCCCTACAAGAAATCAAAAAATTCCAAAATGCAGAGCCCTTTGGAAGGGATGTTGCAATAAAAATCCTTTTGCTGGGTGCTCCCCTTAAATACTTGGCGAGCATGATGGAAGCCCATTTACTCCGGGGGTTTGCATATAACTTCCAAATCAATTTTGCCCCCAATTCTTTATTCTGAATAACTAGGTCGCGGATACCTGCACCCCCCACCTCCTTGGGATGACATATTTTATCCCAAGCAAGAAGAGGGATCTTTGTTTGTCCTCCTAAGTTGTCACTCCAAAGGAACGTCCTGAGGGAAACCTTAATCTTCTTAATGACTTGAGAAGGCACCTGCAGGATAGACATCAAGTATGTAGGAATGGCACTCAACACTGATTTGATTAGAAGGATCTTACCAGCCATTGTTAGCCACTTATGATTCCAGGAGGTAATTCTGGAGGTAATAGAATGGACTACTTTATCCCAAAAGGAGTTCTTATCTGAACCCAAAAAGAAAGGGATGCCCAAGTACATGTAGGGAAAGGTCCCAACATGAAAGCTCCAAAAGTGGGCAAGATTGTCCCAAACTAATGTGGGGACATTCAGAAAAAAGACTTTGGACTTCTGATTATTAACCTTTTGACCAGAAAAGGAAGCGTAATTAGAAATAATTTTCTTAATAACTTGAGCTTCCCTCATAGAAGCCATCCCAAACAGAAGTGTATCATTAGAAAATAATACACTCTGATACCTGACCATAGACCCAAAGACGTAGCATTAGATATAGCCCTGCTCAATCCTTTGGCCAAAAGAATAAACAAAAAAGGGGATAGAGGATCTCCTTGCCTAATTCCCTGGGAGGAAGCAAAAAAGCCTGAGGGAGAACCATTAATCAAAACTGAAAAGCGAGCAGAGGATATACATGAAAAGACCCACTTGACCCAACTATGTGAAAACCCAAAATGATACAATACCACCACCAGGGATTGCCAATTAACACGATCATAGGCTTTAAGCATGTGTAGTTTAAGAATCATTGCTGGGACCTTTTGCTGGGATATGGAGTGCAGGATTTCATGCGCTACAATAGCACCTTCAGGAGTTTCCCGTCCAGGCACAAAACTACCCTGCTCCAAAGAAATTATCCGAGGAAGGAGTTTAGACAACCTAACCAAAATTGCCTTAGTAAAGATTTTGTATAAGGTGTTACACAATGCAATTGGACGAAAGTCCGAAAAAGAGGTAGGATTATCTACTTTTGGAATAATAGCTATAAGAGTAGTATTAATTTCTCTTAAGATCGACCTATTCCTTCTAGACTCCACCAAGGCTAACAACAAATCTTTTCCAATAAAATCCCAACATCTCTAAAAGAATAAGGCCGTAAATCCATCCGGACTCGAAGCCTTTTCCGGATGCATGGAAAAGACTATCTCTTTCAATTCAGCCAACAAAAAGGGGCCCATAAGCAACCTATTATCCTCAGGGGAAACTAAAGAGGGGATCGAATTTACAAACTCATCATCAACCACCACCGGCTCCATTGAAAGAAGAGACTTAAAGAACCTTACAGCTTTAGCAGCTATATCATCCTCATCTATCAGACTATTACCATTAGATTCATGAATACAAGAGATTAAATTGCAAAGTCTCTTGAGCTTAGAAGAGGAATGAAAGAATTTAGTATTTCGATCGCCTTCAGAAAGCCAAAGATCCCTAGACTTCTATCTCCAATAAGATTCTTCCCTAGCCAAGGTCTCACTCAACTACAGGTTCAACAACTTTAGCTTCTCATATATTGCAGGAGACAACCCTGAAGCAACAATGCTTTCATTAAGCTGCTCAATTTCCTCCCGAATCCTGGCCTTTTCACCAAAAATATTCTTAAAATGCATCACATTCCAATCCTTAATCCTTGACTTTAAAAAGCCCGGTTTCTTAACAAGCTGAAACATCCGCGACCCAAGAAAAAATGGAGCTGAATACCACCAATGTTTTAAGGAAGGCAAAAATGATTGGTCCCTAAACCACATTGGCTCAAACTTGAAAGGTAAATTTCTAGGAGCCCTATCCTCGAAAATAGAAAACTGAATAGGGAAATGATCAGAGCCAGTAAAGGGGATTATTGAGGACATAAAATCCTGACCTGAATTGAACCAATTATCCAAAACCATAAAATGATCCAGTCTTTCCGAAATTTGGCAAAAGTCCCTATGCATATTAGTCCATGTAAATGACCCATTAAGAGGTTTACAATCAACCAAATTCAAGGAGTGAATGAAGTTGCAAAAGTCTGACATAGCATGCTTATTAGGGATGATTCCCCCAACCTTTTCATCCATACTAGTAATTGCATTAAAATCTCCCCCAAAAATTAGAAAAACATTCCGTAGAGGAGTGGCAAGACAAACCAAGTAATTCCAAAGTGTTCTTTTTTCTAGAACCCCCGATGGACCATACACATTAAATAACCAGAATTTTAACTTTGACAACCTGCTCTTAACTAGCCCAAGCATCCAATTGGATGAGGAAGCAATTAATGAGAATTGTATAGTAGAATCTTTCCAAAGGACAGCCAGCCCACTCGAAGCCCCAGAAGAGGGAGATGAGCAAAAATTCCAAACTTTCCAAGAGGAAAATAACCTATCAGCCAAAGATAGATTTAGCTTAGTTTCTTGTAACAATAACAGATCACACTTCATTAAGTCTAATTGTGACTTAATCAAGCGTCGTTTGTTAGGGGTGTTTAAGCCCCTAACATTCCAGGATATAATCTTCATTGGGCCTGAGGGGAAGCATCAGCTCCCCTCAAAATATTCAACGATACTGGAGAAACCATTCCAACCAAAAAAACCTTATGCAGACTTCGGTTAGTAGCTAAGGCTCTTGTGAGAGGTGGACTAAAGGGTTTCTTTGATCTTTTCTTTCTGGAAGTCTCCAAAGAGGAAAGAATAGTTGATTGAATTCCCGCATCAATTTCTAATTTAGTCTTAATATGCTTAGGCTTGCGACCCCTTTTCCCTGGAGTAGACAAGGGTGAAGTAGGGATAAGAGGGGTTTGAACCAAAGGAAGCCCAGGAGTGACCTCCACAAGTGCCTTATCTACCCTAACCTCCTCCTTTTCTGAGACCAAGGGAGAGAGAGAAGACACAAGACCTGAAGCCACCAAATTATTATCCATATTGAGAAGCTCAAAAGAGTTATTGATGGGAAAAGTAGCCAAATTATTCTCCAAAGTCTCCAAATCAACCGAAATCTAAGAAATTACCTTATTAGATAAAGGAGAATTAAGAGATACCTTATTAGTATTAACAATATCCTATACCTAAGTAATGAGATGCTCATCTAGAATAAAATCAACCTCCACGGGTTTGTCACTATCTATCAAAACCTCCGGGATTCATGAAACAGTCTCTAATAAAATACCCACATCTGGAGCAATATCCCCACCCATGGTTTTATTCAAAACAACAGGGGTTTGGGACTCAGCCCCCAAAATATTACCTAACTCAACCACAAGCTCAGAATACACTCCCGTATTTGTAGTGACATTAGAAATTTTTAGAGGGGGAGCATTCGACAAACCAATCCTCGGGGAAATAACAAAGTTTTTAGAAGCCGCTGCTGAAACCCTAGAAGTGAAAGTCTTCTTCACAGGGGAAGGAGGAATAGTGGCAGCCCCAACAAATTGATCTTTATTCCAGGCAAAAGTTTCCACATTCTCATCAAAAGGAGATTCAATATCCCCTAACCCAAAATGAATGGAATTCATATGAAAGAACAGGGGAGAATCCATAGTTACTACAGAGCAACCAAAATCTCCATAATCCCTGACCAAATTTTGATGCCACAAACCAAAGGGAGATTGAATGTTACATAATTTTGGTGGGGAGAATTTAGGGGAAGTTAAGACACAAATTTTGACAACCAACACCCCATCCTCAAACATAGAACATGAAAGCAAAAATTTACCCAAAGAATCCCTGATTTTCATTAATATATTAGATTCAATAAATTCAGATGGTAATAGAGGAAGTTTAAACCACATTGGAACCCATTTTGGGCCAACCCTAGTAGCCGCTAGAAAGGGTTTCTATCTTTTCACAAAAATCAGGTTTTTTCCAAGCCAAAAAAATGAAGCACTCAAAGCCTTATCTCTAGCAGATTCAGAATCAAACACAATAAGAAACGAACTTGCAGAAAGAACATGGAAGTACAAAGTGCCATACCAGTGAGCATGAAGTTTGTAATGAAGTTTGGACAAAGGATAGAATCACCCCACACTTGAATCACAACTGCTAAAGCTCGAAGATCATGAGCCTTCTTCCCCAAAATGGCATCTGAGGCATCAATCAATGGGATCGGAATCGAAGTAGGCTGAGAGGACAATTCCAAATTCTGCAAATGACCTCCTGAATCCTTTGAAAGTGGTTGCAAATTCGTAGAGGCATTCGGCAGATCAATCAGAGCCTTATTGCCGAAAACCCTAACATTCTGCCTTTGCCTACCCTTCTGCCATTTCCTGAAATTGTGATCCCGCCAAAAGAACCCTTTAAAATATGCAGAAGAAGGGAAATTAGATTGGGATGTTTTAACGTGAGCAGGTGAGGCCAAGACATCAACCCATTTCCTGTCCTTGAAGACCCATTGTGGAACATGTCCTGTTTGAGAGCCAAAAGGATCTTTGGGGGGGAGTGGATCAGACACCACCTCATCTCCCCAACACCTATTTTGATGCATGCCAACGGCCATCTGAAATTAAGTCCTCCTGATTTGATGCTCCCAAGAACAACGATGAGATGCAAGCCCAAAATCCTCAATTATGATGACTCCTAGGTGCAAGATCGAAGCCCACTTAATGTCGTCCTTGCCGCTGACAAATGAGGTCTGAAAACCAAGTATAATCTGAGGGATAGCGGTCTGAATACTCCTCCAAACTTATCAGAACCTTATCTTGAAGACAATACCTATATTTATCTGATCTCAAATATTTTCCTGAGGGAGTCTCCAGATCTGAGGGATTCTCCAGATCTGTCAAAGATGAATCATTTCCGCTAGGTAGGGAGATGAATATGAAAATGTAACTGAGGACGATGCTTCCAGCAGTAATTTGAATAATATGTTTCTTTTCAATTTGGATGATCTCCGCAAGCCGGCATCAGCATTCCAAGATGACCAGTAAAACTAAAACTCTTCAACTGGAGTAGAAAATCTGATGTCGCTGAACCGGCCTGCAAATCTAAATGTGATACTGAGCGCCAAATTTATACTTATGCAGTGGTAGTATGTAAAGTGCGGCTTCCTCTGGTGAGATGCAAAATAACTTTGAGATCATAAATGGTTCTGTTATCGATTGATGGGTTGTGTGCTCTTGTTCGATCTGAGATCAACTATTGTTGCTTGCTGCTATGCAAAAATTTGATCTGTCTTGAAAAACTTAAACTGCGATGCAATCAAGTGCTGGCCTCATTGCCCGCCTTCTCCTTTCATCGCATTCATCAACCCTCATTAAAAAAATATTTAACCTTTCGACAAAAAATTAAAACCCTAAATACTTGAGCTCGACAAACTTGTACAATTCGTTTCAATGTTGTGTTCAATTCAAATTTGGCCAGACAACAGGGTTCGATTCCTCTCACAAATAATCTTTTTTAAACCACCGAGTTGTACGCTTCACCAGTTTAGCAGTCAGTGGAAATGAAGTCAAAATATTAATATATTAATATAATATATATAATCTAATAATATAATATATTAAGAAATATATTATTTTAAAATAATTCACCATTATCAATAAATTAAATTTTCATATAATATTGACAAAGAAAATGTTTTTTTCTTTATATTATAACTTTCTCGTATTAACATTCATTAGTTGTGTCATCACAATTCTTCTATTAATTGAAAAACACATTGTTAACAATATATAGTTTAATGGCAATATTACAAATAAGTATTAGCCACTACATGATTAATATATATTCTCAAACTATACACATTTTTCAAACCCATAACTATGTTAAACAGGGTCATGTTACACCATAGTTCCTACCAAATTCTACCAAAATAGTTTTGTTCAGTCAATTGAAATTCCAAACTGTGAAAAATCAGTGTCATGTTTCAATAGAAAGCAAAAACAAATTTTGTAAACACTGTTTCACACATGAAAATTTGTTTTTATTATTCTTATTGATTATTTGCAGAGTTTTCAAATTTTGTGTGGCCTGAAAATAAAATATTAAATTCATTATATACTTTCATATATATATTTTCACCCATGTTTTGATTAAAATATTTTTAATATAATGTTTAATTTTTTTTTAACAATATTTATGCAAATAAATATATTAAGAAAATGGGTAACCCATGTATTGAAGTGGTTAAAACACTTAGTTTGTGAAGCCACCATCAAGGTTGAAATCCTCACCGGGTAGCTATCCTTATAGGCTTTGTCCTTTCGCTAGGCTGGTAGACTCACAGGATTTGAATAGTAATAGTGTTTGGGTTGGTGGACTTATGGATTTGAACAACAATAGTGTTTGTTGGGCTAGTAAACTCATGAATTTGAACATCAATAGTGTTTGACACCTTAAAAAGTGCCCCTTGTTGATAAAAAAAAAAATAATATTAAGAAAAGAAAAATTTCAAAAACTATATATAGATTTAAAAAGGAACATATAAGTATAGTATTCACTACATTTTACCTAGTTAAATTACTAATTAGGCTGATCTCCAATGGTCATGTGTAGCCATGGGGACCGAAAGCCACTAGGGAGATAAAGGGCTTGCCCCATTTCAAATTTGGCCTTGTTTAAGTAGGACCAAGGAATTTTAGGGCACCTTGGTCCGATAAATGCGACCAATAGAAAGAAAAATGGGCATGGTACCTCTAGGATGGAGTCCACTAAATGGTGTTCATGAAATTAGGGTTGGATAATAGGATTGAAATGGACCTAGATAGGGGATGGAGATAGGACACCCTAAATTAGGGGCACAAGCATGAGGGATAAATTAGACCAGTTACAATTTACGAGCCTACATTTATCCCCCACTTTAGTGAGATTATGAGCCTATTAAAATACTCATGATAAAATAGAAGGATGTGAGAGAGGAGAAATTAGGAGCAAGATCACAAGGAGATAAGACATCACTAAGTTTGAGGAACCAAGCCCCCAATCTTAGGATCTTAACTCACACAATCACCTGCAAGGACACACAAAACATGACAAAGACAAAAAATTCAAATAAAGAGAAAAAAAGATAAAAGACACATAACAAAAGGTGTAGTACCCCTCCCTTGATCAGACTATTTTAAATACTTATTTTGACCATGGTTGACATTTCAGTGGTTTTTATGGATACACTATGCGATGATGTTTTTTTCATATATTATGCTCTAATGAACTATGCTTTCATGTGTGATTCAGTGTTGTTTATGGATTATTAGATGTTAACTTTATTTACGTTTTATTGACCATGGACTAACACATTTATCTTATATATGAGTTGCATTATGCATCTATGTTCATGTATATGTTGAGTTTGTATGGGGTGCGAGGAGATAATTTTTCGTTACCCACTTCGGTGAGACATCGAACGTCATGATTCTCCTTCACTGGTGTGTCTACTGTGTTTGAATATATATGTATGTTGTTATAATAAAAGATCACCGAGGGGGGGGGGGGGCGGTGAATCAGTGATCTATCGGAAGTTAAAACCACAAAATTATTTTTTATCCATCAAAATTTATAATGCATAATGGATAAGAACATTAATATGCAACAACAAATTCACAAATCCACAACATCAAAATTTATACGTGGAAAGCCGAAAAGGGAAAACCATAGTGGGGCTGGAACCCACAATATTCATATACTATGACCATGAGTACATAAATATTACATAGATGGGGAATGCACTTGCATTCAGGATCATTGCGTAGAGCTCACTGCTCAATTACAATTGCCCGGAGGGCTACACCCCTCAAGGAAGTCTCACTGACTTACAATTTGATTACAATAGGAATGTACAATGAAATGAACTCTTAGAAAACATCTAACTATGCAAAGATAATTTCCGGTTAGGCTCTGAAACACTGACTGTCTCTGATTTGTTGATTACTTTGTTCCTTCTCAGTTAGCTACTAGTTGATCTGAAAACAAAATGCACATGTATAACTACACTCAGTCGCACCAAAACTAGTTATCACACACACACAATATCGAAAATCAACCACCAAATCATTCTTATATATCTAGTCTTGCCACCAAAACAATCTTCTTCATGTCAGCTTCAAGAGATGTAACATGAAGATGAAGTTGACATCAACCTCGAATAACCCATGGCACTGGACAAAAACATTATAACCACACGCTTCCCAAAGGTCTTTCCAAATATCAAGATCACAAAAACAATCACCAAAAATACCGCAACCATCGGAAACCATTTCAGACCAGCACGTTACCAAAATACCCAGTTTTGCCTTGTTTCACTAGTTATTTGTTTTTCGGTTACCTCCAACTTCCAGATACGATGAATCATGATCACAAGATCAAATCACCATGAATAGTTTCCATCAATGACAACCCTAAATAAATAATTAACCACCAGAAGTCTCCAAAAATCATCGGATGAGTGTCAATTTCCAACAATCTCCCCATTTGGTATTGATGGCAACACCTATGAAAAATGGCTAAGTATTGAAATTTGTAAAAGAATTTTGACAGTCCCCCTTAGATCAATATTTTGCATCACCGAACTTACTGTACACTCTATATACATTTTTCACCTCATCTCTCCCCCTTTGAAAACAATGCCAAAAATGGGATGCTGCCCAAAACTGATACACAAATGAATAATTTACAAATATTTAAATAAATTGGCATAAGTATTTTGCAAAACTCCCAAGTGAGTCTCCCACCCACTCTTCAGGTTATCCAAAATTGTAATGAATGCATTGAATACTATGGCATGAATCTCTAGCTCTCTTAGGTTTGATGGTATAGGATGGGCCATTTCCTTCATACAATCCACCTTATTTCTTAGCAAGGTCTCTATCCAAACAACAATCAAGTTCCAAATCTCACCTACTCTCCTCAGAATTTTCTCCTTATCAGCCTAAAAACCAAAGATTAGATAATTCAAAGCTATGATCTGTCCTTGAATTCTCTTGGTTAGATTTACATTGGAATCAAATGATTGTGAAATACATGCCAGCTTGTCCTGGCAATCATTTATTTGTTTATCAATATCAATAATGAACTTGGGCAAAATGAGACATGATTTGTACAATTTAGCAGCTTCCAACAATGTGTCAAAAACTGTTTGCAGTATCTTATTCAATGTCACCCTATCATACTCAATCATCTTAAAAAATATATGCTTCCTAACTTCCTTAAATATATCCAAAACCTTTTGAGTAGCCGTCTTCTCCAAGGAATCAAAATTGTTATTCACATTATCAATCAATTGAATAAATTTACCGGAGGGGTTGTCTTTTGAATCTAGTTTTACATTTGTAGCCACCTTCTGCAAAACATCAATAAACATCAAAAGTAACTTTATATCTTTGATCTCTGACTTCACTAGGTCCTGGTTGGCCTGAGCTTGGACTACAACAGCAAGCATAAGCTTCTCTATGAGAAAAAGCTTTCCAAGCTCAGCTAATCCATCAAGGTTTATCTGTGGTGAAATTCCTATTACCAAAGGAGTGGCAATTGTTAGATCATCTATGCCTTTCCCTTTGTCCACCTTAATTGACTTAGCATCCTTTTTCTCACCCTTATCTCCAATATCAGTCTGTATAGGGGCTACAACATTGTCGGTCACCAGAGGATTGTCATCGGTCTCAGCATCAACTATGGTATTACCTTGGTCGTCCGATTGATCCTTAGATTGAATTTCAACCTTTTGACTTTTGGAATTACCTAGCTTGTCTTCCAGCTAAGATGATTTGAAGGCATCCTTGTACAGAGGGTCATTTTGAATCTTCTTCCAAATTTTGTCTATCTCCCTTTTGACTTCCTCAACATTGCCAATAATCAACCGATTTATTTTATTTTTTCTTCGGAATTCCTTCTTATTGTCCTCCTCAATCAATTGATTAACTTCATCATGGGTTATACATGTACAAATATTTACAAGTTCTATTTATTTCATCTCTCTATCCATTTTATTTGCATTCACCCTTCTAGAATCAGTAATATTGTACAGGTCCTTAGGAATGTACTTCTCTAACTCAATCAATGTGTTACTAAAACTATGTAAATACAATACTACAACTTCCTCAACTTTTCTTTGGTCACCATCATCAAAATTGTCAAAATTTGCTTGAAGATTCTTTAAGTTTCCATCCGCAAGTATCTCATTAATCAATTGGTCTAATTCACTCTTCATCGGTTTACTTCTTTGGGATCTTCTGGAGGGAGTAGGATCTGATTTTGTCCTCTTGCTAGGTTGCACTCCACCGGATTGAGGCTTCCTCATTTGTCTAATAAATTGACCCTTTTTCATTGCTCTAGTTGCCTCTTCCTCAGACTCTGTCTCTGAGGCCACCGAAGAAACTGCAACATAAGTCCTTTTAGGTTTTTCTTTTTTCTTCAACACACCTTTTCCGGATCGGGTATGCTCTATAGGCTGTGCCACCAGAGCATGAGTGGACTTAGTTTATTCTTTCTATGCATGTTTCTCTCTGGCCTTCTTCACCTCGTCCTTTGTGAAGCCCATCCGAGCAGCTACTTCTTCTGCCATTTTGGTCACCTTTCTCTTTTGGGTAGGGGTAGTAAACTACTGGTACAAACTAAGATCTTTCTCCTTGAAAGTCCCAAATCTCCCTTCCTTGGGATCAACTAGTTGACTCAGGAGATGTTGATCATATCCCATGGGCATGATCAAAACAATTTGAGGCTCCACTGCTTCCATTAAACATTGATCCTTGTCAACCATGAAGCAAATGGTTTGCTCATACTTCTATACCACCTCTTTAGGAATTCTTTCCCTATTTTTCATCGAGGCTTGAAAGCTTTTGAAGTATTCCCAAAGGACAAATATCCTCTTAGTAGCATCACCAACAACCCACAGACCTTCCTTAATCTACATGGATACCAGACTTTCATAGGCCCATTTGTCCTTGCCATTGATACCAGGTATCTCTTGCAAATAGTATAATGCTAGGAAAATAAGGAGTATCCCATACTTGAATGTATTCATTTTGTCCTACTTAATTTTCTTCAAGTTACTCAACAACTCATTCAAAAGTGTTGTGCATAGGTCATACTTCTTATCCTCTTTAAGCATCTCATATGCAGAGTATATTGCAGTAATGAAGATGGAGTTGTATTGGTTGGACTGGTAGACCTTATAACCCACCACCATAGAAGTTAACTTTACATAATTCTCTAGAATATCTTTTATGGTAATGGCTCTACTATCAAATTTTGATCTATTTGTAGCAATAAGAGTGTCATTGGATACCTTCCTCAGGCTATGCACCACATCGGTTTGTGCCAAACCAGTTACAACATGGATTGCTTGCTTAGTGATCTTGTGGGGCTTATCCAACCATGTGAATCCGTCATGCATTCAACTCAAGATGCATAAAATCCACTCTGCCTTATCAAACAACAGGAAATGAACTAACTACAAGTAACCCTTGTCTTGGAGTGCCTTATATTCATGTTTGAGATTTTCCAAACCATCAGCCAAATGCTTGTTATAAAGATCCAACATATCAACATTTTTGAGCTCCTCAATGACGCAGTGAATGTAAGCCCTGATGTCCTCATTGTGTAGCACACTATAGGACACAAATCAAAATGCACTTATTGGGTCATCCTAGATTGATTTGAATGGATTCTTCTTAAAAATAGGATGAGCCTTATCCTTGATTTCAACTACCAAAGGTGCTACAATGCCAGAAAATGAAGCTATTTAAATTTTAGGGTTTGCAAACACCAACAAAACTAAACAGATAAGTACCTCACTTCACAACCGGGCGTAAGAAATCACTTAGTAAGTCATTGGAATCATTGTTAAGATTTCTAGGTTGCTTGGTCTTGCTCTTCTCTTACTCGCTTGATCATATTGTTCTGAATGAAGACTTCAAGTACACTTGTATCCTTCAAAAACCTAATTTTCCTCTATAATAAATGCAACAACCGGTTGTCATAATTTTCATAAAATTTCATATCAGAGCACAAGATCCTTGAGAAATCTTTGGACATCATCTCCACATATGATTTACTCCTTCTGAAACCTTCTAGAATCAATTGCAGACAACCAAAGAAGGGCTTCTTAGAATTTTCATGAAAACCTCCCCCTAAGGCATAAAGCCCTATTTACTTTATGAATCTCCTACAGCGGATTCGGGTATAGATCCATTATTTGCCTTAGATTCATACTTCTTTACCCACATCTTCTCATCGTGATCTCTAATCTCTTCAACCTTTGCGTTTCCCTTCTCATCTGATTTGTTCTTGTGTACCAGAGTACTGTTCTTGCTTTTGTCATACTTTGCAATGTGACCGGTTTTGTTACATGCTTGACAAACAACATTATTCTTCATAGATATGAAGTTCATCAAATTTTGTCTCATCCTGCACTATTTAGAAATATGTCCAAACATTCCACAAGCATAGCATCTTTTATTCTAAAGGTTATTCATCACAGCTCTACACACATTTGACTTGTGTCCAAAATTATTGCATATGAAACACTGACTAGTAAAGGTAGAAACATTATTCATATTATTCATCATATTGTTATTGTTCATCATTCCATTATTCATCCAAATTCTTCACTGACTGGCCATGTGACCAACTTTGCTGCAAGTAAAACATCTACCATTAAATTTATGAGCATTAGATTGTCTTACCAGAGGATTATTGCTCTTATTAGCATTGCCTTGTCCAGATCCGGAGGATTCACCTTTCTCATATCCTAGACCTTGCATATCATTCCCATGTCTTTAACTTTCCATCATGTCACCAAGTCCTGTTGAGCTAGCTTTGAATTTTTCTCTGTATTCATTAGTAGTAGAAAGTTCACCCCTCAAGGTAGCAACCTATCTTTCAATCTCTTGACCATTATTCCTTGATTGTGTCATCTCAAGTTTCAACTGATCATTCTCATAGGTAAGCTTGAAGCATTCATTAGGTCTTTCTTTCAATGATTTTGCCAGATTCTCCTCATTCTGCTTTTGGTCCTCAATCTCCTTAGTCAATCTCATCACAATGGATTGAATCTCATTCTTCAAAGAAGCATTTTCTCTCTCAAGCTTGTTAACCTCATCAACTTTGTCTTGGTATTCCATGATCTGATCTTCTTTCTCTTTCAACTTGTCCATTAATTCCTTCCTCTTTTTGCTGTAGATACTTGCTTTATCCTTCAGCTCACTAATGAATTCATCAGCAACATTCAGATTCTTCTTCAAGGTACAGACCTCACTTCTAGGAGCATGAAGATCCTCAAGTGCCACATTGAGTTGTCTCTCAAAATTGGAATCCATTGAATCAATCTCCCAGATCTTCCTCAAGTGGTTAAGCTTCCCTAGAGGAACTAGGCTCTGATACTAATTTTTAAATCAGAGATCACTGAGAGAGGGGGGAGGATGAATTAGTGATCTATCGGAAGTTAAAATGACAAGCTTATTCTTTATCCCTGATTAATAATGCATAACAGATAAGAACATAAACATGCAACAACAAATTCACAAATCCACAATAGTAGAATTTTTACGTGGAAAGCTGGAAAGGGAAAAACCATGGTGGTGCTGGAACCCACAATTTTCATATACTATGGTCAGGAGTACATAAATATTATATAGATGGGAAATGTACTTGCATTTAGGCTCACTGCTCAAAGATAATTTCCCGGAGGGCTACAACCCTAAAGGTAGTCTCGCTAACTTAGAATTTGATTATAATATGAATTTACAATTAAATGAACTCTTAGAAAGCATATGACTATGCAAAGATGAGTTATGGTTAGGCTCCAAAACACTGACTGTCTCTATTCTGTTGATTACTCCATTCTGTCTCAGTCAACTACCGGTTGATCTGAAACCAAAATGTGCATGTGGAACTACTCTAAATTGTACCAAAACTGGTCATGACACCGAATAACCCATAGCACCAAACCAAAACATTATAAAAACATGCTTCCCAAAGCTCTTTCCAAACACTGAGAGCCCAAAAACAATCACAAAAAATACCACAACCATCAGAAATCATTCCGAACTAGCACATTACCAAAATTCCTTTTTTTGCCATATTTCACCAGTAATTTATTTATTGGTTACCTCTAACTTCCAGATACAATAAATCATGATCACCATATCGAATCACCACAAAAAATTTCCACCAATGAAAACACTTCACAAATAATCAGCCACCATAAGTCTTCTGAAATCACCTTATGAGTGTCAATTGCCAACATATGTGTGGTTCGGTGACATAGGAATTACAAGTACAAGGTACTAACTTCACCTAGCTCCACAAGTCTAAGCATACCTAATTAACCTAATGGAAGTGGAGGAGATAGTCTCAAGTCCCTAAATATAATCCCTATCCTTTCTTGATAGTGAGCATTATCAGTTTTTTGTCAACCTATCCTATGTTGTTATGTGATTCAAGTCTTTATTTTGTTTAGATGAGTTTGTGTGTTATGTGTTTGTGAATTTATTAATTTCTTCTAGTGTTATTTAATGTGAAATTAATTGTTAATACCTTATGGTTATTAATAATTAATGTGTATTGCATTTATAAATTAAATTAAGGATAAAATAATATGGGCACCTTTTTATGGGTAAATAAATAAATCAAGCATTCTAGGTTAATTATTTAAATTAATTCTTTTAGAATTTATCATTAGTGGAATTTATATTGTGTCATGTGTTTTTTTGAAAAAATTTATTTTACCTTTACCAAAAAATTAAAGTTAACTTGTTCAATTTTCATATTTAGGAAACTAATTTTTTCCTAAAAGATATTTTCTGTAAAATTCCTTTATATTTGGGGATTTTTCCAAAATAGGGAGTTCTTTCATTTTGGGAAAACTTCCTCTCCATTGTTGAATGTGGATTTTGTTGGAGGCGTTGAACAAATTTTGAAGGCATTTTATTTGGAGAAAAGTTTTGGCCTCATCTTCAATTTTCATTTGCAGGAAAGCAGTTAAAGGTAGGATTTAAAATCTCTGTTATCTAACTTTAGTGTTGATTATGAAATATTTGTCTTTTGTCTTTGTGTTCCAAATGCATTCTTGTATTCATTATTTTATGTGAGAAATTATGCAATTTTAAATAAATTATTGTTGAATTTGGAATTCGGGAATCTTGAACCCTAAAATCGATTGTTTTGTTGTTTGTATACAGTCATGTTTTGACCATTTCTATTGATTTTTCTGTAAAAAAAAATGGAGAAGAAAGTAATTTATATTTTGTTGATTATCAAATTGAGGGGGAAGTCCTGTTAAATTTTTTTTATTTTTATAATGTTTGGGCAGATTTTTTTTATTAATTATTATTTTTATTGTGGGTATCCCACTGTGGCGAGCCACAATTGTGGCTTCTCCCATAGTCGTGGGAACCCACGATTGTGGGCAGCCACTATTGTGGCTTTCCCACAGATGTCGGAGCCCACGACTATGGGAACCCACTATCGTGGCCCCTCCCAAAGTCGTGAGAGACCACGACTATGGGAGGCCATGGTCGTGGCCCCTCTGACAGTCATGGGAGCCCACAACTGTGGGTATATATACATATATATATACATGTATGTATATATATGTATATGTATGTATATATATGTATATATATATGTATGCATATACATATATGTATACATACATATACATATATGTATACATATGTATACATATATATATGTATACATATATGTATATGTATATATATATGTATATACATATACGTATACGTATATGTATATACATATACACATACATATATAGACACACACATATATATGTATATATAGACACACACACACACACACACACACACATATATATATATACATGTATATATACATATAGATACATATATATACATATAGATATACATATACATATATATGTATATATTGTATACATATGTATATGTATATGTATATGTATATGTATATGTATATGTATGTATATGTATATATAAATGTACATATATAGATATATACATATATATATATATATTTACATATATATATACATATACATACATATACATATACATAAACACACACACACACACACACACATATGTATGTATGTATGTATGTATGTATGTGTAGTGTCATAAAATTGCGACCCTAGCAATTTTTGAATGCATTCGTGTCCTCATGCACGTGAGTTTGAATCCTCTAGCCTAATTAAAGACCGTAGATTGCTCAGCGCTCAGAAACAACTTCTTTCTTGGCCTTTGCATCACCTCGTCTGCACTCTGCCCTAAAGAAAGGGGTAGGACATGGACGTGGTTCCACTATCCCCCCTTGGACAGGGGCGTGCTGCCCTTGTCCCTGCCCTATTTTGGGGTAGGACCCTTCCCAGGGTTGCATTGTTGGTTGTGCATTGGGAAGGAAACTCCCCCAATGTCGGCCTGTGAGGAAAATCAAATCCACTTACATGTATTTAAGGTGCATTCATCCTCTCATTTTCAAAGGGTTCAATATGTTTAAGGTGGAATAAGTTGGATAAGTTCAAGTTGCATGAGCGATCAAGTGTTCAAGAGAATTGAAGCATTCTCAAGTCTCCCTTCAAGGCTAGTTGTTGCATTCAAGTGAAGAATTCAACCATTGAAGAGAAGATTGATTTCAATATTCAATTCCACACAAGCACTTCTATCAACATTTCTATCACAACCTCCCTTGAGGTGATTTACAATTTAGTCTTTCATTTACATTTACTTAAAAGTACTTTCTTTCATTACTTGGTTAATTCCAAAACTGGGGTTTGACCTATAGGAAAACCCCCAATCTCAACCCATTTTCCTCTCTTTTTTGCATGTAGTTTGTAGGTGCCCAACTTTACTTTTGGATTCGGGTTTCATTTGCAGAGGCAGAAAAACCATTTTCATTTCATCAATTTTTTAGAGGACAGTGTACATTCCCACCACAGTCTAGGCAAATTTTCCTCAAATTCGCAAGGCGACTTCATTTCAACATATTACTACTACATCTAGGTGTACAACTTCATGCCATTTTCTAATATCAGGTTATTATTAGTTCTTTGTCACTTTTGCACTACATAATTCAATCAATTCCTTTCCATTTTCAAATAAGGAAGATGGGATCAACTTATCATTCCCATTTCATTCAGGATTCAATCTTCATCCTTGAAGGTTGAATCTAGTGAATTTCCTCTCCTCATCCAAATGTAAATTGATGAAAAGTGTTTGTAGGGTAATCAATAGAAAAACTCTCATCTCTCTTTGATGGAAAGTGTATTTTTCCTCTTGATCTCATCATTCACCATTTTTCCCACATTACGGTATACATATATATACATACATATACATATATATATATTTATATTTATACATATATATACATATATATATATATATATATATATGTATATGTATGCATGTATATATATGTATATATATGTATATATATACATACATATATATATATATACATATATATATACATACATATATATATACATACATATATATACATATATATATACATATATATACATACATATATATATTTATATTTATATTTATACATATATATACATATATATATAGATATATATATGTATGCATGTATATATATGTATATATATGTATATATATACATACATACATATATATACATATATATATATATGTGTGTGTGTGTGTGTGTGTGTGTGTATACATATATGTATATGTACATATATGTATGTATATATATGTATATATATATATATACATACATATACATATATACATATATACATATATATACATGATCTATATGTATATATATGTATATATATACATATATACATATATACATATATATACATGTATATATGTGTGTGTATGTATATAGAATTATTAAATGATGTTAGTGAATATGGATTTGAGGATTATACTATTTTTAGAAACTATTGAAGAAAATGATTTAAATTGGAATTTGGAAATTATAGTGAAACTTGATCAATATGATTTAGATGGAAAAACAAAATCTATTTTTGAATGTAATGATGGTTTTTGTTTCATTTAGTTTTGGCTTCGTAATTAAGTCATATTACAAGTCAATTGGCTATATGTTGAGTTAGACCTTTTCATGTTTTCTTCCCTTTTGTGGTCATGTCTCGTGAGTAGACCAAATTGTCTAGTTGATTAAACCTAGATGGTAGGGTTTTAATGACTAAGTGTATTTGTTCAGTTGTGTTTGAACTCCTATGTATGGTTGGTTTTTATATTTTCGCCTTGGACTTCATTTGGGATTTTTGTAGTGTCATAAGGAAGAGTGACTTTCGAGTAGGGGCTGGACTCAAAATGGCTGATAGGATAATCCCCTTGGTTTTTGGATAATTTAGTGATAATCTAATAATGTATTAGGGGGTTTGGGAGGCATCAACATTAATTAAGATTAATTGTACCCCACTCGTGGTTGAGTTCTCGTATAGACTCAGGATGTAGTGGATAGACCTAGAATGGAAAAACCAACAACCTTGTACTCCTCATGAAAGATTTATTGGGTTCACATGTGACTTGGATAGGGCTGGGGGTTTGGGAGAGGCTACCAAGATAATCGAAGATGCGGGTCATGGCCTATGGAGGCTTGTTAGGACAACCATTCCAAGCTATGTGATGACACTCTTCCCTTATGTTCACTATTGTGTAGACCAAGGATGTCACCTGGAGTTTTAATGTTGAGTCATGTTTATGTGTGTATGTTTATGTAGCTACCCCATGTAATGTTTAGACCATGTGTACATTCTTTGTGGTTTATTAGAGGATCTTATTGCTATCTCCTAGCGCGGTGGGGTGGTTCGTGTTGAGCCACATGGTCAGGTGGTAGTGCCACTTTCGATCGGGTGTTCGTTGCTTTCATGCGAGGGTTGGATTCACAGGTATTCTTGTTGTTCTCGAAGATTTGATCATCTAATGTACCAGTTGGATCCTCTTTGTTCTTGTTGGATCAGTTTTGTAATTCTTGGAACTTATGTGTTCAAATGTATCATTTGTTATGTATGCCTTCATGGTAAAATGTAATTTTGATGTAATATATAAGTACTCTTTGAGACTTGGTGTTTTAAGTGCAATGTAATATCATGAAAACCTCATAATGTATATGTAGGTATTATGATGAGAATTAGATGGTAGGATTTATATCTTTAATTAGAAACATTGATGTAATGTAAGTGAATGTATTATTATGAATGTAGCATATAAATGTTTATGTTATCGAGTGCAATAGTATGAATCAATCATTGTTTACTTTAATTAAGTTCATAATTGTTAAATATATCTTAGGTGGATTATTGACCTTAGGTAATGATTAGTTTAACTAAGTAATATTCGTTGGGAAACCTTTAGGAGTTGTATTTTAAGTCTTCCGTTTGTGAAATTTTTTATGCGATGTTTGTCTTAATGCATCTTTTCATTTAGTAATGTTTAAAAAAAAAAAATCCACTGTCTTTCAATTGTTTTAGTTTAATCCTTAAGGGTTTCTCGGGGGGGCATTACAATAGTTATCAAAGCCCAAGTTTCAAGATTGTGTACTTTGTCTTCATATTCAGCCATCTAACTAGACCAATTGCTAAGGCATAGTGCATGTGTCTTCCTTGTTAGTATCCTTGCTGGAGATATAAACTTTTATTCTTATGGTGTTGTTCTTAGTATTATTCCTGGTAAGGGTAAAGGTCATGGCGGCAACCATGATCATGTTCTAGGTAGAGGTAGATGACATGGTCATATAGCTACCCATCAGAATCCTTCACCTTAGGATACTCATGAGAGTGTTGAGGCAGAGTAGCATTAGTTAGTTCACCTAAGTGAGCAAAGGGATGTGAGTCAGCACAGTGAGTAGCCTAGTGTTCAATAGGTTCTAGAGAGGGATGAGTTGCATCAGATGTTTCAGGAGGTCCTGGGTCGATTAGGTCATAGGCTTGAGGTTGAGCAACAGGATAATATGAAGTTTGGGGAATTTCACCAGTTTGAGCATGTGGATAGAGATAGGGAGAGGTCCCCTAGGAGGAGAGAGAATGTAGTTGATCAGGAGGCTGTAGTTGTTGGTCACATGAGGGTTTTTTTGAGATCTCACCCTCCTATATTTTATGGTTCAGGAAGTGTACTAGAGGCCGAGACTTGGCTTATTGATTTGGGCTAATGTTTTGCCATGCATCTGTATGGCAACAACACGTAGGCAAGATGGACCATCATGCATCTCAAAGGTTTTTCTTCCACTTGGTGGGGACTTGAGGAGCAGAAGATTAATGTGAACATAGGTTCAACTTCATGGGAGTTATTTCTAGAAAGGTTTGGGGCTTGTTTCCTTTCAACTCAGTGGAAATGGCATCGTGTAGATGAATTCCATGAGTTGCGTTAGTTGGGGATGACTATAGAGAAATATGAGCACAGATGTTATGAACTCAAGTAGTATGATAGTATAGGGAATAATGAGGCTATGTTGGTACAACACTCTATGAGGGGTCTAAATGACCATATCAGTGGAGGAGTTTAGGTGTTTGAGCCGACATTTGTAGAGTTAGTAATAGAAAAATCTCGGCTAGTGGAGAAAAATTTATCCCGTACACTTGGTGGACAGAGTGAAATTCAGATTGGTAGTGCACCATATGTTGGATCTAGGGCTAGAGGTGGTCAGTCTCAGGCTGTTGTACCTTTTAGGGGTTTTCAGGCATCTACCAAGGGTGGTCAATAGTAGCAGTAGAATAAGAAGTTCCAAACTAAGAAGAAACAATTTTAGGGTCATCGTGGGGGTAAATCCTAAATTCAAGAAGGACAAGAACTGGTAGTGAGATAGGAAGTGTTTTCCTAGTCAGTCCTTCCAGAGTGTTTCTCAGGCCTCTAATAGGGGTAGTTTTCAGTAGTCTAGTTTTTTTGGTATGGCCAATATGGTCACATAGCTTCTCATTATCCACAAAGATTTCATCAAACAGGGACTCAGATACGTTCTTTTTTTGAGGCAACTATTGGGGATGCAGATCGATCTCACAGGGTATTTGCAGCAGTTGATAACCACCAGGAAGAGCATCAGGGAACCGTTATTGAGACCACAAGTGTGGGGTGGTATATCTATTTCAGTCCTATTTGATTCAAGTTATTCTAATTCTTTTTTAGCTTCTTCCCTTGTGGAGCAATGTGGGATCGCATCTTCTATACAGGCGGATAGGTGGAGTGTAGAGTTGGCTATCAGTTCTTGTGTGGCTATAGATTCCTTCATTCCAAGGTGTGATTTGGACTTAGGACCCTTTGATACCATATTTGACCTTCGATTCATTCCTTTGGGCTCTTATGGAGTTGTGTTGGGGATGGATTGGATAGCATCACATAGTGCTCATGTGGACTGTCGTCAGAAGACAGTAGACTGTTTAGATGACCATGGTAGGAAAGTGGAGATAGTGGGATTCATAGACCAATATCCCTCCATATGATCTCCACTGTACATCTTAAGTGGTGTATGCATCAGGGATGCCAACTTTTTGCAGTTTTTTTTTAGGACCTGGATGAGGAGAGAAGTCAAAAATTATTTTTCGATAGTCACCCTCTTCTTTAGGAGTATGTCAATGTGTTTCCTAGTGACATTCTTGGTATGCCTCCGAAGTGAGATATAGACTTCAGAATTGACTTAGTTCGTGGAGCATAACCTATTTCAAGAGAACCGTATTGGATGACCACTTAGAAGTTGAGTGAGCTGAAATTGTAGGGAATTGTTGGGCAAGGGGTTCATTTGTCCTAATGTTTCTCCTTGGGGTGCACTAGTTATGTTCATGAAGAAGAGGGATGGTTCCCTTTTGTTATGCATTTACTATCGACAATTAAATAAGGTGACCATTAGGAATTGATATTCATTGCCTTGTATAGATGATCTCTTTGATCAGGTAAAAGGAGCCAAGGTGTTCTCTAAGATCGATCTGAAATCCGGGTATCATCAACTGCATATATATGATGCAAACATTTATAGGACAACCTTTCATACCCATTATGGTCACTATGAGTTCATAGTGATACCATTTGGGTTGATGAATGCGCCTTCAGTGTTCATGAGCCTCATGAATGGGGTTTTCCACACCTATCTTGATCGGTTTGTCCTTGTGTTTTTGGATGATACTTTGATTTACTCTATAACTATGGAGGAGAATGAGGACCATTTGATGTACGTATTGCAGTTTTTGAGGGAGAATTGACTTTGTGCCAACTTGGGTAAGTGTGATTTCTTCCAATCTGAGGTGAAATATCTTGGTCATGTGGTTTCAGAAGAAGGAGTATCCATGGATCCTTCTAAGATCCAAGCCATTGTAGATTGGCTAGTGCCAACTAATGTTTCTAAGGTACAAATTTTTATGGGCTTGGCTGGGAACTACCACCATTTTGTTCAAATTTTTTCCTGGATAGCTCACTCGATCATTTCTCTTCAAAGGAAATGGAAGAAATTTGTTTGGTTGAAGCAGTGTCAAGCAACCTTTTGTACTCTGAAGGAACTCCTTGTTAGTGCGCCAATTTTGGTAGTTCATGATCCATCGAGAGACTTCATGGTTTGCATAGATGCCTCTCTTGAAGGAATAGGATCAATTCTTATGGAGGATGGTCATCTGGTAGCCTATGAGTCTCACAAACTCAAGGACCACAAGCTGAACTATCCTACTCATGACTTAGAGTTGGTAGGAGTAGTTCATGCTTTAGTCAGGTGGTGACATTTTCTATTAGGGACTCGGTTTGAGTTGCATAGTGATCACCGTAGGTTGTAGTACATTTTTATTCAGCCAAACTTGAATGTTCAACAATGGACATGGATGGAATTCCTCTGTGAATATGATTTTGAGGTTCGATATATTCAGGGAAAAGAGATTATAGAGGTAAATTCTTTGAGTCAGAGACAACATGACATTGAAGCATTGTCACTTGGGGTAGATTTGAGAGAGAGAATCCTTGGGATTCTTCCATAAGACACCTGGTATCAGGAGGTTAGAGCCATGACTAAGATGGGAAGGCCATTAGAGGGTAGATATTCTAGATATAACCTTGAGTTAGATGGTCTTCTTCGACATCTTGGGCGGATCTATGTACCTCCGTTGGATGGATTTTGTACTTTGATCATGACTAAGGCCCATAGTGCACCTTATATGGCACATCTTGGTGTCAAGAAGATGCACACAGATCTGAGATAGATATATCATTGGGTTGGCATGAAACATGACATTTCCGATTTTGTTTCAAAGTGTGCATATAGATCTAGATATGCTTTGAGAGATGGCGACAGGTTGAGGGGATTCGTGAGCATTTGGTAGTAGTGCAGGATAGGCAAAAGAAGTATGTCGATTCTCATAGAGTGGATTGTCAGTTCTCTATTGAAGACCCAATATTCTTGAGAGTGCATCCACGAAAGAGTCCGATCCATTATAGAAAGGGTTCTAAGTTGGTGCCTTGCTTGGTTGGCCCTTTTGAGATCATAAAGAGGATAGGACCTATTGTCTACCATCTTGCCTTGGCACTGAGCCTTTCCTGCATCCACGATGTCTTTCATATTTCTATTCTTAGACCATATCATCCTGATGTGACCCATGTTCTTGATTGGAATGCATTGCAGGTCAAGGTTAGGAAGCTTTCCATGGAGCCCATGCACATTCTTCAGCATTGGGGTTTGACCCTCAAGTATCGTACCATCGACGAGGTAAGGATCCTATGGGACCCAAATGACAAGACCTTGGCTGTGTGGGAGGATGTAGCAAAGATGAGAGAGCTTTATCCATATCTGTTTTAGGCTTCCAGGAGTAAGCCAAGTTTTTTGGGGGAGGATGTAGTACCCCTCCCTTGATTAGACTATTTTTTATACTAATTTTAACCATGGTTTATTTTTTAGTGGTTTTTATGGATACACTATGTGGTGATGTTATATTCAGATATTATGCCATGATTAAATATGCTTTGATGTGTGATTCAGTGAATGTTGTTTATGCATTATTTCCTTATGGATGATTAGATGTTAACTTTATTTATGTGTTATTGACAATGGACTAACACATTTATCTTATGTATCAGTTGCATTATGTAGCTATCTTTATCTGTGGTGTTGGTATGGGGTGTGAGGAGATGATTGTCCATCACTCACTTCGGTGCGATATGAAATCTCATGATTATCCTTCACCAGTGTGTCTACCATGTTTGAATATATATATATGTGTGTGTGTGTGTGTGTGTGTGTGTGTGTGTTGTTCGGTGATACACGAATTGCAAGTACATGGTACTTACTTCACCTAGCTCCACAAGTTTGAGCGTACTTAATTAATCCAATGGAAGTGGACGCGATAGTCTTAAGGCCCTAAATATCATCCCTAGCCTTGCTCGATAGTGAGCATTGTCAGTCTTTTGTCAACCTTTCCTATGTTGTTATTCGAGTCAAGTCTTTATTTTTCTTAGGCAAGTTTGTGCTATATGCATTTTGTGACTTTAATAATTTCTTCTAGTGTTATTTAATGTGAAATAAATTATTAATACCTTATGGTTATTAATAATTAATGTGTATTGCATTTATAAATTAAATTAAAGATAAATTAATATGGGCACCCTTTTATGGGTAAATAAATAAATCAAAAATTCTAGATTGATTATTAAATTAATTGTTTTAGCATATATCATTAGTGGAATTTATATTGTGTCATGTGTTTTTTTGTTAAAAGTTATTTAACTTTAAAAAAAAATTAAAATTACCTTGTTGAATTTTTTTTCTGTGTGAGGAAAATTAAATTCAAATTAAAACTTAAATGTATGGAATTTGGAGGAAAGTATTTCATTTTTCATTTTTAGGAAAGGTAGTAATTTCCAAGGAAAATAATTTTTTCCTAAAAGATATTTTGGGTAAAATTCCTTTATATTTGGGGATTTTTCCAAAATAGGGAGTTTTTTCATTTTGGGAGAACTTCCTCTATGTTGTTGAATGTGGATTTTGCTAGAGGTGTTGAAATTTTTTTGAAGGGATTTTAGTTGGATTAAAGCTTTGGATTCATCTTCAATTTTCATTTCCAAGAAACCAATTAAAGGTAGTGTTTTAAATCTTGTTATGGAATTTTAGTGTTTATTATGAAATCTTTGTGTTTTGTTTTTGTGTTTCAAATGCTTTCTTGTATTCATCATTTTATGGGAGAAATTTTGCAACTTTAAATAAATTCTTGTTAAATTTGGAATTGGAGAATCTTGAATCCTGAAATTGATTGTTTTGTTGTTTGTATACAACCATGTTTTGACCATTTCTATTGATTTTTCTGTTAAAAAAAATGCACAAGAAAGTAATTTATATTTTGTTGATTATCAAATCTGTTGTTGAATTTATTTAATTTTTATATTGTTCTGGGTAATTTTTTTTTATTAATTATTATTTTTATTATGGGTATCCCACTCTTGGGAGCCACGACTGTGGCTTCTCCCATACTCATGGAAACCCATGATTGTGGGTAGCCACTATGGGAGCCCACGACTATGGGAAACCATTGTCGTGGCCCCTCCCACAGTCACCCATAGTCCGTGGGTAATCCCTTGGTTGTCGGGGTGGAACCCACAACGTGGACCCACAAACCCACACCTCTGCACTATGCCCTTGCCTCCTATTTTTTGGGGCCCAATATTTATATATTATTTTGTAAATTATTTTTTAGAATTATTAAATTATGTTAGTGAATATGGATTTGAGGATTATACTATTTTTGGAAACTATTGAAGAAAATGATTTAAATTGGAATTTGTAAATTATAGTTAAACTTGGTCAATATGATTTAGATGGAAAAACAAAATCTATTTTTGAATTTAATGATGCTTCTTGTTTTATTTGTGTTTGGCTTCGTAATTAAGTTATATTACAAGTTAATTGGCTATATGTTGAATCAAACCTTTTCATGTTTTCTTCCCTTCTGTGGTTATCTATCATGAGTAGACCGAAATGTCCAATTGGTTTAACCTAGATCTTAGGGTTTGAATGACCAAGTGCATTTCTTTAGTTGTGTTTTAACTCGTGTGTATGGTTGGTATTTATGTTTATTCATTGGGGTTCCATTGGAATTTTTGTAGTGTCATAAGGAAGAGTGGCTTCCAAGTGGGGGTCGGGCCCAAAGTGGTTGACAAGATAATCCCCTCAGTAGTTGGATAATTCAGTGATAACCTAATAATGTATTAGGGGGTTTGGGTAGCTTAAACATTAATTAAGATTAATTGTACCCTACTCATGGTTGAGTGCTCATATAGAGCCAAGAGGCAGTGGGAAGGCCTCGAATGGAAAAACCAACAACCTTATCCTCACAAAAGGTTTGTTGGGTCCCCATGAGACTTGGATAGGGCAGTGGTTCGGGAGAGGCTACCAAGATAACCCAGGATGGGGATCCGGGCCTATGGAGGCCTACCAAATTAACCATTCCAAACTATGCTATGACACTCTTCCCTTATGTTCAATGTTGTGTAGGCTTGTGGATGTCACCTGGAGTTTTATGGTGGAGTCATGTTTGTGTGTTTATGTTTATGTAGTTACCTGATGTAATGTTTAGACTATGTGTGCAATTTTTGTAGTTTTTTAGAGGGTCTTATTTCTATCTCCTAGTATGGTGGGGCGGTTCTTTTGAGCCATATGGTCTAGTGGTAGTGCCACTTTCTAGCGAGTGTTCATTCCTTTCATGTTAGGGTTGGTTTCACAAGTATTCTATTTGTTCTCAAGGATTTGTTCATCTCATGTACCATTTGGATCCTCTTTGTTATTCTTGGATCATTCTTGTAGCTCTTGGACCTTATGTGGTCGAATGTATCATTTGTTATGTATGCCTTCATGGCAAGATTTAATTTTGATGTAAGCTATATGTACTCTTTGAGACTTGGTGTTTTAAGTGCAATGTAATATCATGAAAACCTTGTAATGTATATGTAGTGTATTATGATGATAATTAGATGGTACGATTTATATCTTTAATTAGAAACATTGATGTAATCTAAATGAATGTATTAGTATGAATGTAGCATATAAATGTTTATGATATTAAGTGCAATAGTATGAATCAATCATTGTTTACTTAAATAAGTTCCTAATTGTGAAATATATTTTAAGTGGATTATTTACCTTAGGTAATGATTAGTTTAATTAAGTAATCTTCACTGGGAACCCTTTATGATTTGTAGTTTCAATCTTTTGTTTGTGCAATTTTTAATGCTATGTTTGTCTTAATGCATATTTAATTTCAGTAATGTTTAAAAAAAAAACTTATTTTCGCTCTTCTTCTAGTGTTTTTGTTTAATCCTTTAGGGTTTCTTGGTGGGGCATTAGACAAGGGGTTATTACTAAAAACAAAAAGGCTCCAAGTGAACTTGTTAAAGAGACCTCAATAATCAAATGTTTCAGCCACCAATATCAGTCTCAAAATTCTATTACAAGAACACATGTGATCACAAAAAAAGAGAAAGAGAATGCATAAATGATGAACCATGATTGAAAAAAAAAACCTATGAGCTAATGCTAAAGAGAGAAAAGAGAGAACATGAATGCCATAGGATAGAAAGGTATGTTACGTTAGGTGATCCATTTTGGGGAGGAGACTCAAAATAGTCTAGATATGTTTTGCTAGTTCCACTTACCCTACTACATATGCTATTGTCTAGTTTTATGAGTTAGGAATCTCGTATTAAAATTGTTGGTCTTGTTTTGAGCATGAAACAACCTCTATAAGAGATGAAATAAAAATAAATAAATTTGATTGATCAAGAACATCTCATATAAGACTTTGTTGGTTTGGTTTTGAGAATGTATACCCCCTTTAAGACATATAAAAATCTTGTGTCTTGTTTTGGGAGCAAAACATCTTGTATAAGATTTTTTTGGTCTAGTTTTGAGAATGACAACACCATATAAGACATGAAAAATATAGTATGTCAATATATTACAAAGAGGCTGATGTGAAATGTCCCCCCCTTAAGATGGCAACATAGTCCTATGTTGATATCTTCAGGAAGCTAGAAATAAGGATACACACCTTCAACACCAAGGAGATATCATTTTAGGAAACAATGTTCATAAATCCAAGATAAAGAGGCATTACTCTCATAAGCAAGGAAAAGATAGTTGAAAAAGAGATATCTTTCAACAAGTGTAAAGGAAATCCTTTAGAGGAGAAGAGATTTTTTCTCAAAGACATCTACCTCCAAGAGGAGATTTTTAAACAAAAATAACATCACCAACCAAAAGAGAGGAAGGAGAAAAAGAATGCATACCTTCCCCTATTTCTAAGTGAAATGGATTCTTGATGAAGGATGCCATACTTTTGAAGCAAAGTGAAAGGTTTGTTTATAATAGATATATATTGCCAAGTGAAGAAGAGGTTGTAGACAAGGATACAACCTCTTCCATAAGATAAAATCCTTGAGAAAACTAACAAATTCATACAAAGAATGACATCATATCACAAGAAAACATCACTCAAAAAAGGAAAAGTGGATCCTTAAAAATGATAGGAGAGATCAATGCCCCCCAAGAATATGGACAATGAGAATGATTACAAAACCTCCAAAGAGAAATTATAGCACTTCAAGCAAAGAAAAACATCTTAACAAGGAACACACATGTACTCACATGAAAGAATATTAAATGCGAGAAAAGACAACTCAAAAGAAGAGGCAATCTTAAAAAGAAGAGAGGATTGAATATATTATCGTTTCTCCCCAAGAAATAAGACAGGGAAAATTAATGTTATTGTCCAAGTATGATTATTATTGAGAAAGCATCACCACTTGTAGTACCCCTGCCCTAATCAAATTCTAATCTTGGTTAGTTTATCTTAATACAATGATTATAGTCAGATGTTTGATTTAATGCATAGCTGTTGATGTGGTTTTCACAGTAGTTGTATGCAAGTTGTTTAGTGTTCCTATTTCGTGGTATTAATATCGGGCTAACGCTTTCATTAAGTTTATATATGTATGCATGTATGACTCTTGGTTGTAGGAGATTTCAGGTACAACGCCGCATGAGTGTGAGGTTCGTCTTCACCTAGATTTGCAGGTTTGAGTGTACCTCTTGAATCCTTAGAGTTGGATTAGTTGGTCGTAGGACCCTAGTTGACCATAGCCATTCTCAACTGAGCATCGTTAGTCGTCATTGGTTTTCCCTTTTGGTTGGGTTTGCGAGTCATCTATCTGATCGACTTTCTTGGTTTGCGTGCTTGGTGTGAATGGTTAAATTGATTAATTAGTCCTTAGTAATTATTTGATTCAATATGTGTTTGTGCATTAAAGATTATGGACTAAATTAATCGGGATTTTGTTATGCAATTATCGTTGATATTGGATTGTTCGTCCTAATTTGGGAGTAAGTCCAATTAAATGGTTGATTTTGAATATTAAATGCATTTTGTATATGCTGTTGAAAAAGAAAGTTTTGTATTTAATTGCAATAGATTTAATTGTATTCTGTTGGCTTTTGAAATTAGAAAGGTTAAATTGAATTAAATGAGGAAATCAATTTGGAATTGAAAACAATTTAATTTGTTGATATAGTTAGAAAAGAATTATTTTTGAGAATTATTTTTAAATAAAAATTTTAATTCCAAAAATGGAATTTTGGTCAACTCTTCCTTATAACCTAAATTTTTGGAAAATTTTGAGGAGGGAAGTTTTTTGGAAAAATGGTTGTTGGAAAATATTTTTTTGAATGAAATTTGGGGGTTTTGGGAAGAAGGAATTATTCTGGATCTGGCAGGTGGGCTCTCCTTCAGCTCTTCCAGGAATGTGTATGAAGGTAGGAATTACCTTAACTGTTCTTCCTTGTTGCCATGGAAATAGTCTGTTGTTGAATGAAATTGCTTGTTGTCAAAATCCAATCTTTTTAATATTGTTATCAGATTGAAATTTGGAATTGTGGGTTTAGAACTATGCTTTTAGCTTGTGTTCTTCAAGAAAATTACATAGTTAAATCATTGTGTTAAAATGGTTCTTTTTGCCATGTCTGGTTTTTTTTTTTTTAAAATAAAAATAAATTTATTGGAGTTTTGATGTTCCTCAATCTATTTTGGGTGTTGAAACCCATTCGTGTTTGAAGAAATGAACACCCATCAAGAATAATATGATACCAAAGCATATTTCATTTGAATCTGCTCATTTTGTAAATCGAAATTTATAAAAACAAATTTGAGTTGAGGTTTTTTGTTTATAATACCGAACTGTGCATTTTTTTAAATAAATGAAAACTTGTGTTGGGGTTGGAGGGTGGGGAGCGGAGCTCTGCCCGCCTCCTCCTCCCCCCTACTGCTCGTTCACCGCTCGCAGTGGCCGCGGCTCACTGTGGTGGCCGCAGGGGGCCGCAGAACCTGCGGGCACCACAGTGGCGCCGCCCGCGTGGGTATCTCCTACAGCTAGGGTTTAGGCGACCAGCCATCCGCGTTGGGAGGTGGGCCCAGCCTTCGCCGCCCCTTTTAAAATGTTTTTTTTATAGTTTTTAAAATGTTTTTTTTAATGTATTTTTTTTTATTCAAAAAAAATTATATAATATTTTAATAGTAATTAATGGAACTTTTTAATTAAGTCTTCATTTATGATTAATGTGGCATATTTCTATTTAATGATTAATTTGATATTAATTAATGGTATAATGGAATTTATACGTTAAGTAATATTCAATTTCATTTTAGGATTAATGCACCTTTTTTTAATTAAATTCTAGAATTGCTAAGTTCACTATTGAATATTGATTGGTTATATTTTGGACTAATCTTGGATTAATAAATTTATATCTTACCTTCTAGCTAATTAGAATATTTGGCTAATCGAGGAAGTATTGTTTAAAAATAAAAGAGAATATTATGTTAATGGAAAATTGTTGAAATATGATATAATTACCAATTGATGATGTTAAATATTATCCAAGAACATATCATTTGAGTAATTGAGAAGTAAGTGAAATATTTTATCGTTGGATAATTGAATTTAAACGATGTGCTTTTGGGAATTTAAATTAGTATCATTTGGGAAATTGTTTAGTTACTGATATGCTCATGTAGTAAAATGAATGGTTAATTTATATTTTCCTTTTGTTTGAGAAATAGACAATGGTACTATTGCTAATTGTGGTATTGTACTCACCTGGTAACGGTGATTTCCCGTCAATGCTTTTTGAAAACTTAGATCAATCGGAGAATTGGATCAACTTTTATGCTTAAAGCAATTTGCGAAAATATTGTCTTTTTCGATTATTGCCTATGCGAGTTTAATTTCTGTATTCGCTTTTGATTATGAAATGGCAAGTCGTGCTTTGTTGGATAGGTCCCTGTTGTATGGATTGATTTGGGGTACCTGTTTCAATCCTCAGTTTCGAGTTGACTGTTGATTTGTGGTAGTGTCATATTTGGTCATATCCTTTGTGTGGGTGTCGAATGATGATTCGTGTTTGACCAGATGGTTGTTCCCTTCTTCTTGAACTCTGTTCATCTGACCATGTCTTTTCCCTAGTTTTGAGTTCGTCTGAGTTTAGTCTAGTGTCGTATGGGAAAGTGGCTTTCGATTGGGGGCTGCGCCCAAAGTGGCTGCTGGGTAACCCATCGAAAGTGAGTCTAATAAGTGATAACCTATCAGTAGATTAGAATGTAATCTCTAAGTAAGATAATTGTGCCTCACACATGGGACGAGTGCTAACATAGACTCGACATGCTATGGGAAGGACTGAAATGGCAAACCACCATCCTTGTCTTCATGAGAGGATGTGTGGGTCCACATGAGGCTTGGATGGGCTGGAGGCTCAGATTAGGTTGCCAGGGTAACCCAGTGTATGGGGCCGGGACCTATGAAGACCTGCCATGGTAACCGTACTAGGTTGTGTGATGACACTTGTCCCTACGTTCGCTAGTGTGTTGTCATTTTGTCCTGTTAGGAGTACCTTTGTGGGTCGTCCTATTGTCTTTTCCCTTGTGAGTACTTGGTTTCATGTTAGACCTTGGGTGGTGATGGCTCAGTCTTGTGGATGCTCTTCTAGATCTTTGTATTAGCTTTGATTATGTTCAGCTGGATCCTTTTCTTTTCAGGGATCGTTTATGTATTATTGATCGATGCGGTCGCTTGTATATTGTTTATATTTCGCCTTGATGGCAGGATTTTAAATGGTGTAACCTCTTGTATTCCTAACTTTATTAATTATCATAGGGGTCTTGTAGTTGAGTAGACCCGGAGATGTAGCCCTTTAGGGGTGAACTCCGAGATCATTATGGTGTTATGTGATGTTATTCTCTTACGTTTCCTTTATTCGACTTTATCATGTATGAATAGCTTATGTTAGAATGTATAAGTGGATAAGAAGGAATTAACTTTAAATGCTTATATTCAGTCCTTTCTTGAATGCCATTTTGATCGAATGCTTAAGTGGTTTAGATGAGATTTATCGTAGATTCATGTATGCAATCATCTTTTAAAATGCAATAAATTGGAATATGAAATAATGTAACTTAGAGAAATGGAACATATTCAGTTGTTGTTAAGGAAATTAAGTATGCTTGAACAGATCTCATATGTTTATGATGAAATTCTAGTGTGTTAGAATATTAGATATATGGCTTGTTTTTTTATGAAAAGCTTGAATGAAGATTATGAATAGATCTTAATAGATGAATCTTTGCTTGTGATTTATATTTCCATCTTTTGAAAGAAATTATCCTGATTAAGAATTATCTCGTTATTTCGATAATCAGCTTATTGGATTAATTGTGTGAGTTAAGTGAATTGCGAAATTTAAGTAATCTCGTTGGGAAACTCTTTAGGTGTTAGTTGATGTCTTCCTCTATGTAACCTGAATCTTTGATATCTTGTTGTATCTTAATGTGGTGTAACTTTTAAAAAAAATAAAAAATTATTGCACTCTATTCTTGTGTTTTGGCTTATCCCTTCGGGGTTTCTTGGCGGGGCATTACACCACTCATGACAAATATCCCCCAATAAAGTTTACTACTATTTCCATAGGGTGTGGAGAACCATGATAGGGTGAATGGAGCACTAAGACACTACCTCTTCACCAAGAAAAATGACAAGATGAGCTATAAGAGCTATGCGAGCTCAATCATATTGGCCTTGAATAAATGATTTTAAAAATTTATAATTTCTAAGAGAATTAGAATAACAATTATGAAAAATAAAATTCTCATCACCTTCCTTATTCTTATAAGTATATTTTAGCAGAGGAAACACAACATTCCTACTATACTTCAATCTCCAAAAGATTCTTCTAGCTAACTTTTCATGACTATCAATAGGGGTTGGTTCCATCTCTTGAGATGCAAGACAAGGTGTGGTAGTAGAAGGAGATGGATTGAATTATATTATTTTGATAGTTCCATTATCAATGCATCCCTGTATTCCCTTTTTAAAATTATGACAATCATTGGCATGATGATCGAGGGTTTGAGAATATGAGCTAAAAGATTTATTTGAGGAAGAAAAACCTTCAGATAGATGATAGAGTATGTTTTGAAAAAAAATCCTTAAGCTTTTGCACCCTAAGGAGATCATACATTGGTGAATGATGAGGATTTACTATACCTTTTGTACTTGGTTGTGAAGGAGGGTTTATAGGGACTTTGATTCCTTGTTCATATTTTTTAGGTCCTTGTCCATTATAACCTTGTTTTGAGACTATGTTATAAGCAGTCCTATAAGAACTTTTCAATTATGAAGAAGTAAGACCATTATCATGAATTTATTTAAAATTTGTAGTGTAATAACATATGGAGGGATCGAAGGGACGATTAGATGAAGAATGGATTTCCATTGTAGGGAAATTCTCCTTTTTATCATCATTATTCATATGTTGGGAAGGCAGGTTCTTATCATCTAAGGGTTTATCTTTGCTTAATTTTATGTTTGGAGATAGGTCTAGAATAAAATGTATAACATCATCTTCCCTACAAATATTTGGATGGTTAAGATAAGATCTAGGAGAATGAGGAGGATATAGAGAGATCGGTACAACAATATTTTGATCTTTCCCCCCTCGCACTAGGGTACATGTATGAGAAGAAGATGGTGTCACACTACTCTTCAATGCTTTCTCTCGATTGGAGAGATCATTGATACATGAGCATTGAATATTTCTTCATTCACATGGGATATCCTAGGAGAGGCACAAGTGTTGGCTTTTCCAATGTCATCTCTAGGATTATCATTGTCTACAAAAGATTTTATGTGATGTACATATGTAATATATTTTATTAAAAATATCATAATAAAGAAACATGCAATATGGATAAAATCCTTGAGATATGATTGCCTAGCAGGAAATATCTTTGAAACACTAACGATGCAATATGCAAAAGTACTATGAATGAAAAAAAGTAGTGTAAGGTGAAAGAAACTATTATTCAATGCATGATTTTGATAAATGTAAGAAAAACGAAATGTAATCATATGTGAAATGGCAAAAAAATGAGATTTAGTAAATGTTAAATTAGGAATGCCTAAAATCAAATATGATAATACAAGTAAAAATATTATGCAACCCACAAGTTAAATTTAGAAAACTAAATTAGGGTTTTAATGAATTTAACATGTAAATTTATGTTTTTGTTTGGAAATATGATCTATAAGTACAAATTTGAAAGATAAAATGCATACAAATTTGATGTAAGACCACAAACAAGAAATTAGCATGAAAGATGTCGGTTTCGCCAAAATTTTAAGGGTGTGATTTGGAATTAGGATCAATTGAGATAATAAAACCACTAATAATTTAAATTAACAAAAACAAGGTGGAAAGAGGAATGAACCTAATCTATATAGCCTCAATCCAAATAAGGAAAGGGCTAAAACTCTGATTAGATTCACCTAGCTTCTTAGGGTTTTTTTATTTCTAAGGGTTGATATGGATTGGAATTGATACTTGTGAATTAGAGAAAAATGAGGTATACTTGAACTAAATTAACAAACACAAAATGCTACACATCTCCCATGGAGAATAGATTTGGAACCTATTTCTAGATATTCAATCTAATTTTTTGGGGCCAAGCAGTACAAATCCTCCCTGGTTCTTCGAATTTTCCTCTATTGAAAACAAAACTTGTTTGTCATTGTCAACTCTATTAGAATTACTGAATATAACTCTTGAACCTAATTTTTTCACACAAAAAGAGAGGAAAATATGTTGTTTATAGTGATTTGTCTAATTCAAACCCCATTTTATGAATTAACCTTGAATGAAATAATTCAAATACTAAAATAAATGTTAAGGAGATATACCTCAAATCTACATTTTTTGATGATGATGCAATGCTCTTTGAATGTAATCACAAATATTGAATTTAATGGCATGACAGACACATAAACATAAAAAATCCTAATCACACACACATGCTTGCATGAGTATTGATGTAACATTGCTCCATAATGCTTGAAGGATGAATATGCAACCTTGAATCTATAAAAATGCATGATGATGAATAATTCACGAATGCATAAATATTGCATATAGATCATGGATGTCAAAATAGATTAATATGATGTCTCTGTATAGGGTTCCCAAGGTAAATTTCCAATTACGCTAACTTGTAATGTTAATGTCTAGCCATGGGGACCAGAAACCATCAAATAGATAAAGGGCCTACCTCATTTCAATTTGGGGCCTGTTTAAGGGGGACTAGGGCATTTTGGGGTTCCCTGGTCTACTCTAGGGAATTCCACACCTTGGTCCTCCTACAAATAGGACCAACACAAAGGAAAATGGGGAAGGTACCTCCAGGATGGGGTCCACAAAATGGTGTTCATGACATTATGGTTGGATAATAGGACCAAAACAAATTTAGAGAGGGGATGGAGATATGATATGCCAAAGTAGGAGCATAAACATGAGGTGTAAATTAGATGGGTTACAATTTACGACACTACAATTATAACAATATATTGTAAATACATATTGAGGTAATTTTGAATCACATATTTTAAAGAATTGTTCAATACAAGGTATCACTTAGAGAATAAATAAGAAATAAGTATATGTTCATTTCAAAAGTGGGATATATCTATTAGAGTCAATAAATGGTGTTTCTAAATAGATTCTATTGTAATATATAAAATTATGATGAATATATATATTCCACTAAAAAATGTATAATGATAGATGTTACACAAGAAACATTTTTAAGATATTATATAATGATAGATGTAATACAAGGAGCATTTTTAAGAAAATATTAAAAATAGAAATACTTGATCATTAGGCTTTAATGACAAATGTAATGTCACTTTTTCCTATATTTAATTAATTATTTGAAGTGGCATTAACATAATGATTAATACTAAAGTTAATGTAATTTGCAACATGTATAATGTTATCTAAACTAAACATAAATACAAATACACATTATACACATAATTATTTGATAGGAACTCTAAAGGAAATATTATATTATCATAAAATCTCATGCAAAATATGTTTAATATCCATTATAATTAAGTGTTTTCAATACTTATTTGAACCTTGAGCACTTGAATGATCATTCTCACTTCAAGAAGATTTCAATGGTCTTGGACTTAATAGCCATGACACATTTAATATGATCCAATTATTATTCAGAACTAACATACATGCTTTAAAATATTCACTCAACATCTACACACCAAAGACCCCAACATGCATAATAATGTATGAGAGGACAATCTTGGGTTTATGATGTACCTTGATTTCGACACACACTCTTTGCCCCTGTTGGCAATATGGAGGAATTGATTATGTGTTGCATTGACATTTTGTCATTGATGTCAACTCTAGCTATTATGGTTGGTTGCTGACAGACTGGTTTTGGTTAGTGATAGAAGATCTTGTGTTACCTGTAAGGGTTTAAGGTTTAACCGACAGAGCTTTTACAAAGAATCTTTGACATAATGCATAAGTGGTGTTGGTGTGGCTTCTAGATGGAATTCAAGATGCAGAAGGTGATCCTTGATCATGCCTCAAATGATTGGAGACATTTCTTTGGCGTGGTTGACCCAGATTAGGTCTGGTAACTATCTAGGCTATAGACCGGTATCATGTTAACGTGTTCTCTACACGTTACCAGGATGTTTCTTTTGAATTTGTTAATGTTGTTTTGGTCTAAAGCTGACATGGCATATCATTATAATATAGATGTACGTAATGATCTTGTTGTAATATCTTTAGGTGGCCGACCTAATTGGTTTAGGCCTTAGGGTTTGTATAAATTGATGTAAGATCTCATTGTAGATCATGGCATGGGTATGGGAATGAAATATATGTTCATGGTCATGGAATGAAATATCATATGTGAAGGAGATTTGGTCAATCATAAGTGATCGAATTGGGTTTAAGTAAGAGGTCAAAGGCCACTGGTATTGAGCTTAATTGGGACTGTAATCAGGCATGGTAGATGTTATCTCTAGTAGTTCATTCTTTTGGATTGTTGTCCAATTATCTTGAGGTGGTTATAACCTATTTGTAGTTAGTGAGACTCTTTTGTAATGAGCAGTATGCTCTAGGCAGTGTGTCTTCCTGCATGTGTAGGCCCCTTATTGTATCACATACTTTCTGCAGAAGTATCATTTGACTGTGGGTAGGCTTCCCACCGTGGTTTTGCCATTTACGGGGTTTTCCACGTACAAATCATGGTGTTATGTGGTATGGTTGCATTGTGTTAATTCTCTGTTTCATTCTTAAGTTTTATTGCTTATCGGTATCTGTTTCTGCTCTTCCGGTATTCAATGCTTATGTGCTCCGGTTAAAGGTTATAAAGTGGTTGGTTAAAGGTCATAAAGTGGTTTGATTAATATAATCTGTTGACAACTGATTCACCCACCCTCTCAGTTGTCCACCGGTTATCCTAACAGCCCCTTCTTCGAATGTCCATGACCCATGAAGCCACCTCCTTCTTCTTCTTCTTCTTCCATGAGTGATCTTCATGGCTCCCTTCTAAGGTTTCACTTGCCTATTTTATATAACATTTATAAATATGATTTCCAAACCATCACAACCTTTCACAAAAGTTTCCTCTCAATACTTAATTAATTAATAATTATTCCTTTCCTTTTATTAAGAAGTTTTTATTTATTTTTCATAGATTCATTAATTTCATTAGTATTTTAAGAAATATTGCATGTATGAAGAAACAAATAAACATACAGAAAAATTTCATTTTAATTGTTTGGTCCTATCTCCTGGACGATGAAATTACATTTCTTTCGGCAACTCAGGAGCCCTGCAAATACAATATAAAATTTTCAGAGTGGCCAATTTATTTGTATTTGTTGGGACAGATAACATCTTAGCAGAAAAGAGTATCATTACCAGCATTTTGAGGAATATAAAAAACAAGTTTCTCGTTCTCTTCACGAGTCCAATGAAGGCACTACTCCATTTTTGCATCCTTTATTTGGTTTCAATAAAAGTAAGAATCATAAGTGTCAGAAAGTTATTCATCCTTTGCATATTTGTTTCTGGTTTATGTTATCAAAACTAACCTTAACGTATGCACCCCCCCCCCAAAAAAAAAGTCAGATGTTTTTAACGTCTATAGGTGTTTATGTTATCAAAACTAACCTTAAGGTATGCACTGCTAAAATACTAAACGGTGCCATATAATTTTTGGTGAGATGTTTTTCCATGGCTTTTGCATTAGCTTGTGTTGTCAAGATTGTTCATAAAAAGAGTGCAGTGTTAGGTTTAGTTTCTATTTATAGCATATGAAAAGCTAGGTTAGGAGAGGGAAGTAAATTAATATTCTAAAGAATCCTCAGAAAATAATGATACCATCTGCAAATTACTAGTCCCAACAAAACATCTGATTATAAAAAAAACAATAACCGATTTGTTCATCAAGCTTAACATGCAAATTAATTGTTTATGAATTAATTTTAATCAATTTAGATTCATATGAAACTTATTTTCTTCAATGTCTTTAATGCTTGAGATTGGCAAAATAAAAATAACTGATATATTCATCAAATATTTGTGTGAAATTAGATTCATGTTGTTGACAATTCAAAAAACTGAAACCTTAACGTATAAGAATTATAATGCCCATCAATGGTACCACTCAATCTATTGCAGATAATATCCAATACAACCGAATTTAGAAGTCCGTTGAGGCTTGAAGAGAGCTTCTCAATTTAAAAAAAAATCATAAATACATGTGACAGGGACTAAGACACTACTCAATTTATTGCAGGTCATATTCAATACAACTGAACTTTGAAGTCTTATCAAACATGAATAAGGATCTTAAAAACATATGTGAAGAGAGTGGAAGCTATGATGGAATAGCACCCACAAGTCTGTTATAGGTCAAATTAAAGTTACCAAGCTTTCTCAAGCTATAGTTTGATACAACTTTTCAATGGAAATTTTGATCATTTTGGAAATTTTGATCTTAAAATGATATGTGATAGAGATCATTTTGGAAATTTTGATCTTAAAATGATATGCGATAGAGATAGAGATAGAAGCACAGAGGATGCAATACCTCCCACAAATTTATTATAACTCAAATCAAACCTACCAAAAAAATAATTATGCTAGTGAACATAAATACAATTTAACTTTTTCAATTTATTCAAAGAAATCAAAGCTATACTAACCTTTCTTCATCCACTAGTCAATCTATCTAGCGGATGAATCATGCGGCTAAACATGTTATAAAATAAATTTATTCTCCTCAAATTTTTGAGCTATTCAAGGAAAGGGGTATGGTGGGTTCACTTGTTTAGTTCAAATCAAATATATTCAATTTTTTCTAGCTATTCAAAGAATGGGGTAAAGATTCAATGAACCTATTACTTTACAAGGACAAAACCCGCAACTCTTGAGTTTTCTCAAGGATTGTAGCAAAGATTCAAAGATGATGTTTTCTTATAAGCCATGTTTGTTGACCTTAATAAAATTCCTAATGTTCTGAGCTATGTTTCTATGGAATGCATTACTTGCTTGCTAATGTATTAGCTCTCTCATATTTCCAATGTAAAGATGATGTAAAAATTGTGATTTTCTTTAGCCCATGTTTCCCTCACATTTGAGCTCATACATAAATTGTCTATTGGCTGGTTGACATGACATCATGTGTATCAATTGAAACAGTTAATGACCCCAACCATATTAATTGTAGTATTGAGCTTCCCTCCACAACATCATTAATGTGGGATATAGTTTCCTGCTATAGAAGACCACTTTTAAAATGAATAACATGTTCATTGACATAGGCTATCTACAATGATTCTCTAGCATCAAGGAGTACTGTATGCATGGAAAAGGATCCCATCTTCCTCCCTCTCATCGTGAGGATCATCTACTGGGAGAATCTCTTGACCTTTATGACAAATAACTTCATTAGTCAAAGAATTTCTTATCTTGATGGTATCCTTATTGGATATATCCCCATTGGATCTCTTTCTATTGAGTTTACTACTATCTTTTCATGCACATTCTTTTCTATCTTGTACACTTCTTGTGTTCATACTTTGATTCAGACCTATACTTATTTCTCTCTTGTTTTGCTTTCTCTGCTTTGGCAGCTTCTTCTACACTTTTTCCTATCTCAAACTGAACAAGAACTTCTACATATCTTGCTTTAGTCTCTGATATCAAGATTTTAATTATTTCCTTCAATAAGTTTCCTTCTCTTCAATTGGGTGATTGTTTTTGGATTACACAACTAATTTGTAAAGAAGAGCACTGTTTATAATGGATTTGATTGAATTCCACTCTTGGTTTCCATTTATGCTCCTGGCTTATAATATCAATCTTTTCGGTCTGTCAATCTTGTAAAGTACTATCAGCTTGTAATGTATTTATTGAGGCCCTTTTAACAGAGGCTTCCAATTTAAATAAAATCTCATTTCTAATTCGGTCATCTGACCAATCACGCTGAAATAGAAGATTTGCCTTTTGCATCTTTTGGAGAATATTTGTCAGCTTTACTAGCAATTTGTGTTCCTCTGCCTGCATCATTTACCCAGAGCTAAAGGATTTAGTGTAGAAAAACAAGGATATAATCATGCCAACCACGCAGAAAAATGAACAAGAGAAACATGAGAGACTCAATTAATATCAAAATATAATATGTAATTATAAATTTGAATGTGAGTAAACTTGAGAAGCTTAAAAATAATTATGTTAGATTTAGATTTGCTTTTGGAATATAAAAATTTCATAAATTTTGTCACCTGATTTGTCTTTCCAGTAGAAGCAATATGATATTTCGTTTCCTCATACAACTCAAGCAACTGGTCACTTCATTTTGCTCTTATGCATTACCAGTAATCAGATTTTATGAGACGTGAATTGTAGCCAAATAGATGTCCTCAACCTATTCGTGCAATGCAAACACATTAGGGGATCTAAGATAAAAGTAGTGTACACATCATTCACAAAATTCCATGCCACATAAATAAGAGTTTCCTCAGAAAATACCAACAATCTTAATTACACAACCACATCAAATCTTAAATTTTTCATAAGCATTCAAAACTCTCTTTGCTCTTGGCATAAGTCCTGTGTTAGATACAATAAGAGAAAATGTTTTACTGGTTAGTACAAAAAAATTCTATTATCTGCAATAGAGCTAAGATCTATTTGCTAATGGAAAAAAAATCACCTATATTCTACAAATAGCTAATGTACTTTTGAAAATAGTTTACTGAGAATTTAAATAATTTTGCGAATTACATAATAGAAGCACAAGAGTTCAAATATTATGATGAAATCTGTATCTTTTAAGAAGGCAATGAGGATAAGATCTTGGGGGGAGCTTGATGATCTATTTTGAAAGAGTAGGGCTCTCTTAACCAAGAAACAAATATTGTATAAGACAAATTAAAATCTTTCTTTCAATAATATTTATTAATTTGAAGATTTGATTAGATACAATCTTACAATTTTTTATTATTATTTATATTTATTTATTGTATTCATTAAATATACAAAATATAAAGTTCAAAACACCACGATTTTTTTACCAATTTTATAAACTACAAACGACAATCTTTAAAATATTCCTACAAACTTTCCTGCACCTGGCCATACAGTCAATTTTATCAATGTTATCTTCTAGCGTATTGAGTTTTTATGTGGAATTATTGAAATAAATTTAAGGAGTGTATACACCGGTTGACAAATGTACTTGATAGTAACTGCGTTTGGGTTTTACAAGTTTAGTTCTCCATTTTTCCTATTTCTAGTAGATTTGAATTGGATGGAATATTATAAATTTGAGGAGGATTACAGATAGATTGGTTAAATTAAGTAACAAATGAGAGATTGGTAGAACATTTGAGTAACAAATGGGAGATAGTAGGCATGAATCCTAGTTGGTTCATATGACAGCTGGAGCTCAACATGTGGTATTTGAGCTAGGTTATGTTCTCTAAACATTTATAGTGTGGTTTTAAGAGGGATGTTGGAAATAAGCTTCACTTGGATCAATGTAAGAACCAATAGTTCAATTGGTAGATCACAATAGTATCAAATGAAAGGTCCTAGGAATATATGAGTTGTAGTTCAACAAGAATTGTATGGTACTTTGGAAAAATCATAGACTCTATAATCCATAAAAGGTTGAAAAAACCCAGACTTTGATAGTTATACATTTTTATAAATTATTTAGAATAAAAATTTGGACCATTTATATATGTTGAATCAAACTGGAATTTTTAGTCTTAATTCTTCTGATTGATTCTAATATAGTGTTAAATTTTTTCAGTAACTATACATATGTTGTTAAGAAACTCTACCATTGAACAACTAACCCCACTTGACTCATTTTCTTAGAACATTTCGAAAAGTATTTTAAAGTGTGTCTGATTATAAGGTTTTACCCTTTTCAAAGTTGCATAACTCCACAAAATTGGAATTTACATAATTTTTTAATGGATCTTTGATTTGCTAGTAAAGTTGAATAGTTTTTAATGAGATCAGCATTGATCAAGTCTTACAAAATACAAGGCCCCAATATCATAAGAATTGGGGGTGAACTTGATTAAATGCATGCTGGTGCTCCCATATATGTAACTAAAAATGATGTTGTGGACGAAAAAAATCTTTATCAAAAAAAAAAAAAAAAAAGAATATGAATATTCATTTGATTATGAAATTTAACTTTTATATTTATATCCTATTAGAAAATAATGAAATGATATCATAAGGGATAAGGGTGAATTTGAGAAATGGATGCTTATACTCTCATATCTGTAACAAAAAATGATTTTGTGAATAAAAAAAATTCTATAACAGAAATGAAAAAAAAAATATTAATTTTCAAATAATAACAAAATTGAACCTTCATTTTTAATCCCAAAAATATTGAAATTATTAATATTTTAAAAATCCAACTTAAATTTAAATGTTTCTAAAGATCTCTTTCAATTTTGATAGAATCCAAAATCTTATAATCTTTATCAGTTATCGCGCTGACAAAAATTAAAATTAAAGAAAAAATATTTAAGAGTAGACATAACAAAAAAAAACAAATATTCTTTTTAAACTATTTAAAAGTGGGGAAACAAAGCTGAAGCTAAAAAAAAAATACCAATCACACCGCTTATTTTGTAGAAAGAAAAATACAACATATAAAAGCATTACCTTATGTTTTTAATTAGATCATCAGAAGAGGGAGGAGGAGAAAGCATTCTAAATCTCCAATAAATCAAATTCATGAAGAATCACATTATTTATACTGCAGTAAACCTGTACAGTTCTGCTGTGTCAAAGTAAGCAGAAATATGATGACAAGTGACTTAAAGACACGTACAGTTCTGCTGTGTCAAAGTAAGCAGAAATATGATGACAAGTGACTTAAATAGGTGTGCCATTTATAAATTAGTATGACAAGTATCAGATTTTTCTCCTACACAAACAACTTACTGTCAATAATTTATGATGCATTGTTAAGGTAGATTTTTAAAACATAATAACATTTGAACTAAAATGATAACATAATAACTAAACTTTATTGAAAATAAATCAGTCAAAACATTTAATTTGATCAAATTAATATAAATTTTACAAATAGAACTATCCAGAAACACAATGCCACAAATAAACTAATCAAATATAATTGTAAAAAAAATAATTAATTTTATTCAAATTTCAAAATATCACTTTCAACTTTTTTTATTGTTTCTAACATTTTTTAATAATTATTATTTGAATAAGTAATATGTTTTATATTATTTGAACAACTATATGAATTTGAAAAAGATCTTGGAATTCTTTTTAAAGTATTATAGGATTTTGATATTTCTTATTTTTTCATAATTGTCAAAAATAAAAAAAATTATAGTAAATGAAAAGAAAGATTTGACATAGTAACAATATTAATGTGAAACTTATTACTATTATAAGTGATATTTATTAATAAATTCTATTATGTATTTTATAAACAATGTTAAGGTAGCAAAGGAAAGATTTTATATTAATAAAATTATTTTATTTATTATAGTTAAAAAAGATAACAATTTTTTTCATTTATTTTACATAAAAAATATTAAAACAAGTTATTATTTCTTTTTTGCTCCACTCAAAAACAAAAGAGGGACCTTGATAGTGGAGTTTTCACATACCCTTTGTACTTCTTTCTACACCCCAACCACCTTTCAAGAATGTCTATCTGAGATTACTCTAGCTAACTGCATTCACTAACTTGATATCAATATGATAAAATTGTAACACAACCAATTAAGAAAAAACAAAGCCAGCTACATCCACTTGGTTGAAATATAAACCATCTACTCCTAGGTTAGCCATTTCATTTGCCACACCATTAGGTTCTCCATATATATGATTAAAAGTGATTGCCTCAAATAACTTCAAAAGTCAAGAGCTCTTCCAAAAGTTGAGTTTAATCTCCAATTCAATGCTTTCCCAAATCTAATAGCATTAATGACTAATCCCAAATCACCCTCAATTTCCACCTTCAAAAATTTTAGTTCCCCCAGAAGCACCAGGATTTCCTCACCCCTCCTCCGGTGGAAACCATTTGCATTTTTCTCTATTAATTTGATTGATTGTACTTCCAACCCTAATGAAAGGAGTTAGCAAACCATACCATCTTCCTTTTACTCTCTCATCCCAACTGGTAAAAGAAACATTCTTGTATCTAAAATTGGAAATTGTACTATTCAGAACCTCCACAATGGTTACTTCTATTTTATTCTTTCCATAGTTCCCAAATAAGAAGGGAGGGAGAAGAAATCCATAAAGGGCCAAAAAGGCTTGAGCCATATAGCTTAGGCCAACTTTGAAAGAATCCTATCCGAAATAGAAGCTCAAGAGAAACTACTTTCTTTTGGAGGACATTAATGCTTGCAAGAAATTGTGTTCACTTTTTGGCCAAATAGTGAAAGTTTTTTCCCTTTTTTTTATTTTGTCCTATTTGACCTAAAGATTTGAGGAACTTAAAGAATGAATTTTGGAAAAAATCAGTAATGGAAAATGTAGTGCTCAAAGTCTACTTTCCAAATATGTAATTTATTTTAATACCCAGATCTTAAAAGTATAATTTGAGCTAAATGAAAGTATTTTTATAAATAATTTTGGGAAGAGATCTATAACTCACTCACCTTTAATGAGAATATTTTATTCTAATTGTTTTCTGCATTTTAAAAAAATAAAAAATTATTGGGCATAAACATTGTTTTGAAAAATTATCGTGTACGGCAAACATAATTTGACGTAAACTTACCATTTATTTATTTTTTTATTATTTTAAACTATATTGAATCATCTTTAGTTTGATGCCATATAAGTTTTTTTCAAAAACCACACAAAAAATTTATTAAAAAACTTAAAAACCTTGTTATTCCAAGTTTATGGACCTCTTTCATTAGTAATTATTTGAAAAATAAAAATATTGATCCATTTTCTAAAAAATTTACATATTTACAATCTAGACAGTCTCTACTATAATGGGTTTTCATTGTTTCATTTTTTTTTGAAAATTTTGTGTTCAGATATATTTTTGAAGTCATTATTTTATATGAAGATTGAATTAGCCTTCAAGTTGTAGGTCAAACCAGGTCCAAACCAAAGGGTCAGCTCTCCAAGCCATTTCAAAAGCCAAAAACGAAGATACAACCAAACCAAAGGTTGAAATTTTTAGAAATAGGATCTCAATTCATTTTTTAAAATAATTAAAAACACATTTAGCAAATGGGATCTCATTTTGAAACGGGATCCCATTTTGTTGGGATCCCGTTTCAAAAACAAAACGGGATCCCATTTCCCTTTTTTCGTAACTTTTTTTTTTAATTTTTAATTTAAAAAAACAAGCTATATACACATGAAATATAATATTTAAGTATAAGTCACATTTCCCTTTGCTTTTTTCCCTTCTTATACTTTAAGTTATATTTCATGTATATATTGGCAAAATGCTTGAGAGTGGTTTCAGATCTCTAAGAGTTATAATGCAAATTCTAGATTTTAGAATATCTTATAAATTGTCACATAATAGGACATATAATGTCATAATACAACATATTCTATAATAATAGGTCTCATTGTGACATAGTAGGCCTTATTGTGTCATAATAGGTGGACTATTGTGACAAAATAGGTCCTATTATGACATATACGACCTATTAAGTCATACTAGGTCTTATTATGTCATAAGACCCCTTAAAAGGACCTATTATGACATTATACCTCTTACTAGGACCTATTATGACTTAATACCCCTTAGTAGGACCTATTATGACATAGTAGGATCAATTATCACATAATAGGACCTATTATGACATATTAGGATCGATTATCACATAATAGGTCCTATGATATCATAAGACCCCTTAAGAGGACCTGTCATGTCATAATAGGTCCTATTATGTCATAAGAACCCTTAAGAGGACCTATTATGACATTATACCCCTTAGTAGGACCTATTGAAGGGTATTATGTCATAATAGGATTGATTATGACATAATATGACCTATGATGACATACGAGGTCCTATTATGTCATCATAGGTCCTATTATGACATCATAGGTATATTATGTGATAAAACCCCTTAAGAGGATCTATTATGACTTTATACCCCTTAGTAGGACATGTTAAGGGGTATTATGTCATAACATGGCCTATTATGACATAATAGAACCTATAATGTCATAATATGACCTATTATGTCATAATAGCACCTATAATGTCATAGGATCTATGATGATGTAATAGGTCCTATTATGACCTCATAGGTCCTATTATGACATCAAAGGTCATATTATGTCATAAAACCCCTTAAAAGGACCTATTATGACTTTATACCCCTTACTAGGAGCTGTTAAGGGGTATTATGTCTTAATAGGACCTATTGTGACATAATAGGACCTATAATGTCATAATATGACCTATTATGTCATAATACGACCTATTATGTCATAATATGACCTATTATGTCGTAATACAACCTATTATGTTATTATAGGTCCCATTATGACATAATAGGTCCTATTATGACATAATACAACCTATTATGTCCTAATATGACCTATTATGTCCTATTATGTCATAAGACCCCTTAAGAGGCCCTATTATGACATTATACCTCTTAATAGGACTTATTATGACATAAGACCCATATGTAGAGAAAGATAAGTTGGTTGGGAGAGAGAGATGGTACGTTTAGAGAGAGATGGAGAGGTATATATAGAGAAATATAGGTAGGTAGGGGATAAGGGGAGGTGTATAGAGAAAAGCAGAGATAAAGAGTAAATAGTTAAGGACCTGAGAGAGAGCTAGAGACATAGTTTTAAATTTTGTGAGAGAGGGGACAAAGTGAGATAGAGAGGTAAAGATAGGATAGAAGGGACATAAAAGTAGAGAGGGAATGAGGGAAGGGTGAAGAGATAGAGGGAGAGAAAGATGTTGGTAGGGAGGGAGTGAAAGGTATGTAGAGAGAGATAGATAGTATATGTAGAGAAATAAAGGTAGGTAGGGAGTAAGGGGAAGTGTAGAGAGAGATGAGATAGAAAGTAGAGAGTTAAGTATGTGAGAGAGGTAGAGATAAGTCTAGATTTTGGGAGAGAAAGGAGAGAGTGAGATAGAGAGGTAGAGAGGAGATATAGGGGAGATAAAAGTAGAGAGATAACGAGGTAGGGTTAGAGAGAGAGAGAGAGAGAGAGAGAGAGAGAGAGAGAGATATATATATATATATGTAGAAAAATAGAGATAGGTAGTGAGTGAGGGGAAATGTGTAGAGAGTTAGGGATGTGAGAGAGAAAAAGGTGAGATATATAGGTAGAGAGGGGATGGAGGAAGAGTTCTATGGAGAGAGATGAGTCTAGAGCTCAAGAAAGACAAATAGAGCTAGAAAATGCTGACAGGAGCCTGTTGATTACTGAAATTTGACTAAGTATTAAAATTTATAAGATCTTCTAAAATCTAGAATTTACAAAAATCACTCCTGGAGATTTGAAATCACTTTTAAACATCTTTCCAATATGGATATGGAGGGAGATGAGTCTAGAGATCAAGGAAGATTAAGAGATTGAGATAAAAAGAGTTAGCAAATATTGAACTGTTGATTATTGAAATTTGACTGTCTGAAAAATTATAAGATCTTCTAAAATCTAGAATTTGCATTATAACTCCTAGAGATCTGAAACCACTCTCAAACATCCTACCAATATATACATGAAATATAACTTAAAGTATAAGAAAGAAAAAAAAAGACAAAGAGAAATGTGACTTATAATTAAATGTTATATTTCATGTATATATAGCTTATTCTAAAAACAAAATTAATTTAGAAAAAAAAAAAAGGGGTAACGGGATCCTATTTTGTTTTTGAAATGGGATCTCATTTCTTAGATCTAGGTTCAGGATCACGATGCTAAATGAGACCTTGTTTCAAATTTTGGCTCGAGATCCCAACATGAAACGGAATCCCGTTTCGTTTCTCATGTGCTCCGTGCGATTTGCCATTTTTTTATAAGTGTAAAACTTCCACACTAAGTGGACACAACTTTGTGCATTTATTTGTATATCTTATTCTAGCACAAATGTATGGCAAGTTTTGTTTTATGAAATTGTTGTTTAGAAACCAATGCTTTATAACCATCCTTGGAATTATAAACGCTTGATTTATCTCCAACCCATATTACTTTGTCTTCTCCATTTTTTAAAGATAGTGTCCTATTTTCTAGAATCTCTTTAAGAAGAGTAATTTCATCTCTAGAAATGGGGAGAACTTCAATATTTTTCTATTACCATCCTTAAGATAAGTCTGAGTCAACATATTTCACATAGTCTCAGACAAAATGACCCAATGTCTACTCACCAAATGTTCTAATGTTGGTAGTGTCCATAAAATTGTTGATAGTTGGATATTTTCCCCATGAGTCCACTCAAAATAATTCCTTTCTACCATCTACTATATCCTATGAAATCTACTCAATAATAAGCAACTTGCATTTCAACATAAAATTCCACAAGCTTGAGCCTTTAGGGAGATTTGATTCCCTAAAGATTCTAGTTCGGCTTAGGTCATTCAGATATTTACGTTTGATTAATCTAACCCATTTTAAATGTGCTCTTTGAAAATATTGCATATTAATTTGGCTCCTACAACGAAATTTTGCTACAATCGATTCCTTAAACCAACCCCCCCAAGCTAAAGTCGGTATGCAAATATTATCCCAAAAAATAGTTGGAAACATCTTATTCACAAGTTCTCTTCCATAGCCAAAGTATCCTCATCAACCATCAATAACTCCTTTTCTTTTAAAAAAATATCCTGATCCATGGCTTGACTAATGAATTCTTCATTTAATGACTCTATCTCCTTCTCAATATCACCTTTAGTCTTAAATATATTTGAAAAAGGTTTCCTATTCCATTTTAACAACATAGATAGAACATGATCTAGAAAAATCTACAAGCAACGTGAATCACCATAACAACAATTGCAACATCACCACTTACTATAATCTTCATCATTATTATACCGAACCTCAAGAGAAACAACTGTACTAGCTATAAAACTAAAAGATTCACTTGTGAACATCCAAATCACTAACCATCTGAATTAAGGACACATATGAACATCCCAAATACTCTTCCAAATCTGCAAACCAAGATATTGAAATTCCGGAGCGATGTAGAGAACAACTAAAAGCCAACCATAATACTGGATCACACAACTCTATCAAATCACCATCCAAACCACTAAAACTTTTGCAGAATCAACTAGAGATAAGTATTTCTAAACCCACTAAACCTCAACAACACACTAAATGAACCAACTCACCCAATCTAACTGCAACACTAGAATAAAAAGAAGAATATGCTGACATCAATGACAACATATCATTCCAACAAACTTCTTAACAATATCCAACAAATTATGTAAAAGCTAAAGATAAGGCTCTTGAACGTAGTTTTTATTGGTTCAAAAAGAATTTGATTATCATATTCCCCTAGAGACCCTTTTTTAAACCTTCTCAAGATATATTATAGGGGTCTATTGTTTGGTTTTTTCTTCTTAAAATGAAATGAATTTATAGATTTAAATATTTTGACGAATATGGCTAATTCTTCTAGGAAATTTTTAATGTCTAATAGTTCTTTGGTTGATGTGTTTTTTACAATTAAAATTTGTGTCTGCATTGATTCCTCCTCGGTATTCCCTTGCATATTCAATATTAAATTAATTAATGGGTCTTGGCATCAATTTATTTTAAAGGATGTTTTTTATTTTAAGAGGACAAAGGTTGTTATGGATTTTGATTTATGTAATGTTTAAAATATCTGTCCCTTTTGATTCACCTCTTCCCATCAATCAGAAGGAGGAATGAGTATAGGATGCTAACTTGAATGCCTTTTATTAGCCTATTAATTATCAAATTCAACCTTTGAATAATTATATTCCTATGTAATTTATTGCAAGATGTCTATAATATACTACTAATTTAGAAGTTTTCGCTTGTATTCAGAAAATGCAGGTTAGTGGAAACCCACTGGAAACCCCTCTAATATTGATGATAGCATTAATTCTCTTAATTTAGACGCTAAAGTTATGATTGAGAAGAATAAACCATTGGAAACCTTTGAGAATTTTCCCCTTATGGATAACTAAAATTTGATAGTTCTTGATGATCATCTGATCAATGAAGTTTAGAAGATTTTAGAGAATTCCAATATTGTTCTCTCAAATGAGGTTACTGATATAGCGGTCAAGATTATTGATCATGATTTGGTCAAATTTTAGTGGAATGTGAGCATTCCTCCCTCTCTAAACCCTTTCTCTAATCTATCCTATAAGAATTTAAATCATGGGTGTGATAAGGTCTTTGATAAGGATCATCAAATGGGATTGAATACATGTCCAATTACTCAAACCCCCTATCTCTAGTTTCCCCTATCACATATCTTTCTAGGAGAGGTAGAAAGCCTAAGAGTTTTAAAACTCACTAGGAGATTGATCTAGGGATTAAAAAAAAAATCAAGGGGATCCGCAAGGAAAAATTAAAGGTTTAGTCCCTTGATGACTAGGTCTATAGCTATTAAGTGTAACTTCCAAATGCAGTTTACTACTAGGTGTCTAGTCACATAATCTAA